>NC_143244.1:6955608-7275615 GCF_009617815.1 Ciona robusta | reverse complement strand
TGTACCAGATGATACAGTAGTGCTTCCTCAGGTGATGTACCAGATGATACAGTAGAGCTTCTCCAGTTGATGTACCAGGTGATACAGTAGTGCTTCCTACAGCTGATGTACCAGATGATACAGTAGAGCTTCCTCCAGTTGATGTACCAGGGATACAGTAGTGCTTCCTACAGTGATGTACCAGGTGATACAGTAGTGCTTCCTACAGCTGATGTACCAGATGATACAGTAGAGCTTCCTCCAGTTGATGTACCAGATGATACAGTAGTGCTTCCTACAGGTGATGTACCAGGTGATACAGTAGTGTTCCTACAGTGATGTACCAGATGATACAGTAGTGCTTCCTACAGCTGATGTACCAGATGATACAGTAGAGCTTCCCCAGTGATGTACCAGGATACAGTAGTGCTTCCTACAGGTGATGTACCAGATGATACAGTAGTGCTTCCTACAGGTGATGTACCAGATGATACAGTATGTACAGCCGATGTACCAGATGATACAGTAGTGGTTCCTCCAGTTGATGTACCAGAAGATTCAGTAGTGCTTTCCCCAGGTGATGTACCAGATGATACAGTAGTGCTTCCTACAGATGATGTACCAGATGATACAGTAGTGCTTCCTACAGATGATGTACCAGATGATACAGTAGAAGTTCCCCCAGTTGAAGTACCAGCTGCTACAGTAGAGGTTCCTCCAGTTGATGTACCAGATGATACAGTAGTGCTTCCTACAGCTGATGTACCAGATGATACATTAGTGCTTCCTACAGGTGATGTACCAGGTGATACAGTAGTGCTCTCTCCAGGTGATGTACCAGGTGATACAGTAGTGCTTCCTCCAGGATGTACCAGATGATACAGTAGTGCTTGCTACAGCTGATGTACCAGATGATACACTAGTGCTTCCTACAGGTGATGTACCAGATGATACAGTAGTGGTTCCTTCAGTTGATGTACCAGATGATACAGCAGTGCTTCCCACAGCTGATGTACCAGATGATACAGTAGTGCTTGCTACAGCTGATGTACCAGATGATACAGTAGTGGTTCCTTCAGTTGATGTACCAGATGATACAGCAGTGCTTCCTCCAGGTGATGTACCAGATGATACAGTAGTGCTTCCCACAGCTGATGTACCAGATGATACAGTAGAGCTTCCTCCAGTGATGTACCAGGTGATACAGTAGTGCTTCCTACAGGTGATGTACCAGGTGATACAGTAGTGCTTCTACAGGTGATGTACCAGATGATACAGTAGTGCTTCCTCCAGGTGATGTACCAGATGATACAGTAGAGCTTCCTCCAGTTGATGTACCAGGTGATACAGTAGTGCTTCCTACAGCTGATGTACCAGATGATACAGTAGAGCTTCCTCCAGTTGATGTACCAGGTGATACAGTAGTGCTTCCTACAGGTGATGTACCAGGTGATACAGTAGTGCTTCCTACAGCTGATGTACCAGATGATACAGTAGAGCTTCCCTACAGTGATGTACCAGATGATACAGTAGTGCTTCCTACAGGTGATGTACCAGGTGATACAGTAGTGGTTCCTACAGGTGATGTACCAGATGATACAGTAGTGCTTCCTACAGCTGATGTACCAGATGATACAGTAGAGCTTCCTCCAGTTGATGTACCAGATGATACAGTAGTGCTTCCTACAGGTGATGTACCAGATGATACAGTAGTGCTTCCTACAGGTGATGTACCAGATGATACAGTAGTGCTCCCTACAGCTGATGTACCAGATGATACAGTAGTGCTTCCTACAGCTGATGTACCAGATGATACAGTAGTGCTTCCTACAGGTGATGTACCAGATGATACAGTAGTGCTCCCAGCTGATGTACCAGATGATACAGTAGTGCTTCCTACAGCTGATGTACCAGATGATACAGTAGAGCTTCCTACAGGTGATGTACCAGATGATACAGTAGAGGTTCCCCCAGTTGATGTACCAGATGATACAGTAGTGCTTCCTATAGGTGAAGTACCAGGTGATACAGTAGTGCTTTCTCCAGGTGATGTACCAGATGATACAGTAGTGCTCCCTACAGCTGATGTACCAGATGATACAGTAGTGGTTCCTACAGCTGATGTACCAGATGATACAGTAGTGGTTCCTCCAGTTGATGTACTAGAAGATTCAGTAGTGCTTCTTCCAGGTGATGTACCAGATGATACAGTAGAGGTTCCTCCAGTTGATGTACCAGATGATACAGTAGTGCTTCCTACAGCTGATGTACCAGATGATACAGTAGTGCTTTCTCCAGGTGATGTACCAGATGATACAGTAGTGCTCCCTACAGCTGATGTACCAGATGATACAGTAGAGCTTCCTCCAGTTGAAGTACCAGCTGCTACAGTAGAGCTTCCTACCAGTGATACAGTAGAGTTCCTCCAGGTGATGTACCAGGTGATACAGTAGTGCTTCCTACAGTGATGTACCAGATGATACAGTAGTGCTTCCTACAGTGATGTACCAGATGATACAGTAGAGCTTCCCCCAGTGATGTACCAGATGATACAGTAGTGCTTCCTACAGTGATGTACCAGATGATACAGTAGTGCTTCTCCAGGTGATGTACCAGATGATACAGTAGGTTCCCCAGTTGATGTACCAGATGATACAGTAGTGCTTCCTACAGCTGATGTACCAGATGATACAGTAGTGCTTTCTCCAGGTGATGTACCAGATGATACAGTAGTGCTTCCTACAGGTGATGTACCAGATGATACAGTAGTGCTCCCTACAGCTGATGTACCAGATGATACAGTAGAAGCTTCCCCAGTTGAAGTACCAGCTGCTACAGTAGAAGTTCCTCCAGTTGATGTACCAGATGATACAGTAGTGCTTCCTACAGGTGATGTACCAGATGATACAGTAGAGGTTCCCCCAGTTGATGTACCAGATGATACAGTAGTGCTTCCTACAGCTGATGTACCAGATGATACAGTAGTGCTTTCTCCAGGTGATGTACCAGATGATACAGTAGAGCTTTCTCCAGGTGATGTACCAGATGATACAGTAGAGGTTCCCCCAGCTGATGATGATACAGTAGTGCTTCCTCCAGGTGATGTACCAGATGATACAGCAGTGCTCCCTACAGCTGATGTACCAGATGATACAGTAGAGCTTCCCCCAGTTGAAGTACCAGCTGCTACAGTAGAAGTTCCTCTAGGTGATGTACCAGATGATACAGTAGAGGTTCCCCCAGTTGATGTACCAGATGATATAGTAGTGCTTCCCACAGCTGATGTACCAGATGATACAGTAGAGCTTCCCCCAGTTGAAGTACCAGCTGCTACAGTAGAGGTTCCTTCTGATAGTAGGTTCCCAGATGATGTACCAGAGATACAGTAGTGCTTCCTACAGATGATGTACCAGATGATACAGTAGTGCTTCCTCCAGGTGATGTACCAGATGATACAGTAGAGGTTCCCCAGTTGATGTACCAGATGATACAGTAGTGCTTCCTACAGCTGATGTACCAGATGATACAGTAGTGCTCCCTACAGCTGATGTACCAGATGATACAGTAGTGCTTCCTACAGGTGATGTACCAGATGATACAGTAGTGCTTTCTCCAGATGTACAGTAGTGCTTCCTACAGCTGATGTACCAGATGATACAGTAGTGCTTCCTACAGCTGATGTACCAGATGATACAGTAGAGGTTCCTACAGCTGATGTACCAGATGATACAGTAGTGCTTCCTACAGCTGATGTACCAGATGATACAGTAGTGCTTCCTACAGCTGATGTACCAGATGATACAGTAGTGCTTCCTACAGCCGATGTACCAGATGATACAGTAGTGGTTCCTCCAGTTGATGTACCAGAAGATTCAGTAGTGCTTCCCCCAGGTGATGTACCAGATGATACAGTAGTGCTTCCTACAGATGATGTACCAGATGATACAGTAGTGCTTCCTACAGATGATGTACCAGATGATACAGTAGAAGTTCCCCCAGTTGAAGTACCAGCTGCTACAGTAGAGGTTCCTCCAGTTGATGTACCAGATGATACAGTAGTGCTTCCTCCAGTTGATGTACCAGATGATACAGTAGAGCTTCCTCCAGTTGAAGTACCAGCTGCTACAGTAGAGGTTCCTCCAGTTGATGTACCAGATGATACAGTAGTGCCTCCTACAGATGATGTACCAGATGATACAGTAGTGCTTCCTACAGATGATGTACCAGATGATACAGTAGTGCTTCCTCCAGGTGATGTACCAGATGATACAGTAGAGGTTCCCCCAGTTGATGTACCAGATGATACAGTAGTGCTTCCTACAGATGATGTACCAGATGATACAGTAGAGGTTCCCCCAGTTGATGTACCAGATGATACAGTAGTGCTTCCTACAGATGATGTACCAGATGATACAGTAGTGCTTCCTCCAGTTGATGTACCAGATGATACAGTAGAGCTTCCTCCAGTGAGTACCAGCTGCTACAGTAGAGGTTCCTCCAGTTGATGTACCAGATGATACAGTAGTGCTTCCTACAGATGATGTACCAGATGATACAGTAGTGCTTCCTATAGATGATGTACCAGATGATACAGTAGTGCTTCCTACAGCTGATGTACCAGATGATACAGTAGAGTTCCCCCAGTTGAAGTACCAGCTGCTACAGTAGAGGTTCCTCCAGTTGATGTACCAGATGATACAGTAGTGCTTCCTCCAGTTGATGTACCAGATGATACAGTAGAGCTTCCTCCAGTTGAAGTACCAGCTGCTACAGTAGAGGTTCCTCCAGTTGATGTACCAGATGATACAGTAGTGCTTCCTACAGATGATGTACCAGATGATACAGTAGTGCTTCCTCCAGTTGATGTACCAGATGATACAGTAGAGGTTCCCCCAGTTGATGTACCAGATGATACAGTAGTGCTTCCTACAGCTGATGTACCAGATGATACAGTAGTGCTTCCTACAGCTGATGTACCAGATGATACAGTAGTGCTCCCTACAGCTGATGTACCAGATGATACATTAGTGCTTCCTACAGGTGATGTACCAGGTGATACAGTAGTGCTTTCTCCAGGTGATGTACCAGGTGATACAGTAGTGCTTCCTCCAGGTGATGTACCAGATGATACAGTAGTGCTTGCTACAGCTGATGTACCAGATGATACAGTAGTGCTTCCTACAGGTGATGTACCAGATGATACAGCAGTGCTTCCTCCAGGTGATGTACCAGATGATACAGTAGTGCTTCCTACAGCTGATGTACCAGATGATACAGTAGAGCTTCCTCCAGGTGATGTACCAGATGATACAGTAGTGCTTGCTACAGCTGATGTACCAGATGATACACTAGTGCTTCCTACAGGTGATGTACCAGATGATACAGCAGTGCTTCCTCCAGGTGATGTACCAGATGATACAGTAGTGCTTCCTACAGCTGATGTACCAGATGATACAGCAGTGCTTCCTCCAGGTGATGTACCAGATGATACAGTAGTGCTTCCTACAGGTGATGTACCAGATGATACAGCAGTGCTTCCTCCAGGTGATGTACCAGATGATACAGTAGTGCTTCCTACAGCTGATGTACCAGATGATACAGTAGAGCTTCCTCCAGTTGATGTACCAGGTGATACAGTAGTGCTTCCTACAGCTGATGTACCAGATGGTACAGTAGAGCTTCCTCCAGTTGATGTACCAGGTGATACAGTAGAGCTTCCTCCAGTTGATGTACCAGATGATACAGTAGAGCTTCCTCCAGTTGATGTACCAGGTGATACAGTAGTGCTTCCTACAGGTGATGTACCAGGTGATACAGTAGTGCTTCCTACAGCTGATGTACCAGATGATACAGTAGAGCTTCCTCCAGTTGATGTACCAGATGATACAGTAGTGCTTCCTACAGGTGATGTACCAGGTGATACAGTAGAGCTTCCTCCAGTTGATGTACCAGGTGATACAGTAGAGCTTCCTCCAGTTGATGTACCAGATGATACAGTAGAGCTTCCTCCAGTTGATGTACCAGGTGATACAGTAGTGCTTCCTACAGGTGATGTACCAGGTGATACAGTAGTGCTTCCTACAGCTGATGTACCAGATGATACAGTAGAGCTTCCTCCAGTTGATGTACCAGATGATACAGTAGTGCTTCCTACAGCTGATGTACCAGATGATACAGTAGAGCGTCCTCCAGTTGATGTACCAGATGATACAGTAGTGCTTCCTACAGGTGATGTACCAGGTGATACAGTAGTGCTTTCTACAGCTGATGTACCAGATGATACAGTAGTGCTTCCTACAGCTGATGTACCAGATGATACAGTAGAGCTTCCTCCAGTTGATGTACCAGGTGATACAGTAGTGCTTCCTACAGGTGATGTACCAGGTGATACAGTAGTGCTTCCTACAGGTGATGTACCAGATGATACAGTAGTGCTTCCTCCAGGTGATGTACCAGATGATACAGTAGAGCTTCCTCCAGTTGATGTACCAGGTGATACAGTAGTGCTTCCTACAGGTGATGTACCAGGTGATACAGTAGTGCTTCCTCCAGGTGATGTACCAGATGATACAGTAGAGGTTCCTCCAGTTGATGTACCAGATGATACAGTAGTGCTTCCTCCAGGTGATGTACCAGATGATACAGTAGTGCTTCCTACAGGTGATGTACCAGATGATACACTAGTGCTTCCTACAGGTGATGTACCAGGTGATACAGTAGTGCTTTCTCCAGCTGATGTACCAGATGATACAGTAGAGGTTCCTCCAGTTGATGTACCAGATGATACAGTAGAGCTTCCTACAGCTGATGTACCAGGTGATACAGTAGTGCTTCCTACAGTTGATGTACCAGATGATACAGCAGTGCTTCCTCCAGGTGATGTACCAGATGATACACTAGTGCTTCCTACAGGTGATGTACCAGATGATACAGCAGTGCTTCCTCCAGGTGATGTACCAGATGATACAGTAGTGCTTCCTACAGCTGATGTACCAGATGATACAGTAGAGCTTCCTCCAGTTGATGTACCAGATGATACAGTAGTGCTTCCTACAGGTGATGTACCAGGTGATACAGTAGTGCTTCCTACAGGTGATGTACCAGGTGATACAGTAGTGCTTCCTACAGGTGATGTACCAGATGATACAGTAGAGCTTCCTACAGGTGATGTACCAGGTGATACAGTAGTGCTTCCTACAGCTGATGTACCAGATGATACAGTAGAGCTTCCTCCAGTTGATGTACCAGATGATACAGTAGTGCTTCCTACAGGTGATGTACCAGGTGATACAGTAGTGCTTCCTACAGGTGATGTACCAGATGATACAGTAGAGCTTCCTACAGGTGATGTACCAGGTGATACAGTAGTGCTTCCTACAGCTGATGTACCAGATGATACAGTAGTGCTTCCTACAGCTGATGTACCAGATGATACAGTAGTGCTTCCTCCAGGTGATGTACCAGATGATACAGTAGTGCTTCCTACAGGTGATGTACCAGGTGATACAGTAGAGCTTCCTCCAGTTGATGTACCAGATGATACAGTAGTGCTTCCTACAGCTGATGTACCAGATGATACAGTAGTGCTTCCTCCAGGTGATGTACCAGATGATACAGTAGAGGTTCCCCCAGTTGATGTACCAGATGATACAGTAGTGCTTCCTACAGATGATGTACCAGATGATACAGTAGAGGTTCCTCCAGTTGATGTACCAGATGATACAGTAGTGCTTCCTACAGCTGATGTACCAGATGATACAGTAGAGCTTCCTACAGTTGATGTACCAGATGATACAGTAGTGCTTCCTACAGATGATGTACCAGATGATACAGTAGAGGTTCCTCCAGTTGATGTACCAGATGATACAGTAGTGCTTCCTACAGATGATGTACCAGATGA
Organism: Ciona robusta; assembly: GCF_009617815.1. Lineage (NCBI taxonomy): Eukaryota > Metazoa > Chordata > Ascidiacea > Phlebobranchia > Cionidae > Ciona > Ciona robusta. Next base: position 7,267,736 of record NC_143244.1, on the reverse strand, counting down.
TACAGTAGAGGTTCCTCCAGTTGATGTACCAGATGATACAGTAGTGCTTCCTACAGCTGATGTACCAGATGATACAGTAGTGCTTCCTCCAGGTGATGTACCAGATGATACAGTAGTGCTTCCTACAGGTGATGTACCAGGTGATACAGTAGAGCTTCCTCCAGTTGATGTACCAGATGATACAGTAGTGCTTCCTACAGCTGATGTACCAGATGATACAGTAGTGCTTCCTCCAGGTGATGTACCAGATGATACAGTAGAGGTTCCCCCAGTTGATGTACCAGATGATACAGTAGTGCTTCCTACAGATGATGTACCAGATGATACAGTAGTGCTTCCTCCAGTTGATGTACCAGATGATACAGTAGAGCTTCCTCCAGTTGAAGTACCAGCTGCTACAGTAGATGTTCCTCCAGTTGATGTACCAGATGATACAGTAGTGCTTCCTACAGATGATGTACCAGATGATACAGTAGTGCTTCCTATAGATGATGTACCAGATGATACAGTAGTGCTTCCTACAGCTGATGTACCAGATGATACAGTAGAAGTTCCCCCAGTTGAAGTACCAGCTGCTACAGTAGAGGTTCCTCCAGTTGATGTACCAGATGATACAGTAGTGCTTCCTCCAGTTGATGTACCAGATGATACAGTAGAGCTTTCTCCAGTTGAAGTACCAGCTGCTACAGTAGAGGTTCCTCCAGTTGATGTACCAGATGATACAGTAGTGCTTCCTACAGATGATGTACCAGATGATACAGTAGTGCTTCCTCCAGTTGATGTACCAGATGATACAGTAGAGGTTCCCCCAGTTGATGTACCAGATGATACAGTAGTGCTTCCTACAGCTGATGTACCAGATGATACAGTAGTGCTTCCTACAGCTGATGTACCAGATGATACAGTAGTGCTCCCTACAGCTGATGTACCAGATGATACATTAGTGCTTCCTACAGGTGATGTACCAGGTGATACAGTAGTGCTTTCTCCAGGTGATGTACCAGGTGATACAGTAGTGCTTCCTCCAGGTGATGTACCAGATGATACAGTAGTGCTTGCTACAGCTGATGTACCAGATGATACACTAGTGCTTCCTACAGGTGATGTACCAGATGATACAGCAGTGCTTCCTCCAGGTGATGTACCAGATGATACAGTAGTGCTTCCTACAGCTGATGTACCAGATGATACAGTAGAGCTTCCTCCAGTTGATGTACCAGGTGATACAGTAGTGCTTCCTACAGGTGATGTACCAGGTGATACAGTAGTGCTTCCTACAGGTGATGTACCAGATGATACAGTAGTGCTTCCTCCAGGTGATGTACCAGATGATACAGTAGAGCTTCCTCCAGTTGATGTACCAGGTGATACAGTAGTGCTTCCTACAGGTGATGTACCAGGTGATACAGTAGTGCTTCCTACAGGTGATGTACCAGATGATACAGTAGAGCTTCCTCCAGTTGATGTACCAGGTGATACAGTAGTGCTTCCTACAGGTGATGTACCAGGTGATACAGTAGTGCTTCCTACAGGTGATGTACCAGGTGATACAGTAGTGCTTTCTCCAGCTGATGTACCAGATGATACAGTAGAGCTTCCTACAGCTGATGTACCAGATGATACAGTAGTGCTTCCTACAGCTGATGTACCAGGTGATACAGTAGTGCTTCCTACAGTTGATGTACCAGATGATACAGCAGTGCTTCCTCCAGGTGATGTACCAGATGATACACTAGTGCTTCCTACAGGTGATGTACCAGATGATACAGCAGTGCTTCCTCCAGGTGATGTACCAGATGATACAGTAGTGCTTCCTACAGCTGATGTACCAGATGATACAGTAGAGCTTCCTCCAGTTGATGTACCAGATGATACAGTAGTGCTTCCTACAGGTGATGTACCAGATGATACAGCAGTGCTTTCTCCAGGTGATGTACCAGATGATACAGTAGTGCTTCCTACAGCTGATGTACCAGATGATACAGTAGAGCTTCCTCCAGTTGATGTACCAGGTGATACAGTAGTGCTTCCTACAGGTGATGTACCAGGTGATACAGTAGTGCTTCCTACAGGTGATGTACCAGATGATACAGTAGTGCTTCCTCCAGGTGATGTACCAGATGATACAGTAGAGCTTCCTCCAGTTGATGTACCAGGTGATACAGTAGTGCTTCCTACAGGTGATGTACCAGGTGATACAGTAGTGCTTCCTACAGGTGATGTACCAGATGATACAGTAGAGCTTCCTCCAGTTGATGTACCAGGTGATACAGTAGTGCTTCCTACAGGTGATGTACCAGGTGATACAGTAGTGCTTCTTACAGGTGATGTACCAGGTGATACAGTAGTGCTTTCTCCAGCTGATGTACCAGATGATACAGTAGAGCTTCCTACAGCTGATGTACCAGATGATACAGTAGTGCTTCCTACAGCTGATGTACCAGGTGATACAGTAGTGCTTCCTACAGTTGATGTACCAGATGATACAGCAGTGCTTCCTCCAGGTGATGTACCAGATGATACACTAGTGCTTCCTACAGGTGATGTACCAGATGATACAGCAGTGCTTCCTCCAGGTGATGTACCAGATGATACAGTAGTGCTTCCTACAGCTGATGTACCAGATGATACAGTAGAGCTTCCTCCAGTTGATGTACCAGGTGATACAGTAGTGCTTCCTACAGGTGATGTACCAGGTGATACAGTAGTGCTTCCTACAGGTGATGTACCAGATGATACAGTAGAGCTTCCTACAGGTGATGTACCAGGTGATACAGTAGTGCTTCCTACAGCTGATGTACCAGATGATACAGTAGAGCTTCCTCCAGTTGATGTACCAGGTGATACAGTAGAGCTTCCTACAGGTGATGTACCAGATGATACAGTAGAGCTTCCTCCAGGTGATGTACCAGATGATACAGTAGAGCTTCCTACAGGTGATGTACCAGGTGATACAGTAGTGCTTCCTACAGCTGATGTACCAGATGATACACTAGTGCTTCCTACAGGTGATGTACCAGATGATACAGCAGTGCTTCCTCCAGGTGATGTACCAGATGATACAGTAGTGCTTCCTACAGCTGATGTACCAGATGATACAGTAGAGCTTCCTCCAGTTGATGTACCAGGTGATACAGTAGTGCTTCCTACAGCTGATGTACCAGATGATACACTAGTGCTTCCTACAGGTGATGTACCAGATGATACAGCAGTGCTTCCTCCAGGTGATGTACCAGATGATACAGTAGTGCTTCCTACAGCTGATGTACCAGATGATACAGTAGAGCTTCCTCCAGTTGATGTACCAGGTGATACAGTAGTGCTTCCTACAGGTGATGTACCAGGTGATACAGTAGTGCTTCCTCCAGGTGATGTACCAGGTGATACAGTAGTGCTTCCTACAGCTGATGTACCAGATGATACAGTAGTGCTTCCTACAGGTGATGTACCAGGTGATACAGTAGTGCTCCCTACAGTTGATGTACCAGATGATACAGTAGTGCTTCCTACAGCTGATGTACCAGATGATACAGTAGTGCTTCCTACAGCTGATGTACCAGATGATACAGTAGAGGTTCCCCCAGTTGATGTACCAGATGATACACTAGTGCTTCCTCCAGGTGATGTACCAGATGATACAGTAGAGCTTCCTCCAGTTGATGTACCAGGTGATACAGTAGTGCTTCCTACAGGTGATGTACCAGATGATACAGTAGTGCTTCCTACAGCTGATGTACCAGATGATACAGTAGTGCTTCCTACAGGTGATGTACCAGATGATACAGTAGTGCTTCCTCCAGGTGATGTACCAGATGATACAGTAGTGCTTCCTACAGCTGATGTACCAGATGATACAGTAGAGGTTCCCCCAGTTGATGTACCAGATGATACACTAGTGCTTCCTCCAGGTGATGTACCAGATGATACAGTAGAGCTTCCTCCAGTTGATGTACCAGGTGATACAGTAGTGCTTCCTACAGGTGATGTACCAGGTGATACAGTAGTGCTTCCTACAGCTGATGTACCAGATGATACAGTAGTGCTTCCTACAGGTGATGTACCAGGTGATACAGTAGTGCTTCCTCCAGGTGATGTACCAGATGATACAGTAGAGCTTCCTCCAGTTGATGTACCAGGTGATACAGTAGTGCTTCCTACAGGTGATGTACCAGATAATACAGTAGAGGTTCCCCCAGTTGATGTACCAGATGATACAGTAGAGCTTCCTCCAGGTGATGTACCAGGTGATACAGTAGTGCTTCCTACAGCTGATGTACCAGATGATACACTAGTGCTTCCTACAGGTGATGTACCAGGTGATACAGTAGTGGTTCCTCCAGTTGATGTACCAGAAGATTCAGTAGTGTTTCCCCCAGGTGATGTACCAGATGATACAGTAGTGCTCCCTACAGCTGATGTACCAGATGATACAGTAGTGCTTCCTACAGCTGATGTACCAGATGATACAGTAGTGCTTCCTCCAGTTGATGTACCAGATGATATAGAGGTGCTTCCTCGAGAAGTTGTAACTTTGGCTGTTGTTGTTTCAAATGTGGTTGAAGATTGTGGTGTGGTAGATACTGAAAAATGCTATATTTAGTTTTTACCTATATTGAAATACCCCTTCCATGTCAGTGTAAAAAGTTTCAAATATATTATTCAACTTCATTTACATTACGCTCTTTTATTCTCCTATTCTTTAACCTTCATGGCGTTAAAAGTGTGTCTAAGTTCCTAAAAGTGGTTTTTGATTTTCAAAATACTTTTAACAACCTTTTTATTTTTTGACAAATATGCTGAAATTGCTTTACCTGTTTCATCAGCTGGTGGTGTGTAGGTTATTACCGCAGTTGAAGTCTGTTATAAAGTGTGATCAAACAAGTGAAAAACTACGGATGTGTTGTCTTAACAATCAGAAATTTAACCATTCCTTTATTTTGTGAATGTTATAAAAATAAATGTGTATATAGTAGGGGAAGATGAGACACCTTTTCATTCTATTTTCCTGTCCCATTTAGTAGTAAACAAAAAACATTTAAAAAATTTAAAACCAAACCAGCTTTCCTAAACTGTTGTTAATTGTTTAAAACACAATCAGGAGATTTGTATATTATGTGCTGAAGGGGTCTTGTCTTCCCCCACAGAACTATAGTTCGAGTTTTAATCTTTGTTTAGACAATTAAAATTAGACTAACATGACATAACTTTTAATATTCCTTTGATTTTAGAATTAAAGGTTAAAATAACTCGTACCATGTTTTGAACGAACCTCTGAAAAGTTTAAACCTCTTGTAGTTTCAACAGAGCTGAAAGGGGTTGTAACAAATGGTGGCGTGGCAACCGAAGTCGTAAATGATGAAGTAGTTGAGGTGACAGCTGTCGTACACGACGTTTGGTCGCAACTTATTGATCCGTTATGGCAAGTACTGGGTGTAAAGTTTGTAGTTTTTATCTACAGCTCTTTAGATCAAAAGAAAAAATCGCAAGCATGAGGCCTGACAGAAAAGAGAAAAAGACAAAATCACAGAGACAGAACATAAATGTACATATTTGGGGAGGGGTACCAATTAAAAATGATAGGAAATAACACAATGGTAACTTAAAACCAAAAATAAAACATTCTTTAACAGAAACGTGTTTTAATTTGTTTTGTCGCTATATTTGATTTTTGCGTTATAAATATATTTTATTATACAATTGGTTGAACTCGATTTTTGCCTGTTATGTGTTTCGTAGCACCAGATCCTTACTTTACTTTTTTACACAAGAATCGTCCAACTCTATGAGCACCAGATCAGGGTCAGATCGCGCAATTCATTACAGTTGTTTTATATTTAGCTTTTTAAAAACTTACCAATTCTTGCATTCATCCACATAACTATTTCCTGATTGGATGACAGTGCCATTGTAGTTGCATGGGCAGGGAACAGAAGAAACACATTTACCATCTAAATAAACTAAACCCTCTGGACAATGGCAACCTTCCACTAACATGGAATCACAGTTTGAACTCGGGCATCCATTGTTGCATGTTGTACCATTTGGACTATAGTGTAGTCCTTCTTCACATTGTAAACCTAAGTGCAAAAACACAAAATAAATGTTTTTTTCTATAGCTTAGAGATCCAAATATAAATAGAAATTATAAATTTAACTAGCACTATAGCCCTATAGAAAATGAACACACCCCTAAAATTGCATACAGTGGTAACTTGTAAGCCGCCACAAGGTGAATAGATTTAATTTGAAAAAAGAAAAGTAGCACAGCATACCACAGGTCTCTTGAGTTCTCCACTTGATATAAACTTGTCGGTCACTGCAGGCTCTTGCGTATGCTGCTATGGCTGTACACAGACACTCGCAATCACCCCCGCTGTAGAAATACTTTATTATATAACAATTTCTACTCCTTAAAATATATTATTGTGTGCTTTCTGACCACTCGAAGATAAAACAAGTTACATTGATTCATATTCATGAACTCACGCGTGACATTTGCAAGAGTCGAAGACACAATCCAAAAAGTATTCCTGTGGGGATACGACTGAATGACACTTGGTGAACGGCTCATTTAGAATGGCTCTACATTTGTATCTGGACCATGCTGCTCTTTCAGGATAAATCTGGCATGGATGGGCCTGTGTTGGCTCAGAGGAGGGGCAGCTATCAAACACTTTCCAACTATCTCCGAACAAATGGGCAAGGTCGGTAATCTCACCTGAGCACATGGACTGTTTTAAATACAACACTAAATGCAATATAGTAGAGTAGGGAAAGATGGAACACTTTTAGCACATTATACATCAAAATACCGATCATGTTTTAAACAATTAACAGCAGTCTATAGGTGGCTGTACACAGTATCTGGAATTCGTCAATTTTTTCTGTTTTGTCCGGATTTCGCTTCCGCATGCGGAACTCGGTAATGGGTTTGCATACGACTTTGCAAGCGAACACGCAGGATACTGTGTACAGCCACCTTAAGAGCGTCATGAGGATAGGGCTTTATAAATCTTTGAATGTTCTTTGTTTACTATCAAATAGGACGAGTAAATAGAATGAAAGGTGTTGGAGTCCCAATCTACCCCCCCCCTTACTAGATTCACTAGAATGAAAAATATTTAACACAACCTGTATAATATATATAGTTAAAACCCTATGAAAAATACCTTGTCTAGTTTTAAAGTCATTGTGAACGTTCCCATCGTAGTTTCCGCATAAACCACAAACTTTTCCCTGGAACTGCGGATCTAGTTGTATAGATAACTCTGTACCATGGTCCCATCTTATTTTGAGCCCAATCTAAATAATAGTGTTAGATTTATTTGTTTCTTCAAAAACTGCAGCAAGGATTAAAAAAGATCGGAAAAGTTGATGTACTAACTGTAAAACAGCAAAAAATGATGTAAAATAGCAAAAAATAATGTACTAACTGTAAAACAACAGTTGTTAACATGCCTATGAATAAAAAAATGACCAATTTGGATAAAAATGTGACTGTTACAAACAATATGCTGTTAAAAATAAACTTTTGCCTGAAAAACATTCAAGTTTTAACCAGAAGAAACAATTATGTAGAGACACGAATTGGTATATACACAAATTCTCACCTTTGTTGAAATAATTATAAAGAGTCCTGATTTCTGAATTAAAAAATCAGCCTTTGGGGTTCCAGGCAAAGCCCACGTGTTTCTCATTACTTTGGGTTCAGATCCACGAACCAATTCAATCACTTTATCATGAATTGAAATCTGTTTTAAAGTAATTTAGGATGTTTTGTGTTGCTTTTAACAAGAAAGTATTTAGTTTTTTATAATTTACATGTTTTAAATAGAAAGCTAAATGTAAAGGAAGAGTGAAAGTAATTTGCTTTATTATTACGACTGGAAAATGACAGTTGCTATAGCACAAGTGTTCTGTTTCATACACTTTATATCAGTTTAGGAGTTACCACATATATGTAACTTTGTGGGTGTGATATAGAAACTTACCCGCAATGACTTAGCACAAACCACATTTCCAGTTTCACAATGAATATTCTCCATCACTATGCTAAAGGATCCCACACCGTCTTCGCATATGTCCTCAGCCAACACGTAACTACAAGAACCAAAAAACTTGAATCTGCGTTTGTCGAAACTGAGGACATGAGGTTCGCCGTACACTGTGCAAGTAGATGAACAATCCTGCCTTGAACAAACCCACTTTGTCTGGTGACAGGTGCTGCAATAAAGTATGTTAAATTGTCTCACCTTTGAAACTTTACAAAATCCACCCCATCGAATAAACCTCACCATTTATTGCAGTCTTGGTTGATGGAGGAACCTTCTGGGTAACTGACACCATGGTGATGGCATGGGCAATCTCCTGGAGGAATACACGAACCATGTTCTTTTACAGTTCCAGCCAGACATGCGCATCCAGAATGACAGTGATTTGGCACACAAGCAGTGTGCATGTTTTCACACGTCCTTTCACACTTGGTACAATTACTCCATGCTTGGCCCTAAACAGTTTGAGCTTATGTTTGGTATTTAATGTAGAGCTTTGTTTAACCTTAAGTGGCTGGAAAACAACAACAGATGTTGTTCTGTTTCAAACACCTCTAGCCAATTTCTAAGTTAGCATGTATGTAACTTTGTGGATGATTATTTTTATGTATGCATAGCAGACAATTTCGACAACCCATTAGTTACCTTCAAGTTGGAGCAATGACAGTTTAGTATGTTTTCAAGAACAGACACACCAACAACAATTGAATAAATATAAATCAATTTGAAAGTATATATAACAAATTCATTTAAATATTAATTAAAGAAAAATAATTTCTAAAATAAAGAAACCAAACATAAACTATGGACCACAGATAAAACATATTCAAAACAGAACAAAAATACCTCTTGGCAGACATTATCCAACGTACAGTCTGGTATAGGAGCGCATGACCACGCACCATTGTTGCAATTACACATATCACAAACTTCTTGGCGAGATGACATTGGCTCGTATGCCACTTCATTAAAATAACAAGGACATTCAGCTACTTTGACACAAGTATTGCGGCGAGTATCAAGGTATTGGCCTTCTGGACAAACACAACCAGGGTGACACTCTTTAATCTATAAAACAAAAACGTAACTTTTAGATGATGCAGTCACAGTTATAACAACCGCATTATGTTACAGCTGCTACAAAGCATAAAGTAATAACCTTTAAAAGTTCATCGGGCATAAAAAAAGCATTTCATTCTCCGATAAAGTCTTAACTGATAGCAGATGAAACGTCGGAAATACACTACGTTTTCTGCACCAGATGAGACATTAAGATAATCTTTATAACAACAGTTTTTGTTTGCCGAACAATATCACGATTTCTTAACTTTGAGCCCTAATCTTTACCTTGGGGCATTTTTTATCAATGGAGCCTTCACTGAACATTTGACAAGTGGTTTCACAAGATCTTCCCGTGCATTCCATAAATACTCGGCCTCCTTCGCAGTTCGCTGGACAACCATATGTGTCTCTCCATGATGGCACAGATGGCACTGGTGTACCAGCTCGACCGCACGCACGAGCATATGCACTCAGCATACCACATTCGCAAGAGTCAGAGCTTACAAACTTGTGCAGGCAGTGACAGACATGATGTTTACACCCTTCTATGTAAGGAATAGGATCCACAACCAAATTACACAAGGAAAACGGGTCTGCAGATATAAAACAAACATAGTGTGTTTATAAATCTTTCTTATATCCTTTCACAATGATTAGGGTATGTCTAACATATTTGAAAGGCAAGAGCATCCAACCAATATTTCATAGGCCGTTGTGTCAAGAGGTGATCTCTCCCATCCATTACCATTAAGCCCTTGTTGCCTAACTTCAGGGAAGCGACAGGGTGGTGAGGTTCATGTGGTAACACCTTGGGTGTTGGGATAGTAGGAAAAATCTGTGCTATATTCTAGGACCAAGGGCATGACACACTGCGGGACTTTATCCACATAAAATATAACAGCCTGTAAGTCTCGCTTGTATCACTCACTTGTTTTCAAGACGCTACACAGTTGTGTTGCCTGGCTGTGGTAATTAAATCCTAAATCACACGCGTCAATATCCATATCCATGCCTACTGAAGGCTCATCAACGTTACAATGTGGGGTCGTCTTCCAGCCATTACCGAACTCTGTTCTGCTTTGTGTTATCATCCCCGAAGGTAGCATCAGATCATCATATTTTTTCAAGTTGTAAGTACCACATAACCCCCTAATCTACAAAACAACACAATTGAAATGATTAGTGGTGTATAACAAGATGCACGGTTAGTTAACTTGGTATTACTACCAGGCAGAGTGTAAAATTTTTTTCAAGGGTTCATCTGATTTAAAAAGTGTATTTCGGATGTTTGTCCGAAATCCGGCAAGACTTGATCAAGAAATGATATTAAATTTAGTGTGTTTTGTTATCACAACTTACAGACTCTCGATAAGCTGGTGGAACTTCAATATAAATCCCGTTGTCAACATCCCAAGTCAAACGGATCTCATTGTATATAACAAGTTGGAGGGAGATAGTCGTAATTTTTCTTATAGTGTAGCCCACATCAGGGTTGCTGTATGGCAGTGACACTACTGTTTCTCCAATCTTTACTCGTCCATGCCCAAGTATTCTGTTGAGTTTTAATTCGTTATTAAAAAGGTGACTGCCTATAAGAAGTTACATAATTTCGATGATGTTTAAAATACCTTTTCTAACAACGCTATTAGTCTATCATTTTGTAGATTTCATTAAACACAAAAAAATGAATGAATGAACCCTGCTTTATCTTTGCGTGGCTGAAAAAGGACAGTCATTATAACGCGGCTGTGCAGTTTCATACACCTCATGCCAGCTTACGAGTTACCACGTATGTATTTCCAAAGTGAGAAGAATAGACAGTATCAATAAATCAATTTTAATAAGTAAAAAAAGTTTGAGAATTACGTTATAACTTCTCCTTTCATAAGGTTAACCGTGAGGGTCTTCTGACAAGCCGTTGTGTCCGCAAACCCACAGCCTGAGTTCTGAATCAAAATCGTAAAATCACCCAAGTAGGTATTTTCAGCTTTTGCAAGAACATATTCGCAGCCTCCTGAGAACTGTAAAGGAATACGGTTTGTTAACCATCAAAAATAAGTATTATCAGTAAGTACTACAATTACTATTGTATTGCTAACAGCAAGCATAATAGGGATTACCGCTACCATTAACTTTAAAAAAAGAAATAAATTATAGTTTCTGTAGCAAATAGGAAACCGAAGTGATTTGTTTAACTCTTTTTAGGTAACTTTCCTAAATCGAAACAAAACCACAAAATAAAGCAGCTAGGGCATTGTATGATAATTAATATGAAATGACTTAGTCACCCCGTATATTGTCCCATCAAATGTTTTGTACTGGTCTTCTCCAAGCACTTGGCATTCAGCGGGGCATGCATTAGTTGTGCAGTTCCATCTCCCGTTGCCACATACACTAAACAAATTTAAAAAACAACGTTTTGAAATATACTTCGTTAATATTAATGAACGAAATGAATAAAATTATTGAATGTAACTTGGTTTAATATCGTTTGGCTGAAAAACTACAATCGTTATAACACAGATGTTCTATTTCATACACCGCGTACCAGCTTACGAGTTACCACTATGTTACTTTGTGGGTGATTTTTTTTTAGATTTTTAATTTTTTTATGTATGGCTAAAAATTTGGAGAACCGCAGGAAATTGTTTGCAAAAAATAAGTGAAGAGTGAAAATAGTTCGAGATAGTTTACCATGTGTTGCAATCATGTTGGACACTTTCTCCAGGCTGATATGGAACTCCACCTCTCTTGCAAGGGCATTCAGCTTTAGTTAAACACATTCCTGTCTCTCGTTCATAGTATGTACCTATGCATGGTATCAATGTTATCCAACAGCAGATTGCAAACTGGGATCTGTACAGCAGTTGAAGATGGCTCGCAATGAACAGCAATGATTGTGGTTAGGATGTTTCATGTGACATCATAAAGCATCTATTATGATGTACTACCTGCTATTCCTATCGCATTCTTTGATTTTTATAAGGCAGCAAATGTTAAAATAACTACAAAGGGTCTACTAGGCAAAATTTTTGAAAAAGTTTGGAAACCGCTGTTATACAAAAACTTCATGTTAGTTTAAACAAAGATTAGTTTTATTACATCACCATATACGTTAGCGATTACGTTAGCGAAGATTCAAAAAAATATTTAAAACAAAATATAGCGACAAAACAACAGTTGTTACAACACACTTAGAGTGAAAACATACTTATATTTAACTGGAAGAAAAAAGCGTGGTCACTGAACCTAGCAGACAAAATAGAGCCATTTGTGTTTAATTATTTAACAGGCCATAACCAAACAGATCTATCACATTTTCAACTTATCTTGGTATACCTTTTGTTTGGTTACTTAAACTTCTTCAATTACTCGTCTAGCCTTAAACTTACTTACCAGTCGGGCAAAAGCAACCGTCCACGCAGATATCAATATCACATGAATGTTGGAACCCTACATTATCACACGTCTGTTCACAAGGAGACCCACATTCCATGTAAACCTTATTGTTAGGACATTCGATGTCTGAAAGATATTGAAAACTGAAATTATTTTGCAAGCAAATGGAAAGGTTATGACGGGATTCAACAAAATGAAACTTGCTTTATCTTCACGAGAACGAAAATTGACATTTGAGAAATTGTGTGTTAAAAACACTGGCCAGACAACCAACTATTAGGAAATAAATTAGACACAACAATGGGTGAATTAAAGGACTGAACTTAAACGAATGAGGGAATGTAACTTATTTATCCTCGCATGGCGGGGCAATGACAGACGTTATAACACGGGTGCTCTGTTTCATACATCTCGCGCCCGCTTACGAGTTACCACGCATGTAACTTATTTATCATTGCTTGGCGAGGCAACGACAGTGGTTATAACATGGGTGTTCTGTTTCATACACCTCGTGCCCGCTTATGAGTTACTTTGTTTACTTGGGCACTTACTGCATAATTCTGAAGATCTCCATTTAAGATCTAGATGGTAATTTGAACAAGTACGAGAATAGTGAGTGAATATCTCGCATGCCTTTTCAGCAGCTGCTTCTGGTCCAACTTTACAAACATCAGTTTTGCAAATTTCTAGGAAGTTCTGGTAAATAAATGATTGGTTACCACGAATGAAACTTGCTTTGTTCTCGCGTTGCTGGGAAAGGACAGTATTTAGAACACGGGTGTTCTGTTTCATACACCTTATGCCCGCTTACAAGTTTCCACATATCTTTTTCCTGCATGGATGGTATTTGGACAACCTATTAATGAACACTTGGAAAAAGAATTTGCAGTTAAGTTTAAGTTAAAGACACATAAGCCCACAACGGAAGCAGCAACATGCCTAAAGTTTAAACCCATAAACTATGGGTTAGGGCAAGTACGTTAAACGTGGCATGCTATAGGTTTTAGGGTTTAAGTCAGGTTGGCCCATTACCCCTACATACAAAACCCATACCCCTGGGTTCACAACACCATGACATTCGGAAAATTGCTGATTGCTCAAGGAACTGCATATCTTGTCCAAATCCATCTGGGTGGTATCATTGAATTTCGAACATGGCAATGATTGATCAAGTGAAACTTTTACACAATTGTCACTGACGTGAAATGCATTTCCAAACTCGATCGGTGTCACAATCTAAATATTGATAAACATTAGAGTAAGCCATGCATTGCAATGTTCTATCTATATAAATGGTGGTTTGAATTATTTAAAATACTTAATATATTGTCATATATTGTCTTTATGTTACGACTGAATGAGTGTAACTTTCTTTATCCTCTCATGGCGGGGCAACGACAGTCTTAGAACACGGGTGTTCTGTTTTATACACCTTGTGTCAGCTTAGAAATTACCACAGATGTAACTTATTTATCCTCACATGGCGGGGCAATGACAATCATTATAACACAGGTGTTCTGTTCCATACACCTTGTGTCAGCTTATGAGTTAAATAAATAAAACACACGTTTGTTCAACCTACCTTCCCACTTTCCAACATTAGATCGTTATTGGGATCGTGGTCATAATTACCACATAATCCTCGCATGTTTGTTTTGTACGAAGCAGGCACCCCAATAAAGATGGAGTTTTGATTGTCAAATAAAACTCGAACTTCTGCGAAAAAAGAGAAAAAATTAATCTGGAAAAAATTAAAACTCTTAAGTTAGTAATAGTTATAAGTTATAACTCAGGTTTGTCTTTCCGACTAGATTAGCAAAAAATAGAAAAGTATTTAAAACGAAAACACATGGTATATCAACAAAACAACAGCAGCCTTCAACTTACGGGATCCAAATTGTGCAATTGTGTATACACCAGCTTTTCTAAGGGAGATACCAGCCACTGCGCTTGGCACGGGAAGTAAATTTCCTTGGTATGTAGCCGTGGCGTTGGGATAAAGCATGATGGTATCAGTTGATCCAATCTCAATCCGAACAGCTCTTTTGCAAAGCGTTCCATGACATTCAAAGTTATTCACAACCTTGTAAAATATTAAAGAATAAATGAATGAGTGTAACTTGCTTAACCTAACGTGGCCAGGAAACGACAGTCGTTATAACATGGGTATTCTGTTTCATACACCTCGTGCCTACATACAAGTTACCACGTATATAACTTTGCGGGAGAATTTTTCTTTATGGCTGACAATTAGACAACACTCTACTGACCACTGGGTTGGAACGATAGTGATATAGTAAATATATAGAAATACATTTTATAATGATCTTTGTGGTGACTGTTAAATCTTAACTAATAGACAAAGTTGTACTGTTTGTTAAAGCCGGCACGAGGTGTATATAACAGAACACCCATGTTATAACATGGATAGAAATAGAACATCACAATTTTCCGGCCACGCGAGGATAAACAAGTTCTGTTTAATGTGGCAAGCAGGCAATCTCTATATTACAGAACTATCAATTACAGAGACATCTATTACATTCTAAGCAATACCTGGACATGGAAGAAACCGGAAATGTCGTAAGCAAGATCATAAGTGCAACTAGTTCCAGGGAAGTCAAAATGCTTTCCATCAAATGTAGTATAGTGGTCAGCGCCCCAAGTTGAACAGGAAGCCTCATCTTGATTTGAAGTTGGGGAAATAATATCCACAATTGGTTCCGCATCACCAGTTCCAAGTTCACACCTGTCCCCAGAATACCCCATTGGGCAAGTACATTTATTTGGAGCAGAACAAACCCCGTTATTTTGGCAAGTTGGTTCACAAATGGCTGGAAAATAAAAAAAATAAAAAATAGGAAATATTATCTATTGGCGGGCATGCTAACTGCGTTGTACAGATACATTTGTTGCATGACAAAAGAATTTAAGCGAGTAACTCTGTTTGTTTTTATTTTTAAACTTGCCCAAGATTTATACGAATGTAACTTGTTTATCTTCACATGGCTGGAAAACATTTCATTTTAATTGTTCTGTATGGCTAACAACTTATTTAGACAACCCATTAGTGACCACTGGGTTGGAGCAATTGTCATTAAGTGTCTTGCTCAAGGACACATGTACGCCCACAATGGTAGCAGCCACTAGCCTTGAACCCATTACCTCTGGGTTACTCTAACCACTTTGCCACGCACCGAACAATTTGTTGAACTTATTCTACAGTTTATATAGTTCTACAGCAGCAAAATATACAGTTAAAAACACAAACTTACGAATAGAACATGTGACACCCTCATACCCAGTGTTAGTACAGTCACAAACGTTTGGACCAACACATAAGCCATCGTTCTCACAGGAGCAATCAACTAAATGGAAATAAAACTTTTAATTTCGACGAAATGTAATTAAGTGACATTATGGGTAAAAAGAGGGGCCTGTGAAGAATTATGAAAAAGTGGCCAAAACTATTATTCCAAATATTAATTTATATTTGTCTCTTTAGTTACAGTAGCAAAGATTTAGAAATATATTAAACGAAAAGACAGGACATAGCGACAAAACAACAGTTGTTAAAACACGCCTACAGTTAAAAAATATTTACATTTAATTAAAAGTAAATAAGCGTGGTCGTTACACCTACTTATCCCTATAAACACTAACACCTAACCAATAACCTCAAACTCTATAACCACTTGCCTGCCCCCTTAACAATTTCCACCAGCCTAATATGAAACTTACCAGAGGATTTTAACTATAGTGTCTATAACCTATATATGTGATGTTTATTCATTTAAACTGAAATTTATTTTTCACACTTTTTTTTATTTATTTATTTTGGGGGCAACTGCTTACATTCATCGCATCGTTCTCCTTTTCTTCCCGGGCAACACACTTGTATTGACACATTCACATAGACGGACTCCGCGAATATGATGACCGACCTTTAAAACATGTTACAAATAACATGAAAGATAATATGAAACAAATACCAATCGAAATTGTAAAGAATTCCAAACCGTTTATATACTCTTAAATTGAATGTCACTTAATTATCCTGGCGTAGCCGGTGTTCTGAAATATTTTTCCGACCGGTAGGCCAAATTTGAAACAAATATATTACAATGCCGAACTAATTTTGACGGAAGGGGACTTAACCAGTGGAAAAATCCCCACTTGTAGACAATGAATGAATAAATGAATAGTTGAATGAATGAATGTAACTTACGTTATAGCGGTGTGGTGGGAAAAGACAGTCGTTATAACACAGATATTCTGTTTTATACACCTCGCGACCGCTTTTTAACACGGATGTAACTTTGTGGGTATTAGTTTTTGTGCCACGTAAGTGAGCATATAGACCCAATCACATAAATTTATATAATGGTTCTTCAGTTTTAAAATTGCGTATTTAACAACTAATTAATTTGTAATAACCATGGCTTTTAAGTGTCTTGCCCAAGGACACATACGCCCACAATGGTAGCAGCGTCGAGCCTTGAACGCATTACCTCTGGGTTACATGCAGGCGCGCTAACCATTATGTCACAGCGCCGGACATTCTAAGCTAAGGATTACAGGTTCGAGGCTCGACGCTGCTACTATTGGCGTTTTACATTAAAAAACATACAGACAACCTAAAAAAATAATAAAATAGAAGAGGATAAAAAATTGCATTCATTCAATTTAAGGATATGTAGAAATATGAATAAATGAACGTGACTTATTCCACGTGGCCGGAAAGCGACGTTCGTTATAACACGGGAGTTCTGTTTCATGTACCCATGCCCGCTTAACCATGTGTGTTTGGGGGTGAATATCATGACGAAACTTGACGTGGTGTTTGTACTGTAGCGAATACTAGCTTGCATTAGCAGCCTACGATAATAACGCATACTGTTAAAGCAAGTAAGTTCACGCGCAGTTTAGTATTATACAGTTAGAGTGATGCGCTTCTAATCTATGTGGGTGAAGCGACGCAGTGAGGCACGTCATAGGACCAAGGATTTAGGCCATTACAAAATGTGGCAATGCGCTAAAATCATTTACCTGTTCACATCACAAAAAGAACCTTCCCCAACAAGGTGGTGCTCTTTTATGATTACTTGAGTTTCATTTTCGACACATTCTACAAATTTAAATATCTTCCAAACTGTTTTTGGTTCTGTAGTTGGTACATTTTGCTCCACCAACCGGGTTTCGGTGCAAAAGATACTAAACAAATATAAGTCAAACAAAAATTGTACTATAGTACCGTGGGGGAAGATGGGACACCTTTAGCACTTAATATCCAAATATCCTGTCGTGTTTTAAACAATTAACAACAGTCTATGGTAGTTATTGGGATACAGTTTTATAATTCTTTGAATGTTCTTTGTTTACAACCAAAAGAGACGAAAAAATAGAACGAAAAGGTGTCCCATCTTCCCCCACCCTACTATACATAAAATGTTGCGAAGAACGTTACAGTCGTGAGAAATGTTTTACCTGTTTTGGGCACCAACACCGTAGATGCATGTTACGAAGACGAACGTTGACAGAAATACAAAAACAGCCAAGCGCGGCATATCGGCCATCAGTTTAGATAACTTTTTACCAAGCTGCTTTACACAGTTGGTAACGCTCGCGCCAAACTAAAATAACACTTTTTCCAAAAGTTACCTATTTATAGGAAAATCTCCCAAGATTTTAGGCAAAGAGGCGCCAATTTATTGCCAAATTGCGCCAGAAAACAGGATGCAGAACTCGGTTGTTATTTACTCTCCCCAGACTTTTCAACAAATCCGGTTTCTGCTCAATGTATTATAGCACTGTGGGGGAAGACGGGACTTTCAGCAAATAGTCTTCAATTATCGTGTTTTAAACAATTATCAACGGTCTACGGTCTACTGTAATTCTTTGAATGTTCTTTATTTACCAACAAATAAGACAAAAAATATAATAAAATGGTGTCCCATATTCCCCCACCCTAGTACAGTAGGGTGGGGGGATATGGGACACTTTTTAACTCTATTTTCTCGTCCCATTTAGTAATAAACAAAGAACATTCAAAGAAATATGAAACTATGTCCTCATGACTCTTATAGACCGTTGTTAATTGTTTAAAACACGATCAGGATATCTGGATATTATGTGCTTAAGGTGTCCCATATTCCCCCACCCTACTATATATTAATAAAAATATCCTTGGTTTTATATAACGAACCCGACACCCCACGTAACCCGGATAAAAAACATGTCTAGACAAGTTTATATTTATTTTGTATTTAATGGAGCCGTTGAACTCGATGTAAATGGACGGAGTTCGCATCTAAACACTGGTTGTGAATCATATATTTTATCTCACGAAACCCGCAAGTGGAAAACGAAATTTTATAAGGCCAAAATTTACGAAAATAGGATGTTTTATTGTTTTTCTAATAGAAAACAAATTGCGCATGTTTTTCACACTTACCGACTTTT
The DNA here is from genome assembly GCF_009617815.1 of Ciona robusta. Classification (NCBI taxonomy): domain Eukaryota; kingdom Metazoa; phylum Chordata; class Ascidiacea; order Phlebobranchia; family Cionidae; genus Ciona; species Ciona robusta. The sequence goes on along the minus strand of NC_143244.1, from coordinate 7,248,762 downwards.
AAATTTGACCAATTTCATTTACGTAACAATTAATTAGTACTTTTTGGTGAATTTGGCTACTTTTGGGGTATATAGGTACTGCTTATAGCCACACACTAAAGTTACCTTCTGTTTGAACAGGTGACCCTGTGTTTGTCGTGCCACTAAGAACCAGTGCTAAGGTGTCAATTAGTTTAAATATTTAACTTTGTTTAATTATAAATAGATAATTAGCCACTAATGAAACGAGCCAATGCAACTTATACGTAACAGATTATGGGCTAGTGGAAAGCGTATAATACCCTTTTGGCATGATCACTTTTATGCGCGTAAGTACTCGCATATTTACTCGCAAAAACAAAGTTAACACACATAACGTCATAAGCGTTTGCGAGTAAATATGCGAGTACTTACGCGCATAAAAGTGACCATGCAAAAAGGGTTTAAGAGGTTGGGAGTTATGGGTTAGTATCACCTTTAGGGGTTAGTGGCTAGACGATAACATGATGGCATAAATCTTCATTAGCCGTGATAAACCTAATACGCCTCCTAATGGGAAAGGAGCCAAAAAATGATGCTTTTTTATCTTGTTGATTTTTTACTATTTCAGAAAGTTTTTAAGTAATTTAAAAATGTATTCATTTAAAATATGCGTTGTGCTATTGATAATGCTGCATCCATTTGTGCAGGCCCGATATGCCTGGTACGGGCCTGGGAACGGTTATGCCTACTTCGTTATTGACACCAACCTGTCTTACGGCGATGCTAAGTTGCAATGTGGATACTATGGAGCCACTCTTGCTGTCCATGCACCCAAGGATAGGCGTATTATGAAGTAATGTTTGCTTTTTCCTAAGTTTCCTTGGATTTTGTTTTAGGTGCGGCAGTCACGCTTTTGACTCTCTTTCCCACACTTTTATTCATAATGTTTTAACAACTGTTGTTTTGCTGTTAGATGGGACACCTTTAGCACATAGTTTCCAAATATCCGAAAAACAGAAATAAACGGTGTCCCATCTTCTCCCACCCTACTGTAAATATGTATAATGTCCATCGTTGCAGAATTCTTGAAGAGCATTTGACAGTTTTAACCGAACAAGATTACTGGATTGGCCTCAATGATATACAGAGGGAAGGTAGATTTGTATGGGAAGACGGCACACCACTCACAAAAAGTCAGGAGAACTGGTATCCAACAGAACCTAACAACTATGGGAGAGGCGAAGACTGTGTTGGCGGAAATCATGCGGGCAGTTTAAAGTGGAACGACTACCGTTGTTCATACGGCAAATTATACGCACTCTGTGAACGAGCTCTGTGAGTAAAACATCTGCTTGAATAAAAAAAAGAATAACAAAAATTAATTAATTCATTCACTCAATTCGGCAAAAATGCTCCTTTAAAAGTATAAATACCCAAACAGGTGTGCAAATCGCTAAATATATCTTGTTTTAAAATGTATAGTGGGATATTTAGAATGAAAGAGAGACTAATCTTTCCCCACTCTACTATACGTTAAGGTGCTATCAATTAATAACGTTATAACAGTTCAGTTCTCGTTATTTTTGTGGATTCTTTTAATACTCAAGTCTTCTGAATAGAATAGCAAAGTTATTATACAAAACAGCTTATACGCATGTGATTAAAACAGAAGAAGGTTTTTTAGTTTTCAAATTCGCACAATAAAAACAACTTTTTTACCAAGAAATGTATGCAGCAGTTTTTGGTATAAAGTCTAGCAAACTTTTTAGTTTTGATTTAATTTTAATATCCGTATATATTACACTGATAGGCGGCATTGGCACACATTAAGTAAAGGTGGCTGTACACAGTATCCGGCATGCGAATTCGCTTGCGAATTCATATGTAAACCCATTACCGAGTTCCGCATGCGGCAGCGAAATCCGGACAAAACAGACAAAATGGACGAATTCCGAAAAACTGTGTACAGCCACCTAAAGAATTAGGTAAGACTAAAACATCCGTTTGCAAACTTTAAGCTTTTTTAAAGTTGAACATTATGCAAAGTGAACATTGATGTCTGGCAGTATGGGAAACTAAAGGTGGCTGTACACAGTATCCGGCATGCGAATTCGTATGCAAACCCATTACCGAGTTCCGCATGCGACAGCTAAATCAGGAAAAAAACAGACAAAACGGACGAGCTCCGGATACTGTGTACAAGCACCTTTAGCCGCCAATGTAATTTAACATAAACCGCAGACAGAAAAATAAACGTAACATTAAAAGTATCCATGAAAGAAATACTAACACCAAGAATTCATGAGAAATGTTATTTAAAGTCGAATATTTTTTGTAATACACGACCTCACCTTTACGATAACACATAAAATAAGTTATAGTAAGGTGGGGGAAGATGGGACACCTTCAGCACCTAATATCCAAATATCCTGAACCTGTTTTAAACAATTAACAACGGTCTATAGGAGTCGTGAGGATGCGGTTTTGTAATTCTTGTTTAGTACCAATTAAGCGGGGCAAGAAAATAGAATGAAAAGGTGTTCCATCTCCCCCACCATCTATATAACATTAACGAACGCAGCATTTACTTTATAAGTACGTAGCAGCGACATTGGCAAGCATGTTACTTTGGGGTAAGATGACCATGTTTTATTTCTTTTTTATTGTCCTATTTGGTGGTAAACAAGGAATATTTACAGAATTACATAAAACTTTACGCTTACGTCTCTAAAAGAGCGTTGGTAATTAAAAAAAACGATTCAGAAATACGGGATATTATGTGCTAACGGTTTCCATCTTACCCCACTGTACCATACATATATATCTTCACACAGGTGTATAGCCTTGATTGATCGCAGAGATCATGCAACATGCAAGAAACAGAACCACCAACTCCATAATTAAGATAACAATAGCGATTCCTCCAGCAGCATATAAGTAAGGCTTCAATACTTTACCACAACCTTTGGTGTAGAGCGCTCCATGTGAAGCTGGGGCGGCGGTTGTGCCAGAATGTGATGCAGTCGTCACTAAAGTGATAAAAAGATAAAACATCCAATAGAGTGATCATTATGAGTGGTTCAGCAAGGGTTGCCACTGCTGTTGTAGGCGTATGTGTCCGTGGTTAAGACACTGAAAGGCTTCAACCCAGTGGTTACTAATTGGTTGTTAATATGATCAGCTATAGAAAGAAAACACACCCACAAAGTAACATACATGGTAGCTTGTAAGCGGGCACGAGGTGCATGAAACAAAAACACTCGTGTTTCACGACTGTCATTACCCCACCATGCGTGGAGAAAGCAAGATACATTCATATAATGTACATACGAACCTGCGCTTGCAGTGTGCGCCGCTACGGTAGCATGTATAACAGGTTTGGTTGTTATTGCAGCTGTTGGGGCAGCGGTGGAGGCTTCTGCGGTGGTTGCAACATGATGCGCTGCAGTTGTTGCTATAGGAGTTGTAGCTTCAGGAGTTGTAGCTATATGATGGGTAGCAGCTGCTGTGGCAGGTTGTGTAGTTGCCACTATTTTCGCAGCGGTGGCTTTAACAAAGAGGTGGTTATGTAAAAAGTTCTTTATTACAAACACGAAAAAAATTATAAATGTAGTCTTTAATTATAGTGCATTGAAATAAGGGCGTTGGAGATGATTTTAAACAAGACTTTACCAAAGTTTTAAATAGCAACTATACAGAATGGGAGAAGACGCGGGCACCTTTAGCACATAGTACTCAAGCGACGTAACAAAAATTAAAAAAAAAACTGTCATTTAAAGACTTAACGGTTCGGTATTTGTCTTTAAAACGGAGCGTGCATTAAAACAAGATTTGAAATTACTTTGTATCCTGTACCACGTAAAGAAGCGGTCAACCGGTATATTTAAATTACTTACTTAATACTGCTGAGACACTAGCTACTGTTGGGTTCGTTGTAGCGGATGAATTCGCTCTAAAAATAAAATGAGTTGTTTTAATATTCATAAACTAAATACAAGAAGTTGTGGCTGCATTTGTCCTTCGTTTACTGTCAAGACACTTAACAGTAATTGCTCAAACCCAATGCTGGTCAATGATGAACTGTCCAAATTGTCAGCAATACAGAAACAAATTAATAAACTTGTTTTCGGAAGCCGCGCCCTACAAATTTACATACATAACTCCTATAAGCAGGCATTAGGTGTATGAAACAGAACAACCGTCTTATAATGACTGTCATGCTCCAGCAACGCAAGGATAAATAAGTTACATCCACAGTCGTTATAACACGGGTGTTCTGTTTCCTAAAAACTCTGGGTTAAAGGAACTAACTATACTATGTAATAATATAAAACTCACGCTCGTTTATTCCTGGCGTGTATTTTAGCATAGCAAGAGTCGGGAAACGCTGATAAATAATCACTTGGACCGTAAAATCCACAGCAGTGATACTTTGTCTCGAATTTGTCGAAGATCTGTTTTTTTAAAAAAAAACAAGATTTAACTTTTTATTTTGTCTTCAACAGCCTGGTTTTTTAATTGATACGTTTTGCACAGTTTTATCTGTAGCATGTTTTAACAACTGTTGTTTTACCAATTCTATCCAACTTTTCGCTTGTGTAAATTAACTCTCCAGTTTTCCGTTATCGTGACCGATGAGACGAAATAAGTTTTATTCATTCATATTTAAGGTATTGGCTTTCTACTATGCGAATATAAACAAGTGACAAAAATGAAACCAAAAAGATGTTTGACTCACAACGTTGGTCGCTTTGTTTACTAGTGATTGTTTCAAATGACTTGGATCAATCGTTGTTCTGCTTTGGAGCGCCTTCAGTACCATACCCTGTCAAATAAAAACTATAGTCATATACTGCTTCATAGTGCTAGCGGTGTTCAGCTAACAGTATCCTTAGATAAGACACTGAACCGCAAGTGTGTTAACCCAGTGGTCATTGGGGGTTGTCCGTATATTGTAGCCAAATAAAAAAAAATCACCCACAAAGTTACATACACGATAACTCCCAAGCGCATACGAGTTGTATGAAACAGACACCCGTGTTATAATGACTCTCAGTTCCCATCTATGTGAGGATCAAGTAAATAACATTAAAACACATATGAGCTACTTTTTATAATGCTTTACCTTGATCGCTTGGTACTTGACGAAACAAATGATAATCCCCGACATTTGCACCAAGAAGACAACCAGCATAACGGAGAAGTAAGAATAGAGGAGACACTTGCTTTCACTCATAGCTCCCCAGCAACCAATTAAACTGGAAGCAACGGAACATATAATTTAATTTACTAAACAACAGCAGTCGTTATAACAAGGGTGTTCTGTTTCATACACCTTGTGCCAGCTTACGAGTTACTACCTATGTAACATTTTGTGGGTGATTATTTTTTGAACGTTTTTTTGTTTAGCTGACATTTTGACAGCCGATAAAAGAGCATGAGGTTGAAAAAAATTGTGGTTAGGTTTCTTGCCCAAGCAAAACACATGCCCACATTGACGATAGCATCCGATTTGGACCCGTATCCTCTATGTGGCCCAAAAGCTGACACCCACGGTCTGTATCCTCGTACAATGAGTGTGGGAACCGCGATGTCATTGTGCGCGTGTTTGTTCAGCTCTACTGAAAAACCCCCACAAAGCTATATATAGTAGGATGGGGGAAGATGGGACACCTTCATTCTATTTCCTCGTCCTATTTAGTAGTAAACAAAGAACATTCCAAAAATATATAACCGTATCCTCATGACTTCCATAGACCATTGTTAATTGTTTAAAACACGATCAGGATATTTGAATATTATGTGCTTAAGGTGACCCATCTTACCCCACAATACTATATATTCCTGGTAACTCGCGGGCGTGAAGCGTGTGATGGAACACTTTTAATATAATTGTCTTGCCCAGCCAATCGACGTAACATTCGTATCACCATTAAAACCAATACTTACGAAATCAGAGCTAAAAATAATCCGACCGCAAACAGCAAGTATAATCCATCAAGCAGAATTGTTGATTTCATTTCGACAACGACAGAATGCAGGGGACTGTTCTTATTGAATGCACCGTAACCAGCTAATAGAAAAATATATATGGTTATTAAATGTCTATTGTATGAATTATTCAATGTAACTTAGATTTGTGTGGCAAGTCGTTATAACACGAGTATTCTGTTTCATACACCTCGTGCCCGCTTACAAGTTACCACGTATGTAGCTTATTTATCCTCGCATGGCGGGGCGACGACAGTCGTTATATTTATAGGTATTATACGCACTAGTGACAGAAGCGCTAACTTCTTGGCCACGGTACCGGACAATGTATTGATCCACACCACGAATACGAAAAAAAGCAGAAAAAAAGCACTAAAAACAATGCATTATCACTTTATAAAATCTTTACTCACCTAAACCGGCAAGGACGACACCACCAATAAAGAAAATCATGTTAAACAGAACCAACATGCACTTTGCGCATTTGGTGCTTGAGTTTTCCATGGCTGGTATATGGATTGTAAATTGCAAATACTCGGAATTCCTCCAGTCTGCCCTATAAGACCTGCTTAAAACTTGGAATTAAAATATTTAGTTTTAGATATTTCAACTTGAGTTAAAACCCGGATTTTCCTGTTTTAATATAAACATTACAGCCCATACGTTTGACATAATTATCTTAATTATTGATTTGCTCTAAAAACTAAAGACTCCTTCCTATTTTAACCGAAATTTATGAAATTTGTGGCTGTAATATATGTGTATAAAAACTACCCTGCGCTTATAAAAAATATATCTCTTACTCCAAGCATAAACTTGCTATGATAACTCAGCGCTACATTTACGAAGCATATGCGTTGCATGCCATGCTCAGCTTCCTGATTCTGACAGACTGTATCCTTACTGTGGCAACCAAGCTAACAGGAAGTAGTACATCAGAATTCATCTTCCCACGCCAAAGGAAACGCTGATTGATTTATCGTTTGCGTCGATCTGCTATCTGTTGTATTTAGATTTTCGTTTATCAAGGTGCAAACATTCATCATTTGGTCCCGACCCCTAATGCTGTGGGGTGAACAACTTTAGCACATTATGTTCAAACATCCTTATCACTCTGCTATCTATAGTATTCAGATAAAATAAGTTTGTTTTTTATGATGCAAGCATCCATATATTCTCATATTCTGTGTTTCAATTACAGTTTCTTCCGACTTATGCAAGTATATATCCTGATTGTGTTTTAAACATTTAACAACGGTTTATGAGAGTCGTGAGGATACAGTTTTATAATTCTTTGAATGTATACTTTGTTTACGACCAAAGGAAACGAAAGTAGAGAGAAAAAGTGTCCCATTTTTCCATACTCACCCGACTCAGACAAACCGTAACCAGTAACTTGTATTCAGAAAAAATAAGTTCGTTTATCGTGATGCAAGAAGCATCATAAATTCTCATATATTGTTCTGTGTTTCAATTACAGTTACTCCCAACATATATGGTACTGTGGGGTAAGACTGGACACCATTAGCACACGATATCCAAATATTCTAATCGGATTTTAAATATTAACAACAGTCTATAGGAAAAGGTTACGGTTTTATAAATATTTGAATGTACTTTGTTTACGATCAAAGGAGACGAGAAAGTAGAGCGAAAAAGTCTCCCATTTTCCCCCACCCACCCGACTCCGACAAACCGTAACCAGTAACTGTAGCACTTATAACAACCGTATGAGTAACTTCCTTTTAAAAAATATAATAACATTAATGTGCTGCAAAAAAAAACAAAGTATATCCTACAGTACCATATATGGTATATGCTTGAGTGTAACGTTTTGAAAAAACGCCACAAAATCGATTATCGTGCCATGACGGATCGCTAACAGGAAACGTTTAAACTGATTTTCGTTTTAAAACTCTCAGTTTAAGAATAATTTCGTTGTCAAACCGTTCGATGTAATGGCGAAACCACTGCAATTGGTTAGCATTAATTACTTCCGTTAGTACAGCGACTACAGACTACACTGCAGTCCGATTACACTGGAAGAGAGAGTCTAGCTTAACAGTATGTATACTCGGTACTCATTATAAGCATTTCCACCACATCTTAGTGTACATGGTGGTAATAGAATAACAGATCAATATTTTCTTATATGAGTTTGTAGCGTGGTCGGGATGAAACCTATCCTGCCTACATCGCATGGGATAATGTGGAAGCTATAATACAAAGTAATATATTTTATATCAGTTTATTAAACAATATACACCAAATGTAAAACGTCAATTCCTAAAGCTTTGTGTAAAGTAATAAAACAGTTTTATTATATTTCACAATGGTTTATTAAATAAACAATACACAGCACAAATAAGACGTAATTTTTAAATCTCTGGTTCGCTTTTAAATATCTTTCTGGAAAATAAAAACAGGATTAAAATATCTTCATAGTTTATGTGGCTGGCGTTGGTGGAAAGCCACTACGGCACGACAAGCCCCCAGCCAATGGTAGTGGGTTTCTACTCTGGTGAGAAACCCTTGCGGGATGTTACTGTCCACGCAGGTTAAAGAAACCCCATAGACAAAAATAAAACAACGAGAGCACATAGAAAATGTGCACAACAAGGAATACACCAACAAAAAGACAAAAATAATAGAACGAGTGCAGCGACATACATGTGCCAAACACACAACAGCTCAATCATATAAAAAAGAGTTTAGTCTAAAATTAATTAACGCGGACATAATCATTGAAACATCTACAAATGAAATATAGTTCAAATCCTGAAGGATAATCATCTGCAGTGTACACCATATTGGATGTCCGACCACAAGGAGTCAAAGCCAATAACAGCTCCGCATGTCCCAATCAAAAGGTAAGTCGCCCTGTTGGTACCGCGATACTCTCGTCGTATCTTCACACAATATAATATAACGTCCGGATGTTACGCACCGCATCGACCGTTATGAACTGCGTCAGGTTGTTACGAACCGCATTGACAGTGACCTAAAACCGAGCGTAGCATCACTGTGCCGGTAACAACACTGTACCGGTAGGGTACTAACATCTAGCGTAGCATCACTGGCGGTGACGTCCACGCAACAATCTGACCGTGACGTAACTCAATCAAAACTGACGTAACCGCACCGAACGCAGGGTCATGACAATGCTCTGACCCACCATATCGACGTCGTAACGTAATTGTGACGTGGCCATCGTCCCAATCACGCTACATGACGTTTGTTTAATTATAATTATTTATTCGGGGTGGAGAAGTTTATATTTTTACAGAATTATCGACTATTTTTTTTCAGGGAAATTATGGACTTTTATTATGCGCATATTATACTGCGTGTTGATATTACTCGAGTATTTGTGTACCAACATAGCGTTCTCACCAAGCGATTAGGACAATACAAAATCGTTAAAAGATTCGATCTTTGCAGAAGAAGTACCCAATAGAGTGTACAACAACAAAATCCGATCCAGCAAGATGTTCGCCATAGTTTCATTGCATATATTTCATAGACATGTAAAATGCACTACAGTAGTGACTGACTAAAAACAGCCGGCAACATTAGGTCCAGCAGAATAAAGATACAACAGCGCAGACAGACATACATACAACACGCAACTCATACTTATAATACTCAAACCTCAAACCGTGTATCCTTTATCGGCGTCTTCGTCTTTGTTCTTCGACTGCAAAACAAATGTAATAGACAGGTCACAGGCTTATATCAATTACACAACACGCAACTCATACTTATAATACTCAAACCTCAAACCGTGTATCCTTTATCGGCGTCTTCGTCTTTGTTCTTCGACTGCAAAACAAATGTAAATAATACTCAAACCTCAAACCGTGTTTCCTTTATCGGCGTCTTCGTCTTTGTTCTTCGACTGCAAAACAAATGTAATAGACAGGTCACAGGCTTATATCAATTAAATAATGTAGTTCTATGGGGTACGATGGGATACAGCACCTATATCCCGCAGCATGTCCTAATCTTGTTTTTAACAATTACCAAGAGTGGGTGCGAATGATTATTAGTTGAATGGTTAACTTTAAAAAAATGTTTTTTTTAATTCTTTGGCTATTTTCGTTTAGCAATGGTCTAATAAACAATGATAATATAGTTAAACATGCAATACCTTGCGCTTTTCTTCGGCAGCTTTATTCGCTGGCTTTTCTGCAATATAATAATGATTAAACTGCTGCTCACACTTTATTACGTCATAAGTACCTTCATTCTTGATTTACGTCATGGTTCGCTTGTTCCTCTGTAACGTCACACACCAAGTTCTGGAAAATTTATCAAAGTAAAAACTTGCCATGTTGATACAAAAGTTTGTGACGAAACAATGAACTTACGAAGTGGGTTCTTCTGTTGCGTCATCACCACTTCGTGACGTCACATCTTCGAGGTTTCTAGAAAAGAGCTTATGTACGCAATAATGTCAATTGTAATTTATACTTAACCAATTCTTTGATCCTCTTGCTTCGCGCTCATAGCGCAAATATAATTAGAATATACAAGTGATGTGCCTTGCGTCGACGCAGAACGCGCATGGGGCCCCACATGAAAAAAAACGTCGCGAAACGTGCGCGTAGAATAATCGCTATGGGTATTCTGCTATGACCTAAATACACCATAAACGCGAGCGGTAGCGAGCGAAACGGTTGTGACGTAACAGAACGCAATGATTGTGAGCAGAAATATTGCGTGTGACGTGAAAATAACTTATTGGCGATTTCTCAAACAAAACGTGATAAGAATAATCTAAACTAAATATAATAAAGTAATAAATCCAAGGCACAAAACTTGTAGCAATATACTGTATATAATGTAAATATATTAGTATACTGTAGTATGTTATATAGTATTAATATGTCATAATATAATACCAATGTATTGATATAATACTTAACTCAAGTCTTGCAAGAAAACTTGTTGAAACCTCAACTTGTAACCTGGTGCGGGACCAACTTCATCTAAATAAACTGAAACGCGGTAACTCGCTGTGGAAGAGACGTTTTATGCGCGGAGCAATCAAGGCGGGCGTAATCAGCTGGTGCGAGGCGACCGTCACGTGAACAATCTGACCAATCAGCTTCAAGGATTGGAACGGGCTCATTGTGACGTCAGTTCAACATTGTGACGCAATAAACTAAATTCACATTGATTCGCGATTTTGGTTTTATATTTAAAGTGGTTCGCCCACAAAACATCTTCAATACGACTTGCCACGTTTTAGTTTAGATGAAGTTGGTTCCACACCAGGTTACAAGTTGACAATTTTTAAGAAGTTTTCTTGCAAGTTTTAAGTTAAGCACTAATTTATTACATTAGTATTATATTATGTCATATGTTATTTAATTACTTTATACTACACCATAGTGAAATTATTTCTCTACGTATTAACAATAATTTTATGCCATAAGTTTTGTGCCTTGCGTTTATTATTTATAAGTTAAATTATTCTTTAACAGGTCTTGTATCGCGAATCGCGACTGTTTTTGTATTACGTCACTAATCATTCGCAATATCTCGCGTTATGTTACGTCACAAACCGACACAATCGTTTCGCTTGCTACCGCTAGCGTTTATTTTACGTCGTTTCTTTACGTCATAGCTAAACAACACGCGACTGTTCTATACGCTTTCGTTTCGCGACGTTTTTTCAATGGGGCCCCATGCGCGTTTTGCGTCGATGCAAGGCACATCACTTGTATATTCTAATTGTATTTGCGCTATAAACGCGAAGCAAGAAGATCAAAGAATTGGTAAAGTATAAATCACAGTTGGCATTATTACGTACATAAGCTCTTTTCTAGAAACCTCGGAGATGTGACGTCACGAAGTGGTGATGACGCAACAGAAGAACCCACTTCGTAAGTTCATTGTTTCGTCACAAACTTTATTGATAAAATTCGAATTTATTACAGAACATGTTATGTGACGTCACAGAGGATCAAGTGGACCATGACGTAAAGATGGAATGAAGGTAAGTATGACGTAATACTGCATTAACGGGCATTTTTAACTATATTGTTGCAGAAAAGTCAGCGAATAAAGCTGCCGAAGAAAAGCGCAAGGTATAGTGTATTTTACTATATTATCATTGTTTATTAAAGTTTTGCTAAACAAAAAAGGTCAAAAATATTTAAAAATTGTTTTTCACATTCAATTTGTAAGGCTTTAACATAGCTATTACGCCTGTTTTGCAGTCGAAGAACAAAGACGAAGACGCCGATAAAGGATACACGGTTTGAGGTTTGAGTATTATAAGTATGAGTTGTATGTTGTATGTATGTATGTCTGTCTGCGCTGTTGTACCTTTGTTCTGCTGGACCTAATGTTGCCAGCTATTTTTAGTCAGTCACTACTGTAGTGCATTTTACATGTCTATGAAATATATGCAATGAAACTATGGCGAACATCTTGCTGAATCGGATTTTGTTGTTGTACACTCTATTGGGTACTTCTTCTGCAAAGATCGAATCTTTTAACGATTTTGTATTGTCCTAATCGCTTGGTGAGAACGCTATGTTGGTACACAAATACTCGAGTAATATCAACACGCAGTATAATATGCGCATAATAAAAGTCCATAATTTCCCTGAAAAAATATAGTCCATAATTCTGTAAAAATATAAACTTCTTCACCCCGAATAAAATAGTTATAATAAAAAAACGTCATGTAGCGTGATTGGGACGATGGCCACGTCACAATTACGTTACGACGTCGATACGGTGGGTCAGAGCATTGTCATGACCCTGCGTTCGGTGCGGTTACGTCAGTTTTGATTGAGTTACGTCACGGTCAGGTTGTTGCGTGGACGTCACCGCCAGTGATGCTACGCTAGATGTTAGTACCCTACCCCGGTACAGTGTTGTTACCGGCACAGTGATGCTATACGCTCGGTTTTAGGTCACTGTCAATGCGGTTCGTAACAATCTGACGTATTTTCGTAACGGTGGATGCGGTGCGTAACATCCGGACGTTATATTATATTGTGTGAAGATACGACAAGAGTATCGCGGTACCAACATGGCGACTTACCTTTTGATTGGGGCATGCGGAGCTGTTATTGGCTTCGACTCCTTGTGGTTGGACATCCAATATGGTGTACACTGCAGATGATTGTCTTTCAGGATTTGAACCATAATTTATTTGTAGATGTTTCAATGATTATGTCCGCGTTAATTTCTTTTTGACTTTGTCCACTTTTTTTGAATGATTGAGCTGTTGTGTTTGGCACATGTATGTCGCTGCACTCGTTCTATTACTTTTGTCTTTTTGTTGGCGTATTCCTTGTTGTGCACATTTTCTATGTGCTCTCGTTGTATTATTTTTGTCTATGGGGTTTCTTTAACCTGCGTGGACAGTAACATCCCGCAAGGGTTTCTCACCAGAGTAGAAACCCACTACCATTGGCTGGGGGCTTGTCGTGCCGTAGTGGCTTTCCACCAACGCCAGCCACATAAACTATGAAGTTATTTTAATCCTGTTTTTATTTTCCAGAAAGATATTTAACAGCGAACCAGAGATTTAAATATTACGTCTTATTTGTGCTGTGTATTGTTTATTTAATAAACCATTGTGAAAAATATTAAACTGCTTTATTACTTACTAGAAGTTCCCTTGCAAAATAACTCCATTCAACAATATAAAACAGTAATGTAATGGTTAAAGTTAGCCAATACAACAAGTCCAGTTTCTAATCGTTCGTTGCCACGAAAATATAACCCACCCACCAAATGTGTTAAGTCCGCTCGATCGCCACCATGCGGTAGAATTAACATTTGTAGAAACTTTCCAAGTTTTGCAAAATGTGTTATTAGACTTGTTTTTGCAAATTTTTGAGGAGTTGTACAGTTTTAATTTTGCTACTTACTTTGGGCTAAAAAGTGTTATACTGGCTATACAATAATTAGTCAAAACTTAGCCAAATGTGTTTATTTATTCGTGTAAACGTTTCCAGTTAACGTGCTGTATAAAACACAAGGAAAATTACTGAACAAATTATTTGTTTTTCTGTTGGTATATTATGTGTTCACATGTTTTATTTCTACTTTGTTTATATCAACGAATACCCAATACCCTTATAGAAATATTGTATGTTTTAAAGTATGGTTTTAGTAAGTTATTTTTCTGAATAAATTTTTATTTTTCTGTATCTTAATGGATAACATGTTTTAATGCTGTTTGCATGTTAACCTTACAGAAAAAGTTGTATATTTGAAACTATTGTTTAGTATGAAAAAGAGATAAAATTTGGATCGGAAAATGGCGAAAAGTCACCTTAGGCTTTTATCTTCGAGCAGCGAGAGTGAGGACTCGTGTGATGAGGATCAAGATGGAGCTTCCATGAATCCAAGAAGAGGAATATCAGATGATAGCGAGGATTCTGAGGATGAAATGGATTGTAATGAAGAAGAAGATGAAATATTTCAGGATCCCGGGTCGGACGGTAAGTTTCCTATCCTTGGTCACATGACTTGGCTGGTCCGCAGTAAAAATGTTGCGTTGCTAGTAAACGATCTCCCCCTATTTTATCTGACCGGAAAATGTTAGTGGTTTAAAGTTATTTGTTCTATGGTTAGTTTTTGGTGGTTTCGGTTAGCGGGGTGAGATAACGTAGTGTAAGAATTTTTATAGTGAACTGAATATTGTAGAAATAGCGGACATGCACTTAATTTAAAGACACCAAGCTTTTATGTAGAAAATTTTTTTTTAAATAAATTTCTAGTTAATCTTTACACAATATTAGCTTTGCATGAAATTAATATAACGTTCAGTTGGACTTCAGTAATGCAGATATATTTCAATGCAGGCGATGCCTCGTGTGCAATATGTTTGAATGAATTCACAAAGCAGAAAGTTGGAGTTCCAAACAACTGTCGGCACATATTCTGTGTGGACTGTATTCTTGAATGGAGTAAGGTAATGCAAAGTTGTTTTTCCTAAATATAAACGCCATATTAATGTTATTAATGTATTTCATAGGCATAACAGTAAGGTTGCCTGGGGTGGGAGTTTATTCAAATTTTTGAAACAGGGCATCATATGTTTAGGACACCAGTTGTCGCCTAAAAATATTTTACTTTGCTATTAGATGTCTAGGCTGTACAATGTAGTTCAACAGAACACCCGTTAACCTCTGCCATTTTCCAACCGTGCTAGGCTGCCAAGATAAATACGTAAAATCTATTCCTTCCTTTCATTTGCAGAATGCCAACTCATGTCCAGTTGACAGAATTGAGTTTGAAGCCATTCAAGTTTACCGAAGATTTGGCGGAGTATTTGTTCATGAACTTGTTGTTGAGAAGAAGATAAACGTGGTTGAAACCCACGAGAACGACACCAACTGTCAAGTGTGTGGTAGTGGGGAAAATGAAGAGACTTTGCTTTTATGCGATGGATGTGATTTGGGGTAAGTTGTTTTTTGTCTAAGTTGCCCCTTTTTTGTGTAAATAAACTGATTTACGTTGGAAAAATTGGCATATACAGCACATATCAAAAAGTTTGAAATTCTAGATTCTAAAAAAGTACTGCAGGATATTCAAGGATAATTTGACCTCTTATGTAATATGTTTAAGTGATCTATCCACCAGATACCATTGTGCATGTTTGAACCCACCTCTTGAACAAGTTCCTTCTGATGAATGGTTTTGTATCAACTGTAGACCTTCCCATACTGCAGGTAGGTTCATAGGCACCAAACCTGGGGGGTGAGGTGGGCAAGCCTACCCTAGAATTTTGCATTAATAAGTAAACATTACATCAAATGAAGTGAAATTTGTTTCACAGTATTGTGTCTAACTATCCCTGCCTCCCCTGTTTTTTTTAAAGTTTGCCGTCTATGTTTTGTGCCCCTAGGTCTAGGGTTTATACTAACTTTAAATATTTATTCCTTTTCAATTTTTATTGGTATGTTTAGTGCATATATTTAGTAATGTCTTTACCAGATCCTAAATATGTTATGTAGTAATGTTGTCCAAAGTTGTCCTACTAATTTGTTAAAGTTTCAAAAACTGGGTCAGTTCAGTTTTATGTAACATACGATATTGTTGAACAAAGCAGCTGTTATGTGAATGAATGTAACTTATTTATCTCACATGGGGCGCAACGACAGTTGTTATTACACGGTAGTTCTGTTTTATGCAACTCGCGCCTGCTTACTAGTTGCCATGTATGTAACTTTTTTGGTGATTTTTCTTTTTTTCTGTATGACTTACAATTCACACAACCCATGGTGACTGCTGGGTTTGAGAAATTTTTGTGTTTTGTTCAAGGACATCATCCTATACGGTCACTACCATAAAACAAAAATACAAACATCTAAAAAAATACTAAAATACGACGCAAATACAATCATAAACACTTTAGAAAAATTAATAATTATGAATATTATCTTAAACTTAACTAGTATGTATATTAACAGCTGTTAAATTAGAAGGAATGCAACTTATGTAAAACAAAAACACATGAAAAAAAACCTAATCAGCATGTATATTATGATTTCCAGAACCACATCCACGGCACCACCGAGTGATTGGACGAACATTAGCGAGCGAGCGTGTTCGAAGTGACATCACAAGATCAAGACTTCGACACTCTGCGCTTGTTTCTTCTCTAGATGAAGTGAGTATCAGGAATATAATGAAGTCCAAGTTTAGAAACAGGAATCATCAAGTTTAAATAGATCAGTTTTAAATAACTTTTACCCTTTAAACAAGCATTGCCAAAGTGCAGTATTCATCACTTTAACTAATGTCATTCACACTGTATGACAAATATGAGGGAAACCTTTGAAAAAAATAAACATTGCATTTTTTTGTGTCTTCAGCAAATAGATTCGATCGTGACCGAGATCCTCTCTAACTCCGGTCATCGTCTCCGGATCTCAAACTCTTCCGCGAGGAGACCAAGATCTTCATCTCGAAGATCAACCTCCAGGAAGAAGAGGACAGGATCAAAGAAGCGAAGATCCACATCCAAGAAGAGGACTTCCAAAAGAAGAAAGACGAAAAGAGGAAGAAAGACAAACAAGACACCGAGACATCCGATGTCAAACCGAGTATTTGGTAAGTGGACTTCATTGGCGTAAATGTCGCAAAAATCCAAAATCATTGTAAAGCTTCATCACAGCTTGCATTAGGAACAGAGGGTTTAGATTCAAGGCTTGTCTCCGCCACTATTGTTGGCGTATGTATCTTTGGGCAAAACACTTAACGGCAATTGTTTTAACGTATAAAACAGAACACCCGTGTTATAATGACTGTAGTTGCCCCGCCATGCGAAGATAAATAAGTTACATTCATTCATTCCTTAACAAAATGTTTACAATTTTTCACTTACTAATTGTATGCATAACAGGTGGAAGATGTGACAACAATGCTGGTAATTCTACAACGAATGATATCACTAATGGTACGTTCAGTATCATGGGAGGAGCTGATGATTTGGATGAATACATGCAATCGTGAGTATCATGAATTCATGAATGTGAATTATCATTATAATGATGCAATCGTGAGTATCATGAATTCATGAATGCGAATTATCATTATATGTGAAGTAATATTAACATATGTAAAGTATCAATGTGAATATATTGAAATGTGAATTCATTTATGATTGTATAAATTGTTATAATGGTACGTATGTAGATATTCTTGATTAAATATGAAATGAGCATTATGAAATGAAAACGATATATCATTGTACATGAAAACCATATATCATTGTAAAGTACCATTGTATGATCATTAATATAATTTTTTTAACCGCAAATTTAAAAAGAAATCAATCAAGTTTTGGGTGAAATATGTTGCAGGCGTTCAGATGAGGGCGATCCAAGTTACATTACCGCACAGAAACATAGAATGCTATCTTTATCCGCGATAAGATTTAACGTTCCGCTGCCTTCATTGCTATCGGCATCTTCTACTCGTGGTATGGACAGGTAAATATTCTCTATAATGTATATTACTGTGGAAGAAAATGGAATGCATTTAGCACATGTTTTATCAATTTACAACTTTTTTTAGAATTTTTTTTTTAGAAAAACGGTTAGAGAATTTTTTGAATGTTTTTGTTCACTATTTTGTTTCTAGATTTATTGCATTTAATTCTATATGGGTAAAACCACTGTTCATCTTGTAATGCATTACATTTCACCACAGAGTAAGTATTAGTATGGGTTATTTTGTTTGTTTTGTATTGCGGGGACCGGCAAAAAACCTAGGTGGATTTAAACCATTGCTTTAATTAGGGATACACATTACAGAATAATTAGGTAATTTTGTATTTATAAGAAAAACGTGAAGCCAAAACGGGCAAGTCGAAACGTATAGCAACCTTTGAAAAGAGGCTGCGAACGTTTTCTCTCGAAAGTCCCATAAACACAGGAATCTTTTTTTTTAATTATTAAGTTTTAAAGAATTGTTAGTTCAGTTCAAGAGATGATGTATGATGATGTCATTAAACAGAATTTCGAATCTGTGAGATTCGAATTCTTTTTGTATTCGAATCTAATTTTGGGATTCGGTATTAATGTGCTCAGTTTTAATAGATATTACCACCACAGAGTTAGCCGACCACCCCCCACCCCTGACTTACTTGGAAGCATCCTGCAAAGTCAGGAAGTCCTGCTTGCCCCGACCACCAACATACAAATACAAAGTGGGGGAAAAATCCTGCTTAAGCCAAAGAGTCAAACCGGTCCAAACGAGTTATTACCGGTTTCATCCGCTAAAGAAAAGTTGTCAAAGACCCCTCACACACGACAGAATGGATTGTCACATACTGAGAAATCAGGTGAAATACTATACAGCTTTTCTATGCACATTGTCACAAGTATTTTATAAATGAAGGCAGAGAAAATTTACCAATAAATGGAAAATTAATTGTAGTCTTCAAAATAATTTATCATTAAAAAAAAATGCAAAATGTTGTCAATTTTTTAGTCTAAAAAAGTATTCCTTGTTTCAGGTCAATCTTCCAAATCTAAGAAAGAAAAAGAAACGTCTTCCTCATCCCGATCTTCCCATTCAAACAAACCATCTTCCTCTAAATCCTCTTCTTCTCGAGATAGAGGATCAACATCCAGTGAAACCTCAAATCAGATCGAAAAGTCGTCCCATGGAAGCGGAGGAGTTAAATCTGAACCTCCAGAAGATCAAGATCAGGATGAAAAACAGATGAACAAATCGGACAAAAAGTCCTCCGCAGCAGCATTAAAAAATCGTCGGATCTTAATCAGACCAGTCTTCAACCTACCGAGCGGCATCCAGAAGTCCGGGAGCTGCTCTAAAGATCAAAGTGAGAGCCAGAATGTTTATGATCCTTTTGAGCCGACAGAGGATGATGAGTTATCCTTGCATCCACATCAGGAGGATCTTCTTTATGATCCTTTCCAACCGACAATCTCGGATGAAGAAAAGGAAGAGAAAGAGAAAAAAGATTCCAGCATTGAAACAAAAGAAGTAAAAACCAAAGTGAAACAAGAGAAAAAAGGATCAAAAGAGTCTTCAAAGGAAATAAAGGAAGAGCCAGTGTTTGATCTTGACGTGGATGCGATGTTAGATGATCAACTTGATGCTGCAACTGATCCCATGCTTCTGGTGAAGACTCCTCTGAAGAAGGAGATAAAACAAGAAAAAGTAGAAGAAGAGAAGATGGAAAGTCCTCCTGCTCCTGCTCATCCTCCTCCTAAAGTGAAGAAAGAGAGGAGTGACGCGGTTGAGCTCGATATGTTTGCCGAGATGGAGTTGGAAAGAGTGGAGAATGCTACGGATGTAACTCGTGATGAAGGTGATCCTCTTGACTCTTGGAGGACCAATGTCCCGTCTTCTTCTGATCAAGTTTCTCTTCCTGGATTCTCATCTTCCAAGGATACCTCCGGACCCCCTATTAAGTTCAAGAAGTTAAACAGGAAGATCAGGAACTCATTTTCGAAGGAAAACATCAACCAAGAGGATAATGAGGAAAAAAGTGTTGCTGAAAGTAGAGAAAAACAAGAGAAACCTGAGCAAGATGAAAAACAAGAAACGCAATCTGGAAACACTAGAAATCCATTGACTAAAGATGAATTGAAGAAAAAGTCTTCGGGATCAAGGAGTAAAAGATCAAGGTCCAACAGCAGGAGTCGAGTGTCGCGTTCAAGGAGGTCCCGGTCTCGTTCAAGGAATCGAAGATCATCTGATGCACGTCGTCGAGATTCATATGACAGGAGGACCTCGTCGAGCAAATATCCAAGGAATAGGTCAAGGAACTCCAGGAGCAGATCAAGATCCAGGGATCGGAAAAGAAGACGCTCGAGATCAAAGGACCGATCTAAAGATAGGAAAGCTCGCTCCAGGAGCAGATCAAGAAGAAGATCAAAGAGCGATCTTCAGTCTACTTCCCAACCATCCACAAAAGAGAGTTTGGAAAAGAAAAAGGAAAAAAAGTCAGAAAAACGAGCAGTTAAAAACGAAGAGAAATCTCCAGAAAGGGAAAAAGGTAAAAAGAGTAAAGAAAAATCCCCTGGAAGTGATGAAAAGATTAAAGACATGGAAATAAAAAGAGAGCCGATTTCAAACGCTACTGCAGTAGGAGAATTAAGTGAATCTCAAGGAAAAAACAAAGATGACGCAAAATCTGATGGTGTTTCGGTAAAACAAAGTAGCAATGTTGATCATGAAGCTGAAGCAAAATCTAAATCTAAAAAGAGGAAAATTAAAGAGGAAGTTTTATCAACAGATGATAATTTGGAAGAGAAATCTGAGAAGTTAAAATCTGAGCATGACATAGCTGGTTCAAGTCAGGAGAAAACGAAACTTGAAAACAAAGATTCGAATCTTGAGAGGGAAAAAGTTGTGGGGAAGCAAGATGTAAAGAAGAAGAAAAAGAAGAAAGATGACAAGGAAGAGACTGGTCGTCCACTGAAGAGGAAGAAGAGCAAGCACAAAGATGAGGAGTCTGTGAGTGATCTTTCGGTGGAAACGAGCAAGAAAAAGATAAAAGAAGAAGCGGCATCTGATCATGAGAAGTCTCACGCGAAGAAACATAAGAAGCACAAGAAGCATGATTCGGTGAAACATGGTGATGCTTCTCCCGTGAAAAGTCATAAATCTCACAAGAAGAAAAAAAATAAAAGTCATCAGGAGAATGATGACTTTGCTGATATGCTCCTGGAGGACTTGGAGGTAACTATAAAACCGGACACATCAGATGAGAAGAGGGAAAAGAGCTACTCTTCTTCCATAGAGCAAGCTGTGAAAGAACCAGAAACTCGTTCTTCTGGTAGTTCAGGCGATCACAGGATGTTGGATTCCGATAAAACTGATGAAAAGTCTGAAAAACTTGAAATAAAAACTAATTTTGAAGAATCAATTGATGATATGCTCGAACAACCATATTTTAAACCCGAAACAACGACAGAAAGTAAGTCGGTTGAGATGAATATGATGTTGGATGACGTAGATGCAGGAAGAAGTAAATCCTCAGATTGTGACATGAGAAGCCCTTCGCCGATCTCTCCCATCCTTCTCTCACCGGATCAGAGTCCTCTTCCAGGAGCAAATCACTCCCTCCTCTCAAATGATTTGAAAGAGACCCCGAGTTATGCAGAAGAGTTCCTGGAGCAATCGAGGAAGAGGTGGAACGAAAATCTCCGGAAGAAGTCGGTTTCTGTTACTCCGGAGGATCTTCCTGATAAGGAAGCGGGAATCGAGTCTTCCCTTGGGAGCCAAATTTCACCCCAAAAGTCTGATGTGAAAAACTCATCAAATGAAGTAGTGATGGTTAAACTAGATAGTGACGACCATGCAACGGTGTCCGACATTTTTGCTGAGTCATCAGGCAATGTTACACCCATGGATGACTCATCACAAATTGCGCCGGAAAATTTGCCTGGAGAAAAAACAATTTCAATTGAGTTGGAAAAGAATTTTGAAATATCTAAAAGTGATAAAAAAAGAGAAAGTGACAGAAAAGAAAATGCTTCATGTTTGAAGGATAAAGTTGAAACTAAACGTAAAACTCCAGAAAAAAGCAAGTCCCGGTCAAAATCGGATAAAAAACACGAGTCTACTTCGAAAAGAAGAAGATCCAGCGATCACTCGTCTTCGAAGAAGCAAAGATCATCAAGGTCGCCACGTAGAAGATCGGAGAGGTCACGAAAGCGGAGCCGTGACTCCGATTCGTGGCACAAGCCACGGAGGAGGTCAAGTCGCTCTCATTCGTCACCTGACCATCAAAGACGGAGTGACAAACACAAGAGGTCGCCATCACCAGTGAAAAGACGGGATTCCAAAAATACTCATACTTATAAAACTGAACTAAAAGTAGAAAAGGTTGAAGAACCGCAACCGATTTCTACGATAACGAGTCAAAAGTTTGAGCCATTAGAAGATAATATAACACAACATGATTCTCAAATACACAGCGAGCTTTTATTTTCTGCTCCAAATAGTTCTGCGTTGATTCAAATCAACACAGTTGATCAACCTGTATTGATGGAAGATGTCTCAAGTAAAATATCCACACAACAACAACAACAACTTATATCTAATAAAAACCAAAGTAGTGACAAAACCTCACCAAAGACACTTCCAAACAAAGTTCCCGTGGCCGTCATATCACCAACAAAACAAGAAGTAAAAGGTAAATCAAATTTCAAATGCTAGTTTTTTATGTTAAAATATTTTTAGGTCATTTGAATTTAAAACTATTTTTAAATAATGACTGTCTGTGCACTGCCATGCGATGATAAATAAGTTACGTTCATTCACATTTGTGTTAGCAATTTAACACAATATTTGTACCTTTCGAATTTCTAATAAAAAATCAAATTAAACCATGTTTTAGCACCCGAACTTTACTCTCCATCTTGCCCCATCTCCCCTGAGTCACCTGAACCAATAGGAGACCTTCCTCCTCCCCCGCCCCCTAAAATCAACCAATCACCAGCCAAGGTTGGAGTGGGCGTGTCAAAAACATCAGAAGTTGAAAACGAGAAGAAATTAAACCCGACGCAAATATTAAACATCGCTGGTTTGAATCCCACACAGCAATCGGCAGCTAAAGATGCGATCATGAGCATCGCTGAGTTGTCTCGACAACTACAACTGGGCCAGGTAATATATGGTACTGTGGGGTAAGAAGGGACACCTTGGGCCAGGTAATATATGGTACTGTGGGGTAAGAAGGGACAGGATACGGTTTTATAATTCTTTAAATGTCCTTTGTTTTCTACCAAATGGGACGAGAAAAGAGAATGAAAAGGTGTCCCATCTGTCCCCACCCTGCTGTATGAGTTAGATCAGCATTGGCTCATTACAAAATTATACACGATATATAATGTAGTATTAATTTATCATTGCTGAAGAGTAGTTTATGTGGGTCCGGCTTACTTTTTAGGAGGCGTACACTATGTCCTGTTTCGTGACAGTCCTTGGATCTGAGTGCAAACTTGTGAGCCGATGTAAATCATAACACAACAGTTTTTTACAGAAATCATTTTTAATTTGCAAATTTATTTGTAAAGAATTTTTTTTTTCGTCTTACTTTTTAGCACTCAGTTTAAACATTACTGCATATTATTTGTTACAGATTCTCCCAAACAAAGAAACAAGCCATAAAGAAAAAGATGGATTATCTCCAGTTTCAATTGATAATATTGAAAGTTCTGCTGTTGAAATGTACAACAAGGGAAAACAAAAAACGGTTTGTTATTTATTGTTGTTTTTATAATTGTATGGACATTGTATGCTAGACGATCGCTTTTACCCTGCTGTTAGGTGTCTATACAAACAAGCAGAGCCAAAGTATATTGCATTCACCACATTAATCAATGAGGTTCCCTATGTTTGACAACTATGAGTGTAACTGTATTTTAACAATTTCACCCTAAAATTACTGATAAATTAAAAATTGTGACCCCTATTTAACCCAAAGTATATTTTTCGTTCAGTTGCTGAAAAAACTAACTTTCCAACAAGAAGTTGTCGAAGCCGCAAAATCAGCGATTAAACCTCATTATGAAAGAAGAGAAATAAACAAAACGCAATACAAGGATATTATGAAACGAGCAGTTAATAAAGTAGGTTTTATATAAGTGTTGTTATTAACACTAAAGTGGCACACTGGCTTAGCAGTGCGGGAAGAGACACTCATTATATATCACAGGTGTTCTGTTTCATACACCTTATGTCCGTTTTCGAGTCACGAGTTATAATTTCTGGTTATAATATTTGTCAAACTGGCGTGTCATTGCAGTGGATAAAGCGCTTTCCTCTAGACCATAGGATACTGGTTCGAGGCTTGATCCTGCCACATTGTGGAATATTTGGCTTGGGCACTTAACAGTGATCCTCTAATTCGTCCTCTAAAAATATACGACACATGTTACATATGTTGTTACTCGTAAGCGGGCACAAGGTGTATGAAACAGAACACCCGTGTTATAAGTTGCCCCACCAAGCGTTAAATAATTCACATTCACTCAATCATTGCTTGTATTTAGATTTGCCAAGCTGACAAGACAAAGATTGTAAATCCTGTAAAAGTTCGTCGATTAATACGAAGATACGTTGAATGCTATCAGAGGAAAAATGTAAAAAGTAAAGAGAAAATGAAAAACGTATTGGATTTAAAAGTTGAAAAACATGTAAGTTAACTTAACCACTTGTTCTAGTTTGATTGGTTTGTCTGCTAAGTGTAGCGACCATTTTTTTTAATATTCAATATGATTTCAATTGTAAACTGGTTTAGCTGTCTTATTGTTATAACTTTTTGCATCTAGATGCGTCCGAAAATTTCCGATCCTTCCGAGAGTCCTCCAAGTCCGATTGGATCTCCCCTTACTGCTCCTGAATCCGCATTGGAGGACACAAGCAACACTCCATCACTGTTGAAGCGAGAGCCAAGGAAGATCGTAACTCTTCCCGACTTGCCGCTTCCCCCACCCCCCCCTCCACCAAGGCCAAGATACTAAACTCATATTTTACAGCATGTAAACTGTGGCCTCTCACTTGTTATTGTTTCATTTACACCACAGAGTTAAATAACATTGCATTTTTTGCAAAAAGGAAAACCTAAGAAAATTGAAATGCAAGATAATTTGATTTTTTTGTGGCAAAAAAAAAAAATAACTAATAGAGATTTCTTTTTTGGCGACTATCAGTGTTAGTCTCACTGTGGTGTAAACATTATTTTTTATCGATTTTCAGGTCACTTTTTTAACCTGTCGCCTTTTCGTTTGGTGAACCCAATTTTCAATCTTGTGTTCGGACAAACTTGCGTTATAATCATGTCAGTTTGCGATCGTTTTATTTAAAGTGCTGTGTGGACGTTTGCATTCTGTAAAAATACGTGTACAAAATCTACATAAAAACATTATGAGCAAGTAGAGTTAGGTCGTGGATGGTTTATCTTCTGATGTTGGTTCTTCTGCTGACTTTGGTGCTCCACTTGGCTGAGGTTCAGGTCTAAGGTAAAAAAGTGCATCAGTTAAAATTAGATGTAAATGTGGAGTTGAATGAATAAATGTAATGTATTTATCCTCACGTGGCTGGAAAATGGCAGTCATTATAATACTTGCGTTATATTTCATACACCTAATGTCCTGCCCAAGGATTTTGTTACACAGCCACTATGATTAAGTGATAGAGCTCTGAACCTTGTAAAAAAGCTAAGATTAATTGCCCTAAACATCACCCTGCTATTTGTTGTACCAAGTCAAAGCCATAAGAAACAATAATAAAGAAAAATTCTAAACTAACGAAACAATTTCACCAGTTTAATAGAGATTGAATTTAGATATTGCAGATACCTGTCAAAATGTGTTGTGACATCATCACTGGGGTTTCCAGATACAAACACCCAGTGATTGTTATCCTTCTCAGCTTTGTGAGTATCAAGAACAGTATGCGCTGATACTTCGAATTCTCTTCCGAATGGAGTTCTGTGAAAAACAACAATTAAAATAAAGAGTTTTTAAAAAGTTATAATTTACAAAAAAAAACGGTTTTATTATTTGTATCAGTAATTTCCAAACTGTGAACTGTAGAGAGAACTTTTCAACTCACAGAAAAAGTTTCAAAACCACTCATTTATAACATGACTTTATTGTTTTATGTCAAGTCTGCTGATAAGTTATGACATATGTAACTTTGTTGGTGATTACTTCTTAGGATTTACAATTTGGACAATCCATGCAGGTCTACTGAGTTGGAATGGTTGTTGGAGCCTCTTGCCCTATTGGACATACAAGCCAACAATAGTGGCAGAAGTGAGCCTTAAACCAATTTTTTTCTGGTCAAGAGGTGACTGCGACAACTAAAGTGACAAATAAAACCCTAAAAACTGACGTTACTAAGCAAATAAGCAAGCTACATCTACCTGAGTGTGTGCTTGTCTAACACGATTAGTTTCTCCCCAGTTTTGTTATGATGAAGCAGCAACATGGTGTTAGCCTGGTTAACAACAGCAATGCAAATCAAATACAAACCAATTCACAACAAAGAAAATTGCATTAAACCGCTATTGTGTCTCTAGAAGAGCCACCAACTATCAGGTTGACAGGCCGCTTATGGATAATGTAATGGGTGATTTTTGTCCTTGGTTGATCGAAGCTTTATCACTACTTCAACCATTATATTTTTGCTATCCAGATTTTGGAAAATATTTTTCCAATTCAACTAGATAGCTAAACAAGTACTGTTATGTTTTTCGAATAAAGCTAAAAACAACTCACACAAAGGAATTTACAGAAACAGCAAAATGAAAAACACACAC
Source organism: Ciona robusta (assembly GCF_009617815.1). Lineage (NCBI taxonomy): Eukaryota > Metazoa > Chordata > Ascidiacea > Phlebobranchia > Cionidae > Ciona > Ciona robusta. The sequence goes on along the minus strand of NC_143244.1, from coordinate 7,222,019 downwards.
AGCATCCCACAATCAAAGGAAAACACGCAACACACAATACATACTTTAGCCCACATTCATCAGGAGTAGACAACGCTTGTCCAGTCTTGTTGTGCGAAACAACTATTTTGCAATTCCCCTAATATAGCATTAGTAATGAATTACAACTAATGGGCTTTATGATGATATTTTACTAAGTGTAATCAAGCCTTTGTAAAACCAGTTTGCTAAGGACAATTATAACATTTATTAAATACATTGTTTGGTAAGTTTTTGAGTAAAATATATGGTAGGCTTGGGTAAGATCAATACCATTAGCATGTAAAATCTTATATCCTGTAATTAACTATTTTAGAGTCGTGAGGGTATGGTTGTACAGTTTCGTAAATATGCTTGTACTACCAAATTGGACGTTAAACCAAAAAAGGTGGACCATCTCACCCCAACCCAGTTAACCTATTTTCACATTACAATATCAAAAAAAAGAATGTTATCAAAATACATACTGGAACGGGACGGCCTTCAAATTCAAGTCTATGCTGAGGATGGTAAGCCAACACCTGCCACGTTGATAAGTAGTTTACTTCATCCACAAGTTGAACAATTTGCTGACGAGATTTCTTTGCACTGAGGTTGAAACGAGCATGGTCGCTGAAGAGTTTTAACTGAAATGGATAATGTTTGGTTATTCTTGGTTGTTGTGGGTTAATGGCAGTCTATTAAAACATGGGCATAACAGAAACTTGCTTTCAATGCGCATGATGGGGCAACGACAGTAGTTATAACCCAGTGGCGTATCATAGACCCCGAACCACGCAGCTGCGGGGGCACACATGTTTTATTAGTGAGACCTATGTAACAGTTGGAGTTGTATTGATTTAGCAGATATAGTTATAAAGAAGGGAGCCACATACAAGCCTTGCAAGGGGGCCTTTAATATCTTAAAACACCACTGGTTAAAAGACTGGTGTTCTGTTTATACACCTCGTACCAGCTGATAAGTTAGGAATTATCACATCTCTTATCTTATTAAAGGTGGCAGCACACAGTATCCAGCTTGCGAAGTTGTATGCAAACCCATTACCGAGTTCCGCATGCGGAAGCGAAATTCGGACAAAACGGACGAATTCCGGATACTGTGTACAGCCACCTTAAGTGTCTGTTAGCTGTTACCATTTGGATTTGTTGCTGGTGGCAACATAAGGGTCATTGAGAATAACACTTACACTGGTGGATTGACTGCAGTATTTTAAAGATTGAATGGCACTTGACAATGCCAAGTTGGCATTCAGCGTATTTTGTTTGGCTCAGTGACTACTGCCTCTAGCCATGCGTTCTTAAGTTTGCGGCACAGCGCTGTCATTATTGTGGGTGTATATGTCTTTAAGATATTTATTGACTGCTGTTGCCCTACCATGCAAGGATAAAATACAATACTATCAATCCTTAATATTCTAAAATACATTAGTAAGTTTCCTATACCATTTTACCATTTCCATATGCAGCCATTTTAAAATAAAAATCAAGAAAAAAATACATTCAAAACATTTCGTTTTAAAACACTCACATTTCCAGCATACCCTCCAGTGGTAGAAATGGCAAATGGTTGACCAAACTTTAATGGAGATCCATTTTCACTTCCGTCAACACTGTATGTGGTATTGGGGTTATGGTTTTCAAATTATTAACACACACACATATATATATATTTGCTAAAAAAAGTTTTTGGATATGTGTCTTATATATATAATATGTACATATATGCAATGCAAAATTTACCCAGTTATACTGATATTTGAAAAAATACTTTGAACCGATTAAAAGGACTATAGTGCACCTAAGAATACTTTGTGCACAGTCAGGAAACGCTGCCTTATGCAAATTTTACCCAAAACTTAAAATTTTAAATTACCTTGTAATAACAAATGAATTCCTGGCTGATGGATTTAACATTTTTGATGCAGAAACATTACACGGGCCTTCAACCTGGCATGCCGTGTGCATCTTGTGCTCATCTATGTTGATTGACAGTGATGTAGCGGGACGGGGGGGCTCTATCTGTGTGAGACATAATGTGGATAGATCACAGATTAAATAAGCTTTGTTAGAAAAGTTTTTTGTCACCATAGTTTTAACGACAATCATAACACTGTGGGAGTTACTACATGAGTTACCATGTTCGTAATTTTGTGAGAATTTTTTCTTTATGTATGGCTAATATTTTGGACAACCCATTAGTGACCACTGAATTGGAGCAACTGCCGTTAAATGTCTTGCCCAAGGACACATACGCCAACAATGGTAGCAGTGTTAAGCTTTAAACCCACTACCTCTGAGCTAGGCGTGCTAACTATTGATTCACAGCTTTGACTTTAACCACATACCTGCTGCAAAGATAAAGGAACCGTTTCTTGGCCAGGGTTGACGAGCATAACAACGTCACCAAAGTGAACAAATCCATCCGTGGTAACTGTCAGTTCACTCTGTAATTCACAAGTTGTAAAACCAACTATATGCCGGTACTGTGTGTGAGAATTAAAATAGAGATTCAATAGACTTTTGTTTTCGCATAATCTTTTACTATCTCTTTACTGAAGATATCGGAATAAATACAAAATGACAGTCTTCATAACTTGCTGAGGGTGAAAATAACTCATATATATACATATTATATTTGACACTCTTGTGTTTAAATGGAAGAAATGTGTATTTTTTATGGGTTTTTATGTTTGTATTAAAACTTTTTAGTGTATTGAATTTTGTTGAATACCTTTTTCAATATGTTATGCATTAGGTTGTGGGACTTTTGTATCAGAAGTTCTCCTTTTTCCTTTTTGTCAAGAAAATCTTTCAGAAGATCCTTAAGATTAAAATCTGATTAGATTTACGGTATACAAAGTATTTGCAATACACAGTACAGGGTCCAGAGCATTTGAAGCAAGTTTATTGTGTGTTATAGCAATCAAGCGAGTTTTAATGTTTATATATGGAAAACTTATCCAAGTATTCTAACATGAACATGGATATGAATGAATGTAACTTGTTTTATCCTCAGCCAGCGGGCAACGACAGTCTTTAACACGGGTATTTTGTTTCATACACCTCCTACCCGCTTACAAGTTACCAAATAAATAAAATTGTAATTATTTTTTAGATTGTTTGTTTCTTATATTGCTGACAATTTTGACAACCGAATAGTTTAGTACAAAAAGTAATCAAAAAAACATATTTACTTCTTCCAAACAAATATCCTCATTCCAGTTACCAACCCGAACCGATGGATTATATGTTCGAACACTCATTTCTTTCACGTCAGCTAAACTAATATATTAACTCAGTTTTCCAGCTACAGCAACGAAATAAGGAAATTGTATTTTAGTTTTCTCGTTGTCATGGTAATATAAAATCCCCTAACAACGAAGAGACATAGACATCGTAAAATTAAGAAAAAACAGGTTTTCTGGTGACTAAACTACCCTTGGAAGAGCGCTACTAGCGAGAAGCACGAGTTAAAATAAACAATTGAAGAGAGCTCAAAAACTATACAAATTCAATAAAATGGCATCGTTGTTTTTGCATGATACGGACTATAATTGTACATCTAAAATATAGAGTGACACGAACTCTCTTTAAAGGCACTACCATAATTAACACAAGTAAGATAAAAATAGAGCAATATGCTCAAGGATAACGCTTTCTTTCGGGTGTATGTTTTTATGATTGGGATAAACGGTTGTCATCTGCCAAGTGTCGATGAAACCAACGCCAGGAACTGTTTCAAACGTCTTGCGAAGTATTTTACACAGTCTGAAGCTATACCACTCGGTCGGAACAAATTTCACGCTGTTTCGATGGCGAATGCAACCGCGGATAAACACCCGCACGCCCGGAGAACGTAACTGAAGTTCGATAACGGATCGTTTCACAACCTCCACCCTTTGAAGGTAGAAGATTGGGTCTATTAATTGAAAATGAAGAGCAATATTGATGACTACGAGTATATTATGCCCATCATCTGTTTTGATTTCATTCAAAGTGTCAGCTATAAAAGCATGCGATTCTGGTGGCCCTGGATTATACATAGGCATTCCGTGTGATCTATAATAGAAAGTTATATTGTAATCTGTTAAGTAACCAACGCGAGGCGCTTGCCAAACATCGTGTCCGGGCTTCGCTCTCATTTTAGTTGGGTGGTCCTGGAATTTAAGAAATTTCAACAAGACTGTATACCACTGGCGCATTGTGGAGTCGCCGATGAAATAGACAACTTTATGTCGCAAACATTCCCCGATCTTGATACCTTTTGAGCGTGGTTTACATTGAAGAGATTGCCATTCGTGGTTCAAGTAAAACCCAGAATGTTTTCCAGCACGAAACTCGAACGAATCTTCCGACATTCCAGATGTACTTTCACAAATCGGCAAGGAGTTTACCAACTCTTCCATGAAACTTGAGTTCTTTACCATAATCGAACCACCTTGGAAATTAATTGGTATTTTCCATGTCGACCCCTCAAGGAAAAGTGGAGTTTTACCAACATACGAATCTCTCGAACCTTCCTTTGTTTGGGTGTAGTTGGCGTTACCAGGACATCCACCGTCAGCAGTTGGCAAACAGAACCAGGAACCTCCCTTTTCTGGTTGTGAGAAATCACACAACGGTTGACTAAAAATAAAACAAACAAATATTTAACCAATTACAGAAGAATTACAAAAATTAAATAATAAATATTCCAATATCCTAATATACAATTAAATTCCCTTTATGACTGCTGTTGCCCCGCCACACGAGGATAAATAAGTTACAATTATTTATTTATAACAACAATGGTGTGTTCTTTTTTATACCTCGCGCCCGCATACGATTTGTTAAAATGTCTCCCTGTTTGAGAACTTGCTATACCGAACACTCTCGTTATAACGACTGTCGTTTTCGGCCACGCAAGGGTAAAGTATGTCACATTCATTTAATAAAGACTTACCTCGGCTGAGGTTGTATCCCAACATTGCAATAAACTTGTTCCCCCGTAGGGTAAGTTGAAACAAATGTAATTCCATTTTCTTTACCCGCTGCGCTATAATAAACAAGAGCCGCAACCGCTTCACTAGGATGGACCAAATCAATAAATAGAGTCGTGTTACCAGGCCAGAGTAACGGCGCAGAAATTGTATAAGAACCATCGGCGCGGTCAATTATGTTACAGCCAATCCCGCTACCGAGTTCGTCTCCATTTTCATCTGTATTTATCAACCTAAAAATAAGGTGAATGAAAATATAAACAAATGGGGAGAGTAAAAATATAAAAATACGTTAATGACCACCGGGTTGGAGCAATTGCCGTTAAGTGTTTTGCCAATGACACACGGTAGCAGCATCGAGCCTCGAACCACGTCAATAAATTCCCGGTGACACAATAACACATACAATCCAGCTTACAAAACTATCGGTAACATAATAGCAGATATACATACCTGGCAAAGAAATAATCACCGCCGTATCTTTTTCTCCTTCCCAACCCGTCGTATGCTTCTACCTTGGCAACTAATGTATCTCCAACCTTATATACAGCTGTGTTATGTTGCTTTATTACCAAACGAGTATTCCTTCCAGAAGTAACTTCGCGGATTGTAACGGGCCAAGCTATTTTCCCTTTCTCAATTAAACTCAACAATTGATCCACTTCAAAATAGAATGGCCGCCAAACTTTTGAGCCAAACTCAAGTTTTGTGAACGACTTTATTAAACTTGTAAAGTTGATATAGCTTGATTGCTTCTGTTGTATATCGGTTGGATTTACAGAAACGTCCTTGCAAACCCTCGACGTGTAAGAAGGTCCAAATGAAATTAGATACACCAGTAAAGCAGTGCAAACTACAACGCATATGTTAATTATGATATTGTTGAGCGATACCCTCATACTGTACGCCAAACTTTCCAATGAATAAATCCTATAAAATAACGTTAAAGTACTGTGGGATAAGATACAATAGCGAAGATCAAGTTAATGAATACAGCGAAGAAAGTTAGCAACAGAACGACAGTCATTATACACACGCTGCAGGTAAAAGCCACTCAAACAAAAATATCACATAAAAAAAAGCATGGCTGCTAAATCATAAACCAAAATTAAATACCTAAAACAGCCCATCTTACTCCACACATTACGATATATATATTACATGTAAGTGACTAGAAAGTTCTTCGTCATGGCTCTTTAAGTTCTTTTGCCTGTATATATATCTATTCTCTTGGTTAAGTCTATATGTCAGGTAAATACATAAATGTAATGCTAAAAATTCAACAGTACAGAGTCCAACGCTTGGCAATCATTACCGGTTGACAAAGTATCGTATCAATTTTTCAATACAGCAATACTTCTATGATAATTTTGTTTGCCCAATGATAATACGGCTCAGCAGTAACACATGTCAGCCAACTGCTTTAAGTCAAAGACACTATAGTAGGGTGGGGGAAGCTGGGACACCTTTAGCACATAATATCCATATATCCTGGATTTTGTTTTAAACAATTAACAATGGTCTATGGGAGTCGTGAGGATTTAGTTTTTATAATTCTTTGAATGTTCTTTGTTTACTATTAAATAGGAAGAGAAAATAGAGTTAAAAGGTGTCCCATCTTCTCCCACCCTACTCTATCTTGAGGCCTTTAATTCGTCGTCAAATCAACGCCTATGTTTAACTGTTTATATTTATAAGCGCTTGGCGACTATTTTATTTGCCTTTGTTCATTTATTCCTAGACTAAGAAACTCTGTGTAGTATGTCAGCGGAAGATGGGACACCCTTTGATATTTGTCGTCCCATTTGATAGTAAACAGAGAACATTCGAAGAATTACAAAACCGTATCCTTACGACTCCCATAGGCTGTTGTTAATTGTTTAAAACACGATCAGGTTATTTAGATACTACGTGCTAAAGTGGCCCATCCTACCCCGCCGTACTGTATACAGAGCTTATACCAACTAAAACATTAACACAATAGTTAACAAGACGGCATATATATGCGGTAACTGTACAAGCATGTAATATTATTTAATCCAAAGACCTCTGTAAATTTGGGGTGAATTAAAGTTAAATATACCGCTTTCACACGTCGACCGCTACACTACTATATGCAAAACAAAAGACGGTCTCTATAATTTTGAAGAGTAATATTTTGTCTTTAATCCCATACACTCCTCTCATCCCTTTACATTTAGTCTCTACTCTAGTAGGCCTAAACTCAGGCAACTTCTCTTTTTAGGAAAAGTTTAAATAGTTATAAGACTTGTATGTCATAGGTGCCGTCTGTGCCCTAGTAGCCTAATATATATATAGTACTGTTGGGGAAGATGGGACACCTTTAACACATATTATCCAAATATTCTGATTGTGTTTTAAACAATTATAACAACGGCATATGGAAGTCGTGAGGGTACTGTTTAATAGTTCTTTGTTGACTATCCCGAGTGGGACGAGAAAATGGAATGAAAATGTGTCCCATCTTCCCTCACCCTAATATGTAACAAGAGAAGTATTTTACTGACTGTCAATTCTCCACCAGCTCCTCATACCAAAACATTCGGTGCGCACCTAGCAGAAATTACTTAGGTAAAGTAAAGTTTTATCTTCGCCGTCTGTCGTTTTCTCAGTATCGAACTTATCCAGTGTTGAATCTTTAGGGACGTCGTGATAAAACATTATATATATACAGTGGCTAGCATCACGCCTGTTTACCGAATACTTTAAGCTATTTGCCAAAGCTACTGTGAGTCAACCTTATGTTGCAACTTTTACTTATTAAGGTATTATGGGCCCAACAGTTCGGCGCTGTGGGGGGACGCATCAGTTCTTAGACAAGACACATCACGGGCATTTTTCCAACAAAGTCGTCGCCAATGTTTGTATAAACTATCAACCATAAAGAAAAACAATTAAGTTACATACATGGTACCTCGTAAGCGGGCATGTATATCAGACTACAAACTTCAAACAGGTAAAAGGGCTTTATAAAAGATAAAAAAGAGAACGGACCAAGTACAGTTTTAAAAACCTGCCAAATGAAGGTTACAAAGTGCCTACTCCAAAGTGTAGTAAGGTGGGGTAAGATGGGTTTTTATTATATATATTATCTTTTCTTTCCTATTCGGTAGCGAACACATAACATACAACTAATATTTACAGAATTATACAAACCTAGCCATGCGACTCTAAACGACCGTTAGTGTTTGTTCAAATATGGGTTTTAGTTGCTAACGTCATCCCATCTTACCCCTCAGAACTGAAAAGATTAAACACACGAAATCAAATCCGCTAAGAGGTGTAGAGAGCTTATGACGTAACAATGAACAGCGGTGGCGGAAATCTCCAGAGTCAACAATAGAATCGAACACTCCGCACAATTCAAACTTCAAAATGTGGCGCACATTGTTGAGCGTGCGTTTGTTTTGTACCGTCGTACCGTTTGATATTGTATGGTTGTGTATTTTACGTTCTCGCTAGATTCGTACTTTACAGGTGCATATAGTGCATTAAAACGAACATTTTTATTTATTTTTTCGAATACGACAGCGAAGACAAATTAATTAAAATAACGAAGAGAAAGGAATTAGTAATAAAACGACAGTCGTTAAAACACGTTAGTGGTAAAAACCTGAGAAAAAAATGTCAAAAACAACGTGGCTGCTAAATGCGTGATAGCCTAGTTTTTAAGTTCTTAATATCGTAAAAAATATTCGATAAAAAGGTTAAATAAGTTCACTACTTTTTCTTTATAGCAGAAACAAAAATATTGGTTACTAATATATCAGCAGCCTGTTACTATAAAAAAATTTATTAAAATCCGATTAAAATAACGATTGATTTATTTTTAGGCAAACAGTTTTAATGTATTTTAGATTGTGGCCTTTTTAGGGTAATGGTTTACTTATTAATACCATATTTTTTCTGTTTTATATATATATATATATATATATAATATATTATATAAATACAATATATATATATATACAGTATTAGAGTACATTAGGCATTGTTGTATAGCCTACTGACTTAGAATCATAAGTAAAATAAAAGATTAAGCAATATGTTGGGTTAGGGGTATATGGTTTGAGATTAGGGGTTACTAGTTTTACTTTAATCGATAAAAATGAGGTTTTATAGCGTTCCATGGAAGATGCAATTACGTATATTTATTTATAATATATAAATATATATTCTTTTAGGATTTTTATTTGGTAGTTGGTTTTAATTTTTAAATGTATAAAATATTAATTTATTTTGTTTTGCTGTTGACTATATAACTACAACATCTAGTTTTATATTAAACATGTTACATTACTTTATTACATTACAGTTTTACACACAGATACCATATGGTTTCACATACTATATTACTAAGTACAGCAGTTTAAATCAGTACCCAGTAAAAAAATATCATCAAAAACAAGTTCCAAAATATTTTATACATTACACCTAGTAGTTAAACTTTAAAATGTATTTGTTTCTGTATTTTGTTTTTTGGATTAGTTTTCTTAACCACTTCTATGCATAATACATTGTGTAAATTAAAAGGAAACGCTGTTTTCTTTTCGCTTCCGCAATATAAGCCATTACTCATAACGTCAGACCGGTTAATTCGCGTTCGCCCCAGTCTTGCATAAGCATGATGTTGTGTATGTTTGCGTTATAACGTCTTATACTATCATAATCTAGTACAGGTATATATATATATTTGTCTTTTATTAAATTTTGTAACAGATATTTGTTGTTAAAACTTTTTTATTTAAATCTTCTCTATGTAATTATATACTAGTTAGGTAAAATCTGTTTTATTACTTATATTAGTTGTTTTAAAGTAATATATAGGCTATGCTATATCACCTATATTATATGTATACAATACTTTTTTAAAGTTGTGTTTTAATGCTTGAGCCTTGATTTTAATACCAACAGTAACAGGTGTATGTGTACTTGGGCAAGACACTTAACAGGCGTTGTTTCAACCCAGTGGGTATTAATGTAATGTGTTGTAGCACCCTGGGTGTTGAGGTAATGGGCCAAATCTAGCCTAAATCACAGGTCTCATGGCGTGCCATGATGTAGGACCTCACCCAATTAGAATAGAAAACTATTATAACGTCGCTTTCAGTCAGAACCTAATTATAATCTAGTTGTTTTACAGACGATATGGTAACAATTAAAACCTGCTTTAGATGCTGAACGGTTTCTTATATTTGTTACATTGAAACATTTGCCCCCAGGTGTAATAGTCTTGTTTGGTAAGTCTATCTTATTTTATTGTGATAGTGTAACAGTGTAAACCTAAGTTGGTCAATTTAATAGTGGTATCATATGAGTTTACTATTTAGTTTTAAAGCATAAAATGTTTTTACAATTTCTTGGTAATTTTTTTTGGGGGTTAGAATGTTGGTCAAAAATATCTGTTAAAAAATATTTTTTGTACAACATACCAAACTTAAACTTAAATAGGTTTAGTAATTTGAGGGCTGAAGGCTCAAAACCGCTTTTGTTGTGAATGTATAAAATTTGTTCCTGGGCAGGACACTTAACAGTATGGATCCCAGAGTTCCAGCCATATAAATTAAAAAGCCCCAAAACACCATAAAACACAAAGTTGCAGACAACGTAACTTCTAAGAGGACAAGGTGTATGAAACAGAAAATGTATGTTTTGACAACTGTCCTTACCTTGCCATGCATGGATACATAAGTTATATATGCGGTAACTTGTAAGTGGGTACTGGGTGTATGAAACAGAACACACCTTTTATAACAGTTATCCTTGACCTTGCCCTGCCCCACTCGGTGAAATAAATTGCATTCATTCATTTCACCGCATAAGTTTAATTTGTATTTTTCTTGTAGGTACTGATCAAAAATAAACATGTCTGCTGGAGTAACCCCCGATGACACACGTGCTAACTATGGATGTAAGTTTCAATGTTATAACATTAGCTTTTAACCATTGGTGCCTAACATGGAAATGCATGGTCTGCAAAAAATGGATTATTATTAATATACATACATATATATATATATTTTATAAGTTTATGAAATTTGCAAAAGGGTAAGTTTACGAATCACAAAATAAGCTGTTTTAGCAGTAAAACTTAGGGGCTAAATCCTATGATATTACCCTTGTTCCAAAAGTTGGAGTAACATATCAGTTACACCCCAGGCACCCTAAGACCTAATATTGAATATGTAGTCATATATGGTAGTAGAACTAAAACACCAAGTTTTAGTAAGAAATCACAACTTTTGTGCTAAATCCTTTACTTAATGAGGTAATGCATTGCATCAGAAACCTAATTTGAATTCTGGTACTAACATTGCATTATAATTACCTTACTCATGCATATTAAGATATACATGCTTAGTGTTGATTCTCATTGGCAACCTGATAACAGTTACGTGATAGAACTCATAAATTATGCACTAGTTAAGAACACACAGACTTGGCAATAAATAGGGCCGGAGAAGCTTCTGCTTTCAAAACAACTGCGTGTCTGCATTAGCTGTTTCAACGCGGATCTTTCAATTGGCTATTTCTATTTTAGTTGTTCTAAAACTTATTTTCGTTGCAACATATTTAAAAAATTCGGTGGATTTGGAACGCACTAAAATTGTGTTTATTGCTAGAACAAAATGAAAATATTATATACCTATATTTATTTAATATAATATACGTTATGTGCAGAAATAAGGGCTAGAAAAATTTGCAAAATATTGTTGTGTTAGGTAAAGGTTAGGTTTCTAGGCTTCAGGCTATACAAGCAAGCAGAGCAAAAGTATAGGCTATTGCATTCACCACATTAATCAATGAGGTTTCCTATGTTTTGACTGTGAGTGTAACTGAACTTTAAAAATGTCACGTCTATAATGTAATACATGCGTACTATACTAACTTAGTAAAGCAGAACCTTTATTTGCGTAACTCTAATATAAAATATACAATCTGAAAAGAAATAAACTTAAACTAATTTAATTTTAAAGTATCTACATGCACAGCATATTGATACTTTACGGCTCGCAATTTCCATACCATAATAGACATTACGTTTAACTCTACCCTCTCTACTGCTGACAGACAGCTACCATAGACAGTTTGTTTTGCTTCTGTTGTTCTATACTGCTAATGTAAGACTGTTAACCCTTAATTGGCAATGGTATCAACATTTCTTAGTAAAATACCGACATTATACCTGCTTTTATCTACGTTGCATGCGAACAAATAAGCGAGCCGGAGCAGTCATCGGCTATTAAGCGAGTTTAATATTAAGATCACCAGCAATTGCATTGCACTGAAAAGCTTTAGGTTTGCTATATAGTATTTGGTTAATCGTAAAGAAAGAACAGATTTTTACCTAACTTCAAGAATGTGGTAACATTTTATAATCAGTTCAGTTTTTTTGGAATGTTTTTTTTAATGCAACTTAACTTTATTTATTCATAATTTTTATTTGTCCCTGCGATTATAGTAGCAAAGATCACATAGGCTGTTTAATTAAAAGATTATACAGTTAAGGATGCTTTTAATTGACATAATATTCAATGTTTAGGTATGTTATACACTCACAGTGTAATACAATACATTGTATATCCCAGTTTAGGTTGGGCTAAGTCTGCCCCAAGGCAAGGAGGATCTGCAGTATGTCTACTAGCTACAGTAGCGTTCCCTGCTTTGCATGGACCTTATTTCCTATTGGATAAATAGTACCGGAAGCACGCGCGCACACACACTTTAGTTTTCTTATAACACGAGCGATACTCGATCTCAATTCACGTCGTGAAATTGCTTGCACTGCTCAGCGAAAACGGTGCGTGCCTTGCGCCATACTGATTGCACTTTTTATGAATACATGTAGTCATGTACTGCGACCCATGTTGAGCCATGTTAGTTTCTTATGGAGTATAGACTGTCCGCAGAAAGCTGTAGGTGCAAAAGGAAGCAGCGTAGAACGAGCTATGTTTACTTCTTATACGTCGGGGGTATTTATATACGCCAGTCAATGCAACAGCTTGACGGAAATCGTGATGTGCTGAAGACTTCTTTTCCTACATAGCTGTACAGTTGTTGTTGACTCTGTTCGGGCAATACTATATTTAGTAGGGTGGGGTAAGTTGGGACATGGTTTTATTCTCACTTCTCGTCCCATTCGGTAGTGTATAAAAAATGTTTACAAAATTTAAAAACCAAATCCTCACGACTTTAAAAAGTTTTTTTTTTGTTTAAAATAGAACCATTAGGATTTTAATTGCTAACCGTATCCATCTTACCCCAAAGTATTATAATATTATTCGTAGTATTACCCCATATCAAAATTTCGCTTTTAAGAACATTTTTCACAGGGAAAATGTACACGGTATCGGCAATTGTTGTGGGTTTAGTTATTTGTGTTTCATCTCTATCGACACTGAAGATAATACGTTAATATCTTCGCCAGAAATATCGGCGAATTATAGACCTTGCTTGCACCGCAATTCTGGTTTCCTTCTTACCGTATATAACACAATACGCAAACGCAGGCGTGCCAATGTGAACTGTAAACAAATCACTTTAATAAACAAATCACACTTTCGAGACACGAATATACATGCTATATTATGTTCAGCAAATAGGTTAAAATGATTTCTTAACAAATTTTAAATTGTTTTCCGAAAAAGAAAGAAAAATATTTCTAAAAAAAACGATTAAAACCGATTTTCTTCCAATTAAATATCTCTTCATTACTTGTTAATACATTTTTAAGACCCCTTAATAGGCCATGGTTTCAGGTAAACCCCTTAATGTCAAAGCGTTCCACAGGATTTACGATGTATAGGAGCGACGTATCTATATAAAGCAAATAAATTCAAAGGCCAAATTCGTTGCGTTTATTTATAAGCTGACCACAACAAAGCGATTTGATCATTTAACATTTATTTAATATCATTTTATATTCCCTTGCAAAATAGACCCAAGAAACTTAGCACCGGTTGGTTTAATGCGATACTTTGTGCCTAAACTTCCTTGAAATTAGTTGGTATGTCTGATTTAAAATATATCGACGTTTGAAATTCTGTAAAAAATCGGTTTAACTTTTGGCGGTAACGTTTGCGGCTACTGAGAAACTAATCGCAAGCTATTTAATGTAATCCATTGTGTTATTACAAATATAGATACCAAACCTCCTGCTTGTATTCGGGAACATTATAGTAGTATATTGTGGCATTTGTGGGGTAAAGATAGGATATGTTTTTATTCTCTTTTCTCGTACTTTTTGGTAGTAAACAAAAGTCAAAAACCATTTACAAAATTATAGAAACGTAGTCCCGCGACTCTAAAAGAGGGTTGCTTATTGTTCAAAACAGGATTGGAATTGAGGTGCAAACGGTATCCCATCTTACTCAGTATTACAATGAATTAATTATCTATCCTTATCCATTCACAAAGCCTATCCATTCGTAAATGCAGTTTATGTCCTTTCAATTACATAGTGATTGTAAACTGATAATTGCTGGCGATTTATAATTAATATAATACTTCCACTTTTGCTACGTGTTACACGAGTGACAGAGATTCGCGAACCGCTTACTATGCATTTTAAAATTATTAGTTTGACGTAATTTCGTAATGCGACGTCAGCGTAACTTCGTAAGGCTGATAATATAAGTCAGGGTGACAGACGTATTACATTTATACAGACATAATGCAAAACATTGTATGCGCTAAAATGCTCTAGAAAGTTAAACGTGTAGTTAAAAAATACCGGAGTCATTTTTTAGATTTTTTTATACCTGGTGTAAAGGTAGTCCTTGCTACCTCAATCTACGATACCAATTTTTCCGTTCCAAATCCGTTTATGGGTTATCGTTAATTATATTTTATCTTGTTAATCGTTTGAATTCTCTCCTATATCATATAATACAAACTATCGTATAAATAATTTCTTTTAAAAACAACCGTCTTTGCCTGAATATATAAAGCAGACGTATTAAAACAGGAGTAATGCAAAACGATTCCAATTTATTTCGGTTCAAATAAATTCGCGTCTATGAAAGCAATTCTTATTCTGGCGTTAGATTTATACGTTCGTCTCATTTGTTATCGTCAGCAGGTTTCTCCTAATTATGAAGGATGTTTACTTTACACGCTGACAACTGTAAGAGTGAACATACGAAATGCAAATCATAACATTTCATTCAGTCAGTTTAATAGCAAAGGTGTCGCCAGTTATATTTAGATGTTAGTAAACGATTGCACAACGCCTTGCCAAACGACCACCTAAAACGCCTGTTGTTAGATACCACCTTCACGTGTATTTTGCGGCGCTTTTAATTTGCTATTGAGAGCGAGTTAAATGAATGGCAGTTACGCAGTCGGTTTGATAAAAGGACATTAAAAGGGATTCGTATCTTCCCGTTACATCCCGTTTACATGCGGTAGTGTGTAGTATCTGGTGTCAATGCCCTTTTCATTAAACGTTGATAGGAATTGAGTCAATCTTTTCAGGACGACCTTTCGCGTGTTAAGTGTTTAGCTATACTTGTTTTCTAGTGTAGTCTTTAATTGTTGTTTATTAAACTGTTAATTTTATATAAAATGCAAGGCTTTAGTTGTTTTTTTTTATTTATTTCAGAGTAATTCAGACTTTAGTACAATCTGTTGATTAGAATACCTTATAAAACAGAGTGATATAATTAAAAAACTTGTGATATATTCTAACTTGGAGGTCATATAGTGATGATTTGTACAAAACTTTGTTTCTAGTTCGGTCTTTAAATACTCTTTTGTGGTTACTAAACAGTTTAGTTTGCTATAAATTACACTTTTATTTCTTTCAGTGCAACATGTTGCTTAGAAAACCTTAGAAAGCAGACTGATATATCCAAACCACAAGATCAAACAGTGAAGATTAGAAATACAAAGTTTTAGACCAGAGAGTTGCCAAAAATGTCTAGAACAAGTTCACCAAAAAAGCGAAATTTTAGCACTAGTAGCACAGCCAGTACTAATTCCTTGAAGAGACGACAGTCGCTACGAGCAGTCGATTATGGTAAGTTGGGATGAATGAATGTATTTTATTGTATATGAGTGGGGTCTATATGATGATACAGTGCCTGAAGTGACACCAACCCAATTTTGAATACAGGGGTGACATTATTTGCCTTGCTGATTTAGGTTTCGAAACATGTTTTATCCTTATCTTAATGTGCTTAAAGGTATATTATTTTCACCACATTAATCAATGAAGTTGCTATGTTTGGTAGATTTGTAAAATACTGCTACGCAGTTCTGATAGAAAACTTGTATTCAATCTAGTAGACATGCAATTCTAAATAAGAAATTATATGTTTTGTTTACACATTGTAACATCAATCACTAAATAGCTGTTGTGACTGTTAATTCATGGAACTCATCAGTTTACAATATGTTTGTGTATGACGGCCTACAGTTATCAAAAATTAAAATCGATTTAAAACCTAATTGCTGCGTCTTAGACAAAGTAGATACCGGATAGCAAAAACAATGTGAATAATGCATAAGGAGATATTAAAGTCTGTGCTTGTATTGGGGCAGTGCTACAGTAAAAATGTATACAATATAAAGTTTCTGTTATTTTTGTTATCTTATTTTACTACACTTGTCCCTGTATGAGAAGGTGGGGTATGTATTGCGACGTTGCTACTGTTGTGGGTGTGTTCTTTGGCAAGATACTTAACTGACATTGGACTTACCCAGTAGTCACTATCACCAATGAATTGTAGAAATTGTCAGTCGTACAGAACCCCCCCCCCCTCGCATAAAAATAGTTATTTTTATTAAATTTGAAAAAAACAAACATTTCTTTAAAATATAGCTTGTTATTTTACTGCAGCTTCATAGTAGGCTTACAAATATTACAAAGGTTCAAAAAAAGCTGGGATACACAGCCATACATCACTCGAAATGAATTGACTTGTACTTATACTTTTAGAAACAAAAAAAATAGAAACACGTTAACAATAATCTTAGACATTTATTGTCCTTTCATATAAGCACATGTTCATAATAAAACGGGCATACAAAAATTTTTAAAATTAATTCACTTAAATTGATTGTCTATATTAATACAGGCATCACTAAAGATGACAGATTATCTGCTGAGGAAATGGACAGCCTCAGAGATCAGGCAACCGCGTATGAATATCTTTGCCATTTGGAAGAATCCAAACAGTAAGTTGATTTTACAGTTAATTGAAGCGTGTCATATTTTTTAACAAAATCTGCACCACTTTTCTTTTTTTGATCCTAAAGCCGTAGTTTATTGTGTTGGGTCACTTTGTTGTAAGTTTTATAAAATTTCGCACCAAGTTTTTTTTTTGATAACACAATAACGCGCTTTTGTGTATAATGATGTGCTGTTAGGTTTTTCCACTGCCTGTTATGTATTACTCATTTAGGTGTCCTGTTTTTATCATTTTTTTAAGAAAATCTGGAATGATAAAAGAGATTAAATGTCCTATCTTACTCCAAACTGCTATATGTGAATGCAAAAAAATCTACATTTAAAAATTGAAAAATAATCTAATCTTCATTTTCCTTCATCCAGGTGGATGGAATTTTGTCTTCAGGAAGAACTTCCTCCTAGTGTTGAGTTGGAGGAGGGATTACGGAACGGAGTCTTCCTGGGAAAGTTGGCTCACTATTTCGCTTCGGACATAATCCCACTCCGAAAGATTTATGACAAAGATCTAAAAAAATATGAACAGAAAGGATTACATTTCAAACACACGGATAATATTAACCACTTCTTCAGAGCCATGGAGAAAGTTGGTTTACCCAAGGTAAATGTTGAGATACAACATTAATTTCTTTCTTTCTATATTTTTAAAACCACCTAAATATTAACCTTTTTTGGATTGTGCGCGCAAAGTGCCGCAAATGTCTTCAACGTCTAATGGTTCCCAATATGTATCACAAGCAGATATCACATGTAGATTTTTAGAAAAAGCAAGTTTTCTTTATAGAGGACCAGATATGCCATTATACTCCAATATGCTGTTTAAAATTTGTTCAAATGTTTACTAGGCCTGTTTAGTTTCATACATTAGTTGACCGTTGGTGCCCAAACTGTTTATCCTTTTGAATAGAATAGAAACAAATATCTTTATTTATTGTTTGTCTGTAAACTTGTAAGAGTCTTACTTACAGTAAGAGTTCATACCCACAGACTACAAGTGTATATACATCATCTTTACACAGACAAAAGCCACTTTATTACCTTGAATAATGGGTGTAGTTTTAACTACTACCTGCCAATGCTACTTTAGTGTGTCGTAAACCATTTAATGTAGTTTGCCTTGAGCTAAAGGCTGGGCATAGTAATGAGCCGATGATGTCATAAATGTTGTTGTGTTACTGCCAATTAAGTATAATTGCAATGTTTCCTTACATGGCTATGTCCTTTGTTCATAGTGCAGAGTCATATGGTGTGCAAGTTTTCGCTCTCTTAAAATAACACTTAATCAGACTCTTGTCTAATTTCCGATATAAAGTCATTCATGTTTATCCATTACCAATAATTCATGCTGTGAGAACATTTCCCATAAATAATAACTTGATTAATTTCTTAGTTGTGGGTAATTTTGAGACAAACACTTATATTGACTAGACTATGATACTGCTATCTATATAGCTGTAAAGTGATACACTCACCCACAAAAACAACAATCATTTTTTCGATTTAAAATAAATTTTGGTTAATTTTCCTTTATTTCAAGAAATAACTTTTTTTCCAGATATTCTTCCCTGAAACAACAGACATCTACGACCGTAAGAACATGCCCAAAACTATCTATTGCATCCATGCATTGAGTTTGTATCTTTTCAAACTTGGTCTTGCACCACAGATGAAAGATTTGTATGGAATAGTCGAGTTCACTGGTTCGTATTTAAAATAAAAAAGATATATGTACATTTTAAATTTTTACTTTCAAAAACAGAAAAAAAGTATATAGATAGACAGATAGTAAGGAATTTTCGCTTTGTTTTTCGAACTTAATTCAAAGCATGTGTTTTAGTTCCCCAATTTTTCAATTTTCCCTAACTTTGCCTACATACCACCTTTTTACACTTTGATTGTCTTACTTTGGTATAATGAGAAATGACCTAATTCTCTTTAAACAAAGAACCAAATATCATAACTATGTTTTTAATCCAATATTTTTTAAACTAAAAAGTTGGTTCACATCACAAGTTTTTTTAACTCATCCTAACTGCGCCACCGAGCCCATTCCTTGATTATCAAACATAAAAAAACATTTTAACTAATCTTCAGAGGAAGAGCTAACCAACATGCAGAAGGAATTGGATAAATATGGAATAAACATGCCGCAGTTTAGTAAGATTGGGGGAATACTTGCCAACGAGCTTTCAGTGGATGAGGCAGCACGTAAGTAGAAGCTTAATTATATAAAAAAATACTATAAATAAAAATAAATTTTTTTAAACTTTTAAGATTAAATTTAAGTTTGATTTAGAAAATGACAAAAACCTAATTTTTTAAAATTGAAAAAAAAAGAACATATAATATTATATATATATAAATATTTTTACATTTTATTTGAACAGTGCATGCTGCTGTTATTGCAATCAATGAAGCATTAGAAGCAGGAGATGCGGAAGCCACCATGCAAGCGTTACGAAACCCCAATGCTTGTCTAACTACACTGGATGAACAGAATTCTGAGGAATATCAAAAAAGACTGATGGATTCGAAAAGGGCAAAAGTGGAGGCTGCAAAAAATAAGGTGATTTAGATTTAAAATTGCAACTAAATTATTTCCATACTTTAAATGTAAATTTATTTATAGTTTAAAAATGTTTCTAATAGAGGTGACAATTTTTTAAGGTTAGCAGAATGTTGGTTGACATTGGTAAAATGCAGTCACACTTATAGTTGTCAAACGTAGGGAACCTCAATAATTAATGTGGTGAATGTAGTGTATTTATTCTTTGAATCAGCAACATGGGCTTAGTTTATTGGGTTAAAACTAAGCTTCAAATGGTTAAAACATCAGAACAGTAATAACTAATGTTAGATGTGCATGGAGTGAGTTGAACACTTGTATGAACACCTACTTTTGAAACAGGTGTTACATCTTGTGTTGTAGCAATTAACTGTGGAGTAAAACGGTTTAAATGATTGGTTCAGAATTGTGTGACTCACATTGAAAAGTGTAGAGTAATCCCGCAATAACAAGTTTTTAAGATTGCTCTTGAATGTGATATATGCAGTTAATGTAATTTAAATCAAAGAATGGTTTTGTTGCAGAGAAAATGGGTATTTTATCAAATGAAACCTGTTTAAAATTACCAATTATTTCTGATAAATAAGCCAATACTATTTCTCTTTCTTATTAATGTGGTGAATGCAATGTACTTTAGCTCAGCTTGTTAGTATAGACACCTAAAAGCAGGGTAAAACAAGTTTTAAGGTGTAAACCGAGGATGCTTAAACTTAAAACACATGATGTCACCCATGTTTTAAAAGTTGGGATGCCGGCCACCCCATGAACACCTAACGCTGTCACTAACATTGCACCTATTTTTTCTATCACAAAAGTGTTTTCTATATAAATCATCAAGGCATCCCATATTAATTATTTCTGTTTGTTTTCCTTGTTTCCTTGCTGTCACTTGCTCACATTTACCATAATGAGCTCATGATTGAAATATCGGTTTTGCTGAAATAGATTATCTATTCTATATGGGTGAGGTTCAGACTTAGGCCAAATGTGGCGCATGACCGATTCCCTAAAACCCTTTTGCGTCCAAAACTGCCCTAATGTGCTATAAACAGAAAAATTTAAAATTGATTAATCTTCTCACCAAAAAGCGATATATTCACACAGTAATGCTATGAACACCAATATTCCTTATAATGCAATCTTTAAGTTATGTTGTGGTCTTGTGGACTGTGGTATAAATATATTTTACTGAAAAGATTTATAAACAGAGTCTGAAAATATAACCTAACATTGTAAGGCTGAATGTAATTATTTGTTAAACGTGTGCGGGGTGTATTTTATGTAGTTTATCTGCCTTAGGTCACGTAAATATGGTTTGTTTGGTTTACATTTTGAACTTTTTCATGCCCTGCTTGTTTGTACATTGAAATAACAACAAGGCAAAAGTTGTTTTAAGCATAAGAATTGTGTTCTAAAACTTACAATGTCATTGTCAATTTGTCACCCATGTTTTAAAAATTGACGTAAAATGTTTAGAAATGCGGAAACAAATTTTCAAACACGATTCTTAAACACAATTCTTATTCAAATTTGTTTGGATGTTTACTAATTAATGCAGTGCGAAAATTCTATGGTTATCCTGCCCACCCTGCCACCCCAGGTTTGGTGCCTATGTGCCCAAAACCTAAGTTTTAACCAATTACATGAACATGAAAGTTGCTTGAATGATTTTGTTTGCATTGTTAACATTAGGTTAAGTTTAGTGCGGTGTAAAAGAACAAACAAAGCTAGATATGAGTACATGGGGTGTATGTACACATGCCTAGATGCCTTTGCTTGTTCAAACACAAAATAACCTGCACTAATACTAAACTGAAATCCTTATATCCTATATTATAGTTTTAAAGGTGGCGAAATTGCCAAGCTTGCACAAATACATAAATAAAAAATATATATATTTTTAATCCACAAACATAACTTCATAGGTGGAATGTTATGGGAGTTCTGTGTTCACCCCAACTTTTAAAACCAGGATAGCATTATGTATTTTGGCCAAGTTTGTTGCCTATAATATCTTTAACCCTTCTATGAGGTGTGTTCTTATACAACAACAGCCAAAGTATATTGCATTCATCACATTAATCAATAAGGTTCCCTATGTTTGATGACTCTTCTCTGAGTGTAACTGTATTTAAAAAAAATTTACCCCAGATCTTGTCAAAAATTTAAAAAAAATCTGTGCTGCCAATAATTAGATTCAAAGTAAAGGAGCTTTCAGTATATTGTTTACACAATGTTCTGCATGCCTAGACATACAGTCAGTAAGACATTGCAAACGTAGTGAAAGCAGTGTGTATAATGCAATGCTGATATACTTTTCACTTTGTTGCTGCTGTACACAGTGTATCACTACAGAACTTTAGCTTTCACCCTTAAAGTGCTAATGCGTTCCATACAACCATATAGGGTACTAAGCATTGCAAGTTTAATATGACATTTTATAAACTTTATGTAAAATTTTAGCAAATTTAATATGAAATTTTGAAATATATAAATAGTTGCTATAAATTTTGAGTATTAAAAGTATTAAGTTCATGTAACTCAGCTCTTAACAAAATTGTAAACATTTTTGTATAAAAATAATTAAATGTTTGATGTTCAATTACCTATACCCACATGTGTAGTCTTTATTTAGCATGATATTGTTATTCACCATCTGTGTGGTTATACATACGTGAACGTGTAGTAGACCGGTGCAATGTCCTCGGGCAAAATCATGACATTTGATATTCTATTTATGTAGTTTGAACCATTACAGTGCAAGGCGTGCCTTCTTTTATAATGGGTGGGGCAATAAAGACCACGCCCTTTTTTAATTACAAAATACTGTGGGGTAAGATGGGACTGTATCACATGATATCCCATATTTCCTGATCGAGAGTACAGATTTATAATTCTTTAAATGTTCTTTGTTGACTACCAAATGAGACGAGAAAAGAGATAAAAACATATCCCATTTTACCCCAACCTACTATATATGACACATTCTTAAACATATGCAAGAACCAAAATTCAATACATTTCTTTTCTGCAACAGGTGAAGACAGATAATGAAAACGAGGAGCGAGATATGTATGAGGAGTTACTAACACACGCTGAACTACAGGGAAATATCACGAAAATTAACCGTAAGTAAAATTATACACGTTATAATAGGGAGCAACTAAAGCACGTTTAATGTTTATGTTTATATAATATTGTAAAAAAACTGTAATGTTTTAAATTCCGGTTTTTACTTAGCATATGTGTCCTTGGGCAAGACACTTAACCGACATTGCTTCAGCCCAGTGGTCGCTAATAGGTATTAGCACCTTGGGTCCTTGGGTTGTATGATAATGGGCCAACTCTATTCTAAATCTCCAGCCCTATGCGCTATCATGCTCTAGAACCTCACCCATATAGAATAAACCAATACACAAACAAATTATACAAGTTCAAAAGTTATATTGTACAAAATATGCGTGACCGTTACACCATCTTTTTCCCCACAGTTGACATCAAGGTAGAAAAGGTGAATCGAGATTTAACAAGCAACGAAGGCAACCTGATATCGGATCTTACGAACCTTGGAATCTCCAATGTTGATCCTAAGAATGAGAGTTGGTATCTTGACCAGCTGAAGAAAGACCTGCAAGCTAAACGTGAAGTAAGTTTTGTGGTTATAGTAGGGTGGGGGAAAATGGGACACCTTTTCATTATATTTTCTCTTGTCTTTTTTGTTAGTAAGCAAAAAACATTCAAAGAATTATAAAATCGAATCCTTACGACTCCTATAGATTGTTGTTAACTGTTTAAAACATGATCAGGATATTTGGATATTATGTGCTAAAGGTGTCCCATCTTCCCCACAGTAATATTATATTATATTGACTGGTGCTGTAGCTCAGTGGTCAGATGGCGTCGAACCAAAGGGTAGTAGGTTCAATTCTCGACACTGAATATGTTTGTATATATGTAGTATAGCCAGTATAGATAATGGGAAAGTTTTTAAGTCCTACACAGAATATTTTGTGTGAATTTTTTTATACATTAGTTATATAAGTAGATTATTTTCTCACAAAACAGTAGTTCCTCATCATTGTCTGCCTATGTGTCTTTGGTAAGAGAATATATTGCATTCACCACATTAATCAATGAGATTCCCTATGTTTGACAACTATAAGTGTAACCGTATTTTAACAATGTCACCCCAGATTTTACCCTGCTGTTAGATGTCTATACAAACAAGCAGAGCCAAAGTATATTGCATTCGCCACATTAATCAATGAGGCTTCGGTGGTTTCCTATGTTTGACAACTATAAGTGTACCTACATTTTAAAAACATCACCCTAAATTTCCTCAAAAATTAAAACATGAGGTCTATGTTGGAAAGACCTAAATGATATACATCATCACCGTTTAAACAAGCCATTCTTCTATTGTGTTTCAATTATACACAACTTCCTTAAGCTGTGGTACAGCATGTATGGTGTATACTAGATAACAATATCCAATTAATCAGTGACACTTAATATAAACATCACTTATATATATTACAATGGGCGTTCTTAAAAAAACGAATAGTTTACTAAAATATTGGCATATTTATACTTGAATTAATACAATTTTAGACAACAAAGAAATAATCATATTTTTTAAAATCAAATATAAGTAAAGTTTTTATTGCGATACTTATCCAGAAAAAATTATATTTTAACTAAATATTTGTGAAGGTCGGATTTTTAGATGACATCATGTCTCAATGTCTGTTTGGGTTCTATTTGTGTACTTAACATGCAGTAATAGCAAGTGCGTCATTTATTTAATCGCTCTGTCTTTGACTAATGCGTCTGTCTTAGACTGTCTGTCTCTCTTTTTCTCGATAACAATTTTCAATGTCGATATATTTTAGAAGTTGCTAATACGTTTTACAACATAATATAACTATTATAGAAAACAAGCAGTTGTTATTTCCCGGCTGTAATATATTTATCCTCACATGGTGCACAACGACAGTCATTATAACATGGGTGTTCTGTTTTATACACCTCGTGTCCGCTTACAAGTTACCCTGTATATTGGTTTGTATGTGATTTATTTTTTATTAGAATTCGAAATCTAAAACAAAAATCCATTACATGATGCTACAACACAAGCATTGCTTTCCCAGTTCTTAGTAAAGCATGAAATTGACAGATTACAATAAGTCAACTACTTTGTTGTGTTAGATAAATGAGAGATTTAATGATCATCTATCAAATACCATTGACGTAACTAGTGCAGATAAAGGCTCATATTTGTGGTGTTTGTAAAATTGTATTGTCTGTTTTCGTAAAGTATTGTGTATTGTACATAAGCAGAATGTTCCTTTTACAGTTTTTGTCAAAACCTTGTGTGACATTTATTGTTAAAATGCAATTACACATCGAGTATATTGGTTACTTATGTTGTATTGTATGGTTAAGTGCATTTTAACAATATTACTCTGACTAAAATTTTACACAATAAGGTGCTACGTAAAAGCTTTTATTTAGTCTAAATTTAGAAATTAAAAGCAGTAGAACCTTTTTTCCTGTTGTTCATTATTTCCACTACAATGGCTATGTTTTGTACCAACCGCTATTGAACGTTGTTTTGAAATGTGCCATTGTTTTGCTACAATGCAGTATGTGTTATATGAATAGAGTGAACCAGTAGCTTTTGAAGTAATATTAGCTTATAACTTCAAACAATGCTTTGTTTAAGTGTAAAGTATAGTAGAGTGTGCCTATGCAAACACCAGTGTGAATAAATGAATGTAACTTGCTTTTTCTCGGGTGGCGGGGCAACGACAGTCATTATAACACGGATGTTCTGTTTCATACACCTTGTGCCCGCTTACGAGTTACCACATATGTAACTTTGTGATAAATAAAAATTTTTATTATCTATAAATAAAAATGATTATTGTTAATTGTTTAAGACACGATTACATTTTGTTTTACTATTACATGCTAACAGTATCCATCTTACCCCACATTACAATATTTAACATTTATTATTTGACTCAGAAAACTGGAGATGAGAATGCAACCCTTGATAAAGATGAAATACAAGCTGCCATCAACGCAGCTAACTTGTTGGCTACCAAACAAAGACTACGTAAGTGTTGTTGTATGCAATTATACACTTAGAGTGTTTACTGAACTTATTCTGTATTGGTGAGGTTTACAGTGGCATGCCATGGGACCTGGGATTAGATATCCCG
This sequence comes from Ciona robusta, assembly GCF_009617815.1. Taxonomy (NCBI): domain Eukaryota; kingdom Metazoa; phylum Chordata; class Ascidiacea; order Phlebobranchia; family Cionidae; genus Ciona; species Ciona robusta. The sequence continues at coordinate 7,196,018 of NC_143244.1, read as the reverse complement.
ATTTAAATACTCATTTTTTTCTGTTTTGAGTAAAAAAGCAGAAAATGTTGGGCTATAACAGTAGTGCTTGGATTTTTTTTAATAAGATATTAACACAAATTTCTGACATATATATCTTGAATTTTTTTATTTGAGCAGAAGATGAAACAGTCTCGAACATCAACTCCCTTCTCGTTGAATCGGGGAGTCCGGAGGATCTTGAGAGGGAGTTGAAGAAGTCGGACGGAAACTTCCCGATTATAGTTGATGGGATGGCTGACTTGTATCATTCCGAACTCACTAAACAGAAGAATATTAAAGGAGAGGTAGGATGGTTTAGTTGGGTGGGGCAAGACGGTTTTCATATAGCAGGGTGGGGCAAGACGGTTTTCATATAGTAGGGTGGGGCAAGACGGTTTTCATCTAGTAGGGTGGGGCAAGACAGTTTCATATAGCAGGGTGGGGTAGGATGGTTTTCATATAGTAGGGTGGGGCAAAGTGGTTTTAGTATAGTAGTATGGGGTAAGATGGTTTTCATAATAAACGCATATACTCAGTTTGCCATACAAGTTTAAAACATTCATACTTATGAACACATGCAATTAAGAGCGAATGCAGAACACTTGATGTGTCCTGTGTGTAGTGCTATAGACACAGAACTGTAGTGTTATAGACACACAACAGTAGTGAAAAAGCTATTTATGCTTAAAACTGTTTTAAACATTTATAATTTCCTTAGGATTTAACACACGATGAAATATGCCAAGCCCTCATCCATCTCAATGCATTGGCTGCGCTCAACCGTGAACTAGAAGTCGGTGATGTGGAAAGTGTGTGGTCGGCCATGCAGAACCCCGACCTCGGATTAGAGAGGCTCGACCAATCTAACAGGACAAGATGTTGTGTAAGTATATATGTATATATATAGTAGGGGGGTAGGATGGTACATGTTACAATATAATAATAAGACAGTTGTTATAACACAGGTGTTCTGTTTCATACACCTTGTGCCAGCTTATGAGTCACCACGTGAGTAACCCGCGTGGTGCGGCAACGACAGTCGTTATACCATGGGTGTTCTGTTCCTTACACCTCGTGTCCGCTTTATGGATGCTAACAATTGGACAACCTTTTAGTTGACTCTGGATTTAAACATTGGCTATTATGTCTAATACAAAGATTACTACATCAGTAAATAGTACAACCAATTAGGCAAAAATTAAAATAAAAAGTGAGTGTCCAGCTATCCTTGCCCCCCCCTTAAGTTATAAAACTTTGGCGTTTTTATAAAAACTGTTGTGTAATAACAGGAGGCATTAAAGCAACAGAAAAAGGACGAAAAATATTTGAATTGTAAATCTATCCAAGAAACAGTGGATGCAATCAACACACAAGTACAAGAAGAACACGCAAGTGAGTTGGAAATGAATGAATACTGATGGTGAATGCATGTGTTAGTGAATGAGTGAATGAATGCCTCAGTAAATAAGTGAAAAAAATATTTAATTAAATAAGTGAATACTAATGTGTTAGTGAATGAGTGAAAACAGGGAAATGAATATGAATAATTCAGCGAATGCGGATTCATACTTTCAAAATAAGTGTTTTATTTCTGAGTATATTGGCCAATATTAGTACATGTCTATTTAAATGGGCGAATACAATAAATATTGCTAAAAAATAACGTATATATGTTATTTAAAAACAAAACCAATAATAAAAAACAACACAAATAAAACAAGAAAAAAACTATTCTTTTTTTAGCAATCAAGGCTGTGAATGATGTGAACGAAGCTCTTTCTGCCGATGATCGTGACGCGGTCCTCGCTGCTCTTCTTAACCCTTCCCTTCATCTTAACAACGTGGAGCCTTCCAATATTACTCAGTACATCCGCCTCATGAAGAAGAAGAAAGAGGAGAAGTCCTCGGAGACGGGAGATCCCGATCCAGCTCTCTGGATCGAAGAGATTCAAAACTGCATCGATGCCGGGAACTCGCAAACAAGACAAGCGTTGAAACGTGGGTTTGGGGTTTACCATTAGGTTTAAAGGCGGATTTAAAGCTATAAATTAGAAGCCGCAATATTAGACCCACAAATAAGATTGTGTTTTATCGTCGTTTTTCTTATCAAATTTGAAGATGCAATGTAAAACCAAATTAAAGATTTTAAACTTCATACTTTAATTGTTTGAAAACAGTTTATACAAAGTTACCTTTCAAAAATTTAAAAATTAACTTGCACAGTTTATATGCTATTTAAAATAACTTTTAACACACACAAAAACATTATGCAAATTTTACAAAATAAAATGTTTTACACAGTTTCACCTAAAAATAATATTTTCTTGCTACAGAGGCGTCAGCTGTAACTGCAGTGAACATTGCATTGGAAGACGATGATTGGGAGCAAACATACGAGTTATTGAAGCATAATGACATCGCACTCGCATCTCTCACATCGGAGTGTGCTTCTACATATCATGACCAACTCAAGGAAATGAGAGAGGAAAAATTAGAAGAAGGTAAAATCCATGTGAGAGAAAAATCGAAAAAATACTTTTCAATGGTTTTGGATTTTTTCTGTATGGCTGGAAAGCAACAGTCTTTATAGCACGGGTCTTCTGTTTCGTACACCTGGTGCCCGCTTAAAAGTTACCACGCATGTAACTTGTTTATTCTTTCATATCGGGGTAACGACAGTCGTTTTAACACGGGTGTTCTGTTTCGTACACCTGGTGCCCGCTTAAAAGTTACCACGCATGTAACTTGTTTATTCTTTCATATTGGGGTAACGACAGTCGTTATAACACGGGTGTTCTGTTTTATACACCTGGTGCCCGCTTGCAAGTTACCACGCATGTAACTTGTTTATCCTCTTATGGCGGGGTAACGACAGTCGTTATACCATGAGTGTTCTGTTTCAAACACCTCGTCCCTGCTTGAGAGTTACCATGTGCAACATACTAATATGTAACTATCATTTGCAAAACCAAGGTCTTTTTAGACTATATGACTTTTAATTGCTACATTGTTACCAATTAACCTGTTACTATGTGCCCAAGATCATTTACGTAAGGGTATCATAACCAGTTCCAAAGCATTTATACCCATGTTTGGCACTTGTAAATATACTTTCCAATTCTCAGGCATGCAAGATACGACATGGGTAGCATACCGCACTAAGGAAGGTTACACATATTTCTTCAACACTGAAAACCTGGATGGATCTTGGGACGAACCTGAGGAATTTAACAGCAATACTGCCCAACTAAGCAAGGACGAAATACAGGTTTATTATTTAGTTTAAATTAAAGGATTTGAATTGTTTTTTTTACTCTGCGTTACATGAACGAGGTCCTATAGTCCGGGACAGTTATTCATGTTATGAGACCTCAGGTTTAGGCCATACTTGGCCCACAAAGTTATATAAGTTGTAACTTGTAAGCGGGCACAAGGTGTATGAGACAAAACACTCATGTTATAACGACTATTTGTGCTCTACCAAGAACAAATTACATTCGTTCATTTGATCCGCATTTACACTGTTTGTTTTCTTGTTGTTAGGCGACATGGCTTACGTAATGTATTATTTATTGCAAGGTAAACACAACTTCAAGGTTACATAGTTTGTGCAAATACAGTATGTGGTATAGTTTTTAGTAGGTTGGGGTGGAATGGTCAATATTTTTATTTTATCGTCCCATTTGGTAAATTTCGTAATCCTGTTTTGAATAAACAACAGCGCTCTTATAGAGTCATTAGGATAATAAGGTTATATAATTCTGTAAATTTCCTTGTTTGCTATCAAAGGGGGCAAGAAAAGAGAATGAAAACATGGACCGTCCCATCCCACCCTACCATACATTCATTCTATAAATATTTACACAATATTAATCACTATAGGAAGCATTTTAACCATGAAGTTTCATACGAGGTAATTTGTAAGTGGGCACGATGTGTATGATACAGAACACTTGTGTTATAACGACCGTCGTTGCCCCGCCATGCGAGGATAAACAAGTTACATACATGGTAACTCATAAGCGGGCACGAGGTGTATGAAACAGAACACCCGTGTTATAACGACTGTCGTTGCCCCGCCATGCGAGGATAAACAAGTTACATACGTGGTAACTCATAAGCTAGCACGAGGTGTATGAAACAGAACACCCGTGTTATAACGACTGTCGTTGCCCCGCCATGCGAGGATAAACAAGTTACATACGTGGTAACTCATAAGCTAGCACGAGGTATATGAAACAGAACACCCGTGTTATAAACACTGTCATTGCCTTGCCATGCGAGAATAAATAAGTTACATTCATTCACATTCTTTTCATAACACAACCTATTTAATTGTAGGAATGCATCAGCATGGTATCATCAGCATACGACCGTGCTCAGCTGTGGAGAGATAACGAAGCTTTGATCATCAAACTTCAATCGTTTTGTCGCATGTATATCGCAAGAAAGGCTTACCAGGGGAGGAAGGATTTCATCGCAAATCATGTAAGTTATATTGTGCATTTAATATATACAGTTATTTAATATTTATAATAGGTTTAACACAGTTGGGGTAAATTTTGGGCAAATTTTAGAAGTTTGTGGGTAATTTTTTCCTAATTCTTGGACCAAATTTTTTTGGCTATTTTTTTTTGACGAAGTATTTTTTGTTTTAATTGATTTTTTTTTTAAATTTTTGTTCAGATTTGTTTGTTACTTAACCCAATTAAGTTGATTTATTTCCACAGTTACCAGCTATCGTTTGCATTCAAGCTCATTGGCGTGGATATTCACAATGGAAGAAATATAATGATAGAATGAACTATCTTAGAGATAATGTGGATATTATAATTAAGGTATTTCTGGAAAACTCTGTAATTTCATTTTTGTCTCTAATATTTTTTGTCTTATGATAGTATTTTTTTAAACTTTTTTTTTGGATATATTTGGTCAATTTTTTTATAACTTTTATTTTATTAATGAAAATGTTTAAAATTTTTTATTTTGTTTCAGATTCAAAAGTTGGTACGGATGTGGATGGCTCGCAGTAAATATCAGAAGAGACTGAAATATTTTAGAGATAATGTAAGTTACAATACACAATGTGAAACAAGTTATGTTACTGTAATAATGAGCCAAGTTCAGAATAAATCCTAGCGACCTCACGCACATAAAACACAATACATTCATTTATTCAACTCGGTCCCCCCCGGGCTCCACTGTAGTACCTCACCCATATAGAATAGAATGCGCATATACAATGTTTGGGTAATGGGCCAACTCTGGTCTAAATCTCAGGTCCCATGGCGTGCCTCACTGTAGAACCTCACCCATATAGAATTTGCATATACAATGTTGGGGTAATGGGCCAACTGTGGCCTAAATCCCAGGTCCCAAGGCATGCCCCGCTGTAGGACCTCACCCATATAGAATAGAATGCGCATATACAATGTTGGGATAACAGGCCAACTCTGGCCTAAATCTCAGGTCCCATGGCATGCCTCACTGTAGGACCTCACCCATATAGAATAAATGTGCATATACAATGTTGGGGTAATGGGCAACTCTGGTCTAAATCCAAAGTCCCATGGTGTCCCTTTCCATAAGACCTTAACTATATAGAATAAAATAAAACATACTAAAATAATATATACCCTTTTATCCCTCCTAGGTTCATATTATTATTAAACTACAAGCTTGGTTCAGATCAAACAAAGCAAGACACGATTACAAAACTTTGAGTAAGTTTTAAATTTCACGTTTACTGTAAATATATTTGGTCTGTAGTATACCAGTATATCAAACTGTGTAAATTTGTCAACGGTACTTTAGCTATACATAAAAAAATATACCCACAAAGTAACATATGTGTGGTAACTCATAAGCAGGCACGATGTGTATGAAACAGAACACCTGTGTTATAGTGACTGTCTTTGCCCCGCCATGCGAGCATACATAAGTTAAATATGTGGTGACTCCTAAGCGTGCACAAGGTGTGTGAAACAGAACACCTGTGTTATAACGACTGTCATTTTCCAGCCATTGGAGGATAAAAAAAATTAAATGACATACGTTCACTCTTGAAAATATCAGCATTAAAACACATCTTTTAATTACAGCTGGGGTAGAGAATCCACCATTAACCGTGGTTCAAAAGTTCGTTCATCTTCTTGACCAACGAGCGAACGACTTTGCTGAAGAAATCGGTAAAAATAAAACTTTTTATAACATTTTTTACACACTCTTTTTTTTGTAAGTATAAAATTATTTTTATTTATTTTTTAGGTTTTTTAGTTTTAATGATATATTTATACATATAAATATATTTTAGAACTTCAAGAGTTAAAACAGAGAGTTGTTCAATGTATCAAGTCAAACAACGAATTGGAAGAAGCGTTAAACACAATGGATATTAAGATTGGACTCCTTGTAAAAAACAGAATCACTTTACAGGTAATTGAATTTATTTAAAATCTAAAAAAAAAGTTTTTTTTTTTATTTGAAACCTACGTATGCGCTAACTGTTATTTTTTTCAATAAAAAAACAAATTAAAAAAACCCTGATTTTCAGGATGTGATCAACCACAGCAAGAACCTGAAGAAAAAAGGAGGCAAAGAATCTGGCGGTGACACCCCTAGTCCTGCTGCTGGTCTTAAAAGTTTAAATAAAACAAACCGAGCTCGATTAGAAGCTTACCAACATTTATTCTACTTGTTGCAGGTATAGTGGGGTTGTGGTTGGTTTTAAGGGTTTTGGTATTCAGTAAATAAATGATTAAATAAAGGTGATTAATGAATGTAACATATTTATCCTCGCATGGCGGGGCAACGACAGTCGTTATAACACGATTGTTTTGTTTCTACACCTTGTGCCCGCTTACGAGCTACCCTGTATGTTGCTTTATAGATGATATATTACTTAAACGTCCAAAGTAATTGTTTTTGTATATAAAAAGTTATTAAATAACAAAGTACTCATCTCACCACACAGAACTATACCCATGTTACCTATATTACTGTACCATACATACATACATATTAATACACAGTCTCTTCTACTTTCCACCAGACAAACCCCACGTATTTCGGAAAGTTGATTTTCAAGATGGCTGCCGGTCGAACAAATAATTTTATGCAGTCAGTTATTCTTTCTGTATATAACTACGCTTCAAACCACAGAGAGGAATATCTACTTCTAAAACTTTTCAAAACTGCACTGCAAGAGGAAATTGAGTAAGTTGAGATGTTGTAATTGATTTTTAAATTAAAAAAAAATTTTTTTTAATTAATTATTTTTTTACATGTTTATTTAACTGTTTTGTATTTAAAAAAAAATATTTTTGTTGAAATAAATTTGTCACATTTGTCTAAATTAAGTTATAGTAACTTATGTTTGTAATTTAACATTGGTTTAACTTATATTTTTATACGCAAGTATTATGACCAGATAATTAGCCTTACAATTTCAAAGCTAAATGACGATTTTTTGAGTTGATATATATCATTTTTTATTAGTGTTAAAATTAGTAAGTAAGCACAGTGGTTGAAACGTTCGCTGTTTGACCAGAAGATATAGGGTTTGAGGACAAATTGTCAGCCATACAGAAAAAATGACAAAAATCAAAAAAATGTTCACCTACAAACGTACATACGTGGTAACTTGTAAGCGAGTATGAGGTGTATGAAACAGAACACCCGTATTATATCAACTGTCGTTACCCCGCCACACAACGATAAATAAGTTACATTCATACATTTATTAGTTACATATCACGAAGTTATGAAGGTACCAACCCTGCTGGGTGAGTTAAAAGCAGTGTAGACGTTACGTTGGCCAGCAATCGAAAAGTAAACATGATTACGCTACTAGCTTTGCTACTGTTGCAATCTCATTAGAAAAAAATCAAATCTCTCTTCTTGACGATATTTTTCAGTCTTTTAAAATACTAAATAGTTGTTTTAAAATTGAATTTATGAAATAGAATGTCAGGTCTTGAATCTTATATCAAAGCACGTACTTTCTATCCTATGTTCTGCAATGAATTGTTAGATTTGTTAATGGTATCTTATGTAGAAATTACTTTCTTGTAGATTACTCTTGTTGATTATTTAGAGGTATCGTATGTAACTGACTGATATATTGTCCTCTATTTTATATCGTTAAGCATTTATGCCAGTAAATTTTAAACTGTATATAATAACGCCCTATTGTGTTGCTGATAAAGTACATTCAAAAGGTAGCAGTCCACTACAGTTAAAATCCATTAAAAACTACTTAACACTAAAATTAAATATTTGATAGTCTTTTTTAGTTCAGGTTTTTAAGTATAGTTCCAAAGGAAAGTGTACAAGTAAATCTGAAATAGTTCTATTTTTACAATTTCTCTTTTTCCCCACAGTTACTTTTTACTCAATTTCTCTATTTTTCTTAATTTTCCTTTTTTAACTCAACATCTCCTTTTCTATTTTATAAACTTCTGAAAGTGCGCAGTAAAAGCTGCAACACCGTTAGATGTTTAAGAAAGCATTCTGTAGTGTTATTGCTTGTGTTCTTCTGCTAGGCTGGTATATATATAAATATGTAGTAATCTATATACATGTTTTGTGCTTAATAGTTTTGTTAAAAATTTAATGGTAATTTTTTTTAACTTTTCACATATTTAATCATATAAAGAGGTGTCTATATACTGTTTAATATTGATTAAATTATAAAAAGTTTCTAAATTTTATCCGGAAATTTTTTTGCAGCATATTAAATACAAATGTTTGTTTTTATTTATCTTTTTATCTTTATACTTTTTTAATGAAATAAGCACACTAGCTACTGCTGGTACACTTGTGTTACTAAAAGCAATCATTTTAATTTTGCAATAAAAATTATAAAGAATAATTCAAATAAGTGTTAACAAGTTTTTAAAAGGTCAACCAATGGGTAAAAAAAAACACTAAAAACCAATTAAGAATAATATTTTTTTCTACAGATCCAAAGTTGACAAAGTGAAAGAAATAGCGACGGGAAATCCCCTTGTAATTAAGATGGTCGTGACCTTTAACAGGGGGGCCAAAGGTCAAAGTTCACTGCGGCAAATCCTTGCTCCTCAGGTTCGTGGTTCATTGTCCGAATTATTTTATTTACAAAAGAAAGTTTTTTACAATGATTTTTCCTGCATTTTTATAATTTTTGGCCACAATCTAGACAAAAAGTTTAAAAATAATAATACCCAAAGTTACATGCGTGGTAAATCGTTAACAGCCAAGGCACAAGGTGTATGAAACAGAACACCTGTGTTATAACAACTATTGTTGCCCCGCCATGCAAGGATAAATAAGTTACGTACGTGGTAACTTGTAAGCGGGTACAACGTGTAAGAAATAGAACACCAGTGTGTAACGACTGTTGTGCCCTGGCACGCATGAAAATGCTGTATTATTCATTAAAGTGACAAACCTTAACAAACAATTGTCATCAAGGTTCAAGAAGTTTTGAAAAACAAGACCCTCAACATTAACATGAGCCCTGTGGAGATTTATAAATCGTGGATCAGTCAGAAAGAAACAGAAACTGGCGAAGCAAGGTGAAATTGTTCGTAGCTTAATGTTTGAGAAAATATTCAGGGGGCATATTTTTGTTTTGGGAAACCTAACATATAAACATTAAGTAGAATTTTTGAATATCTTTTAAACTTCAGTCTAATTTTTATCATCTTTAAAAACTATTATTTATAGTTTTAATTTTTTTTCTGATTTATGGATTTTTTAATTTGAAAGTAGTTTTAAGATTCTATTATTTCAGTTATGATTATGAGTTTTATTGATGACTTATCATTTTAATTATTACTTTGCAATTTCAACAATGACTCTTTATTTTCCAGCGACCTTCCGTACGAAGTAACAACAGGAGAAGCAATGAAGCACGAAGAAGTTCAAAAGCGAGTCGAAGAATCAATCACCCAACTTCGAACTGTAACCGATGCGTTTCTTACAGCTATACTTGGTTCTATTGAGGAAATACCGTGAGTAAAATTTATCTGCGCACTGTAATAGCTTTAGCAACTTAACTGTGCGCCTGCAGTTTGTTTTATATTTCTGGCATTTTTGTCTTAAATTGTTGGGGGTAAGTGGCTGGATGCTGCTGTCGTTGTGTCCATGTTTGTCCATCGACAAGACACTTAACAGCAGTTTCTCAAACCCAGTGGTCACTAATGGGTCGTATAACCCTTGATGTTAAGTTATAAGCCACCTCTGGCCTATTCTATTCTGTATGGTAGAGGTCCGTGAGGACCTGGGGTTTAGGCCAGACTTGGCCCATTACCCCACACCTCTGGCCCAAATCTCACGTCCCATTCTATGCTATGCTGTGGGTCTGTGTGACCTCACCCACATGGATTAAAATATGATTTTGAGTATTTTCTTAACGGTACAAACTTGTTATAACGATAACTTATACCTTCTAACAGGTATGGCTTTTTCCCCCTACATTAAATAAATAAACGTCATTAAATTGCTTTGTATAATAATAAATATTTTCTTGTACAAACTTCTAATAACGATAACTTTTACCTTCTGACAGGTATGGTCTTCGATACATTGCTAAATGTTTACAAAATCTTTTGAAAAATAAGTTTCCAGATACTCCTGAAGATGAAGTGTTAAAGGTGGGGCTTGGTTCGATTATTTATTAAATTAATGTAAATATGCAATTTAGTTTGTTTTCATCTTAACTTTTTATGGCATTTGATGCCATGGATTGGCAACAGTGGTTATACTACCTGCCTGTGCACCAAAGGGTACAGACTTATTTGGGGCGTATGTGTCCTTGAACAAGACACTAAACAACAATTGCTCCAACCCAGTGGACACTAATGGGTTATCCAAATTATCAGCTAAATATTAAAATAACAGAAACAAACACAATATTGTAAAACTACATACTCGTTATTCTTCCAGATGGTTGGTAACCTGATATACTATCGATACATGAACCCAGCCATTGTTGCTCCCGATGGTTTTGATGTTATTGATGTATCAGCTGGTAGTGCCGGGCCTAACAACGATCAGCGAAGAAATTTGGGATCCATCGCCAAAGTTTTGCAATTTGCAAGCACTGGGAAAACGGTAAATAATATTTTTAGTTTTGAAGCTTTTTAAAAATAGCTTGATTTTTTTACATATTAATCAGGCGCCGTGGCGTAGTGGTTAGTGCGCCTGTTTGTAACCATTAGGCAATGGGTTCAAGGCCTGTCGCTGCTACCATTGTGGGCGTATGTGTCCTTGGGCAAGACACGTAACAACAATTGCTCCAACCCAGTGGTCACTAATGGGTTGTCCAAATTATCAGCCATACATAAAAAAATGAAAAAATCCAAAAAAATAATCACCCACAAAGTAACATACATGGTAACTCGTAAGCTGGCACGAGGTGTTAAACCTGTGTGATAACGACTGTAGTTTTTCGGCCACGCGAGGATAAAGTAAGTTACATTCGTTCATTCATTCATAATATAAAAATAATTGTACAAGAAAGAAATAAAGATGTTTTTATTACAGTTTGCTGGTGACATGGAACATCTACGGTCTATTAATGAGTATCTCATGCAAGCTTATGAGAGGTTCAAGTAAGTGCTTTTGTTTTTTTTCAATTTTGATATTATTTGTGGTAACTTTAGTAGATTTACAGGAAGTACAGGTTCCCCTGTTGTGTCTGGTTGGAGGACTGCTATACAGAATAATAAATTGCAATGAAACGAATCCTACTTATTTATAATAGGAGGGTAACAACAGTTGTTATAACACGGGTGTTCTGTTTCATACACTTCGTTCCTGAATCATGCATAAGAGTTATCTCATCTTAGTTTAAAAGCACTTTTAAAATTATTTTGATCTTAGCTATCGTATTCGCAGAGATAAATTTATATTATGTGTTAATACATTTTTTGGCCTAAATCCCAGGTCCTTGACAAGGACCTCACCCATACAGAATAAAAATATATTTCATATTATTACTGTTTTCCTGACAAAATGTGTGTAACAGTTTTTTTTTTTTTTTTCAGGAAATATTTTGCTGCTGTGTGCGACGTACCGGAACCAGAGGAGAAATACAACATCGACGAATACAGTGATGCCGTGTTGCTCGTTAAACCCGTGATTTTCATCAGTTTGAAGGAAATACTGGATACACATAAGGTAAATGGAAACATTGGGTGTTGGTTAACTATGGGGTAAACAGGATGCTAAATTAGTTGAATTTCATTTTTCATATTAATAAAGGTTTTATTTATTTGATTTTTTTCTTAACTTTTTTAAAGTTTTGATTTTGATTTTTTTTCAATGTCTCTTCTTGTTCAGTTGCTCCTGGAGCACGAGGACGAAGTTGCATCCGATGCTTCTGATCCGATCCATGAGATGTTGGAGGAGCTTGGCGAAGTTCCTGACATTGCTTCTCTCATCGGTAATTTAAAATTAAAGTTTTAATTTTTTGTTTTCATATTTATCTATAACTTTTTTAATAATTTGTTTTCATATTTATCTATAACTTTTTTTATATTAAAGCTGTTTTGTTTATACGGAAACTAATTTTTATCAAAGTCGCTTTATATATCATTTATCAGAATATATATCATTTTACGCTTCAGCAGTTACAAATATACTGCTTTGAATGCTGTTATAATTAAATAGAATCTAATTCATTTAAAGTTCAGCCGGCACTTGTTTAGGAAAAATAATATCATGCGCTTCGTGTTTCTGTTTAAAAGGTGTTTTATCTAAATCGTAATCTGGTGTCTAAGTTTCAGTTATTTTGTTAAAATAATAATTATTATTTCTGCTTTTATAAATAAATATATTTCTAACAAAAAAATGTGATTTTTTAATTTCATTTAAAAAATTTAAAATCGATTCTCCGCTTAAATTATTAATTTTTATACTTTTCTCGTTTTCGTGAATTTTATTTTTTTTTGTTTTAAAACTAACTTCTAAAGGTACCAACATGCTGAAGTCACCAAGAAAAGGTAACAAACGGTGGTTTGAAGCATAGTAACCTCATATACATAGACATATGCATGTGCATGACATTTAACCATTAATAATTTTCACAAACCATTTTTATTAAAGAAAATTATTGAAAAAAATGGTAAAAAAAAGTAAATTATTTTTAAAAGGAAAAACTTTGAACAATTTTAAAATTGTCTTGAAAGATGACAGGCAAGGTAGTTTAATTTTACTCCTTGAATAAGACTTTTAGCAAACTTGATAAAAACCCTAATAATACATAGATGCAAAAGTAGGCTCTCCCATATAGCGGTTAATATTTTAAAATGTATTTGCAAGAACATACACTTATGGTGAAATGTTTTTACATTTGTCAAAAATTGCTTAACTGTAATGCAGAGAAAAGTAGTTGTAAAGTATAATGATATGTTGTTCTTTATAAGCATCTTGGGTGCATGTCATAGCTATGTATTTTTGTGTTTTATACTATATGTGTGAGGTCCTACAATGTGGCACGCCATGGGACCTAGGGTTTAGGCCAGAGTTGGCCTACTACCCCAACACCCTGGGTGCTACAAACCATTAGTGACCGCTGGGTTGGAGCAATGTCCATTTGCCAAAAGCTACATCTATCAATATCGAACATTAAACCAAGTTCATACATTTCATTTGAGGTTGTAACTTTACGTTGCCATTGCTTTACTAGTCGTTGTCACCTTAACTAATTGAAGCTACACCCCCACGCTTTCTACACTGGCAATTAAAATGCATTGGTTTGGATTTTTAAAACTCAAAACTTTTGTCTATCTACTATTATTACCATATGTATCTAAAATAAAGTTCAAGTTTGTTTTAAGTATGCGTGATATATAGTTTTGTGGGGTAAGACTGACAACGCTCTGTTACAGTAGTGAGGATTTGGTTATATATAAATTTAGCTGCCTATGTACACACACACACATATAGGCAGCAAACTTTTTAAAAATGCAGGGGAGGCAGGGATAGTTAGACACTCATTTTTGTAAAATAAATGCAACTTTGGTTGAAATGTTACTGAATAATGTAGTGCAGAAAAAATATGTCTGTCTACCCTGTCACCCAGGTTTGGCGCCTATGTATGTATTTAACATTATAAATATGCTTGTGCATTGTATATCAGACATCATTACAGTAGCATGTACATTGTTTGTGTAGTTTGATGCATTACTAGCATCGCATCTAACTTTGCTTGTCGTTGCATCAGTAGTCTTAACACATAAGACCATATTAATATTCATTAAAAAGTTTTTAACTTTAACTTCAAGTGGTTTGAAAGTATATTTTGTTTCTTTGTTATAAAATGGTTTATAAAAATATATATAATTTCACTCTTCTAAATATTTCCTGTTTTTTCAAAATGTTTATAAAATTAAAAAAAATTTAGTATAAAAATAAAAACAACTCTTAGATTTTTTTAATGTTTTTAATTTTTTTTCAGGCCGTTTTTGTTAATTTTTATTGTGGATTTTTCTCAGGTGAACCAGGAGGTGTCCAACCAACTGAAGAACAAAGGACTGAACTCCTGAAGACGGAGATTTCTCTCACCCTTGCAAGTAAAGTGGAGATAAAGGAAGATGACGAATCCGACATCAAAAATCTCATTTTAAGGTTTTTAAATGTTAATGGTGCTAATAGTCTGATAGGAACATAATGTTACAAGTTGTGCTTCTAGCATAGAATGTTACATTTATTGCTACAGCATATGTTTGGCAAAACATCTTTGAAAAATTAAATTGTTTTTACTAGAACAGCAATAACATTCTGTATAACTGTTCGCTGCAGAAAACGACTAACACAGGTACATACACCTCGTGCCAGCTTACAAGTTACTAAATATGTAACTTCTAAAAGTAGTCAAAAATTTAGGATTCATAAACATAATTTTCTTAGAACAAAGAGAATGGTGATCGACATCATCAGAATACAAGTTGGCGAGAATTTAACGGAAGTTCTCAACACGCCAGCCACTGATGACCAGGTAAAGATTATGTTGTACTTAAAACAAACACAACTTTATAATATAATGATTTTTGTAGATGATGTATATTTTTGTTTTTATTGAAAGGATTTTTTAAATATGTTGAAAAAAATGTCTCTAAAAAGTTTTTAAAAAGTTTTTTTCAAAGATAACAAAAAATGTTTTTAAAAAAATGTTAGCAATTTTTTTTTTACAAATTCTACTCTTTTTTAATCTTCCTCTTCCCGAATCCAGGAGGATCTCCACATGAAGAACATCGAGAAACTGGAACAAGAGAAGAAGAAGAGGGAAGACGACAAGGAGGACAAGGAGTCGATGTTGAGAACCCGATCTTTGCTCAACGAGAATAAACTTCCACTGGAGGACATGAAGAGGAGAGTCGTTCGTAACCTCAAGAAGTTGGAAGAACACGGGATCGTGAAGTCTGAAGACCATTATCAAACCATTGTTAACATGATAGCAAGGGTAGGGGGTGTTTGTTTTATATAAAAGTTCCAAGACTTTATTATTAATTTTAATTTTTTTACAACTATTGAAACCTTGGTACAAATTTTGTGTAAAATATTTGGTGTTGTTCTGCTACTCTTTAGGAAAACTAGTCAGATTTTGTTATTATATAACTTTTACCTGCTCATAAACCACAGTCATTCTAACTGGGGTGTTCTGTTTTATATACTTTGGCTCCAAATCACTTTGTCATAACCCCACAACGTAAGATAAACAAATTGCAATCACATGTACGCCTACAAGATCTCCCATCTATTACCATTAAAGCCCTTGTCGCCTACCTTCGGGGAAGCGTCAGGCTTCAACATCTGGTGAGGTTCATGCAGTAGCCCCCCTGGGTGTTAAGTAATAGGCCATTTCCGGCGTAAATCCTAGGTCCCATTGCTTGCCACGCTGTTGGATCCGCCTACATAGAATAGAATGTTCCAGTACGAGATATTATCCTTTCAATAACTTTGAAACAGGACATTCGCAACCAGCGAAGATACCGACAGCGTAGGAAGCAAGAGCTGGCAAAGTTGAAGCAAAATAACGATCGCTTGGACCAGAAGTCGAAATTCTTTGAAGAGCAATCGGATTATTACAACCAATATATCAAGAGTTGTTTGGCTAGCTTGGCTAATAAGAGCAAAAAGTAAGTGAAAAGTTGATGTTTCGTTGCCACAGATTACCTATTTCTTAAGTTCTATCAATAAATATAACTCTAGTATTAAAGTTGTTAGTAAATTTGGAAAATTCCTATCTTTGGTCCATGGAAAATCCAACAAAACTTGACCAAATGGGTAACAATTGAAAAGAAAAACAGAAAAACATGCCATTAGACCTGCTTTTAAGTTTTGGGATATTCTTTGTTTCTTTAATTCTCTTCTCTTTCCTCCACAGAGCACAGAAGAAGAAGAAGCGAAAAGTTGCGAACATTAAATACACGGCATCTGAACTACACAGGAAGAAAGTTTTGTTGGAAATTGAGGGTCTTGAAACTGGACAGTAAGTGAAATGTTTATTAAGTTGTTGAATAGTTTTATGAAAAAATGTAGTTATACTCTCTTCAGCAAAAACCTTTTTTTTAATTTTGACATTGGTTAATAAATTTTTTAGACAAATCTTTCCAAGCAAAAGATTAATATTATTTCTCGTCGCCAGATTCCGTAACGTGATGTTCGAGATCGGGCAAACGGAGGAAGACGTCGGAAAGTTTGAAGTTTCGGCGAAATTACTCGGAGTTAGCATGGAGAAAGTAACGCTGGTGTTTCAGGTAAGAAAAATAAAATCTAATGTTTGAATCTTGTTCTCTGTAAAGTTAATTTGAAAAGAAATTTAAAAATATGGTCTAATTCTTTTAATAGAAACAGTATTTTTATGATTTTTTTAGTTTTTTTTAACCTATTCCGTGCCCTTTCATTATTAACACTACGTGGCCAATTATCAGCAATAAATCTAAATCTAACCAAAATAAAACCCCTCCCAGGATTTGCTCCAACTTCAATACGAGGGAGTTTCTGTGATGAAGATGTTCGATGGAAGAGCGAAGATCAACGTCAACCTCCTCATCTTCCTCCTAAACAAGAAATTCTTCGGAAAATGATCTTTCGACAAAAAATCTTTTACTCCGACCCCAGTTGCCTTATTTTACTGTGACCGTGAACTTTCTCTTCTCGTGCGCTTCTACTGACGTCACAAAACGATGAAGTCATAAAATGATGACGTCACGCGCGCTATGACGTCACGGACCTGTGACGTAACCGATTTTATTCCTTTCGCCTCATTACTCAGTACTATACCGCGTAGCTCGCCGAAATCGTAAAAACAACCTGAATCAATCCACGGCCACTGCCGATGAGAAGCATAATATTCACATTATAAGCAACAAACAAAGGAATACACGTCGCAAAAAAACAAAAAATTGCGATAACAACTTTGTACAACACCCAATGCAAATAATGTTTTTTTTGTAATATAGCAGGTTGGGGTAAGATGGTCCATGTGTTCATTCTCTTTTATCTTCCGATTTAACTGGATTATACAATCGTATTGTCATGACTCTAAAAGAGCGTTGGTAATTGTTTAAAACACAGTAAAAAAAAAATTATCAATTAACGGTATCCATCGTACCCCACCGTTTTATATTTGTAACAAATAACCCAACATTCCAAGTTAAACCCAGCATCCAATCTTGTATAACCAGACCAACTGCGGTACTGAGGCCGGTACCCCGCAAATACACGTGTATGGTGTTAAATATCCTAACTCACAGCTTTGCACTGCATTTACCACGATCTGCCATATATTCAGCAAAGGCCTTTTAAGCATTGTGTCTCTTACATTGTGCGATCAAAGTTTTGTGTGTTTTTTTTATTAACGCGTGGTGGCAGTACCGAGCAGCATACGGCTTGATGACGTCACGAGAGCCGTCCCCGATTCGTTGTGTTAAAAGCAATGCAATTCATTCAGTAACCAGGGAATTATCTTAACATCATATCTAATATAAGAAGATGTACATATACGTATTCATGCTGTCAGCTACTACCGTTACAGCTTAATCTGCATAGTTATTATCCACCTGGATGACGCAATAAAAACCGAATCGTCAGCTTTGAAGTGTTTATTTTGTTGTGTCGAACTTTTTTATTCTTGTACGGCGGAGCACAGTCTTTCGTTATAACACGGGTATCCTGTTTCATGCACCTCGTTCCTTCATACACCTGGTGCCTGCTTACAGGTTACCATGTATGTCACTTAATTACACTCGCATGGCGGGGCAATCGTTCTAACACGGGTGTTTTGTTTCATACCCGCTTACGAGTTAGGAGATTTGTAAGTTTCGTTATAAAAAAATAGTGATTATAGAGCGCTCGCTTGGTAGTCAACGATTTTTAACGCGGCTACTATTGTGGGCGTGTGTGTCTTGAACGGTCAAGACACTTAACCGGCAATTGCTTCAACTTAGGGGTCACTAATGGCTTTTTCAAATTGTCAGCCTCACAGAAAAAACAATGCCCCACAAAAGTTTTCCCAATGTACAGTTACTCGTAAGCGGGACCTTTTAATTAAAAAGTACCAGTTTAGAGAGAATTATAAATGTTAAAAAAGAATTCATGGATTTTTTTTCGCCAATTTTTGAGAGACAAAAAGTAAAACAAATCTTGAATTGTATTGCGCCTAAATTATTTAGCACAAAATATCAATAATAATCAAATTGGAGAACTCACCGTAGGTTCAAGTGGTCGAAAGGGCGGCAATTTACGTATTTATATATTGCAGCAAACGGTCACGGGTAATCGGAAATTTTAAACAGAGAATTCGTAAATAATGTGAAATTATAAAATTACAAACTCTATTTCGAGAGAACCAATTTTAGCATACAGTACTAGCACATCATTTTCCATATTTTCTAATCCTGTTTTTAACAATTATCAGCGATCTTTTAGCTGTGAGGATATATTATAAAGTTAATAATTCCGAAAATGTTCTTTGTTTACAACCAAATAGATGATACAAGAGAACAAAACCCAAAAAATATCTTCCCAACATAGCACACGACATTAAAATACACAAGAAAAAAATAATATGACATGCTTCATATAAAACGTATATTTAATACAATATAGATCTTATGTCAAAGCGCCAGAAAAACATGTTCGTTTTCAATACGATAAGAATTGTACGACTTTGACAGTTCGATCACTTTTCTGAACACGATCGATAAGGTATTGGCCGTTACGCGAAGTATTAATTAGTTTTTAAAGTACTACCAATTTCCATGCCCTGCTGTAGTACATTAGCGTTTGAATTAGTTTTATTCTGAAATTGCCGCATTGAATGTTACTACAACTTCGGCAAATCGCTTGGGTTTTAAAGGCGCAATATTTGCGTCGATATTTAATACGTTAAGTTTGATAGAACCTTTTTCTTACCTGCACCACCGTATATAGTGACGCTGCATGCCATGCACGCAGATAAAGGCCATAAAACGTCGCCGTGCGGTCTGTCTCGCACACCTCGCTTTGCAGAGGTGAAAATGCAGCTGCTGTCGAGGCAATGCAATTCGGAAAAGCACGCAGCGGGATTTTACAATCATTACTATAAAGGGCAGCGTGCTTATAGCACGGGGAATAGATTTAAACAGAAATTGTGGCGAAGTTTTAGAAAAATAAAATAAAAACCTTTATTTTGTCCTTTTTAGAAATGTAGTTCGAAAAGTTTAAAATAGTAAGCAGTAACAGTAAAACGACAGTCATTTCAATACGCTTATGGATAAAACAGAAACTTGGTTGTTAAAAAGCGTGGCTGTTACCGTTGGCCTGCGACTTTAAAAGAGCGTTGGTATAATTGTTAAAAATACTCAGAAAATATGAGATTTTGGTGCTAACGGTATCCCATCTTACGCGATAATTTCAAATGAATGAACGAATAAACTTAAATTTTAACTAAAAGTTCTTTATTTGGATTTGTAATCTAGGCCTGGGCTTATGGCTGCGTGGAAATTATTAGGTCCTGGTATGGTGTTGGGGGTTGTGTCTGTCGTCTTACTGGTGGTTGCTATTAGCACAGACCATTGGTACGTACTTGATGCTTCACTATATGCTCAGCTGTGCACTGAGACTGTAGTATTCGAGCCTTGGTACAGCTGGAGCGAACCGGTATACGCTGGCCATGGCGGTTACGGAGGTTACAATCCAAGATTTAAAGAGTACGAAGCAGTTGCAAGGCCTATGTTGATACGGGATTCTACTGAACATATTCTCCCAGCGCCGTTAAAAACCATACGAGGAAGTCATGCATCTAAAACCTTGTTTAACGCTCATAAACCGCACTATAAGAACAAGGGGGAAAGAAAAAATTGGAAAAGGGTTTCACGGAATGTGGCTTTTTTACGGAATATATTCGGAAATTCTACGAAAGTTCAAAACGAAGTTGCGGAAATACGAAAAGAAAGAGCTGCAGCGTGGCTACAGTTAATGAACGATCTAAATCGAAACTTGTATTCGTTTGGAGGGCGAGATATTACCTTGAGGAAACGAAAAACTAAGCAGGTAAGATTTTTTTATGTAAAAAAACAACAACAAAATCCACTCACAAAGTTAAATTCGTGGTCACTCGTAAGCGGGCACGAGGTGTATGAAACATAACATGTTATAACGACTGCCGTTGCCCGAAAAGAAAATTTCAACACCAGTTCATTCATGTACTCATTTATTTATAATGTAAATTAGAATCATACGCAAAAACAAATTACTTATTCTACCGTAGCGAATTAGGTGTATTTTGAAATGATTCTATGCATCGTATCTCCAACAGTAATTACCACTTTAGTTTCCTGTGTTTTCTTACGGAGCCACGTGGTAGCTGAATACATATGATTACAGTTTCATTTTAAAAGTATTACATTTTAATAACTATAAGTAGAGTATAGAGGGAAGGCGACTTCATTCGTTTTTTCCCATTTGGACACTTATTTTGTAGAAAACAATTATTCACAGAGGTATATATAAAAATATAACCGTAGAGTCATTACTCGTACACGAGTTGTATGAAACAGACGCTGGCATGAGGTGTATGAAACAGAACACTGGTGTTATAGCGACTGTCATTACCCCGCCACGCGAGTATAAACAAGTTACATTCATACTTTTTGCAGAATTTCCCCAACAAAAGCATGATACACGACGGTACAATATCAACTTGTAAGAAACGTCAATTCTCAACAGCTACAGGATTGTGGAGAACTTGTTTCCTTCCAGAGGAAGATTCAATGTTGGGGAAATTAGTCGCATGTGGTAAGTACGAATTGGGCCTAAACATTTTTCAGTATACAACATATAGTATTGCTGTGTGGTGGATGGTGTTAGTACATAAATACTTCGCATTTCATAATCGTTTTTTAAACAATTAAAAACATTATTTTAAAGAGAGTTGTGTTTTTACAATTACCAACGCTATTTAAAAGTCGTGAGGATATGGTTATATATTTCTGTGAATATTCTTTATTTACTACCGAATGGAATAAAAAGGTTAAAAAATCTCAGTCTCAAACGGTATGAAACAAAACACCTGTGTTTTTACTAATGTCGTTGCCCCGCCACGCGAAAATAAATAAGGTTACATTCATTCAATCTTAATCAAATCATCTTCTTTTCTACAAAATTTTCATATTTTTTATCTTCTATTCGATTTTGTTGTAAATTTTAAACTTAATTTGCGCCGTGACCGCGCGATTAGACAAATTATGGCCCTTCGCCGTAAAACACGCGTGCAAAAGAGCGTAAAATCACCGTATTTATAATTCATGAAAACAACACCTTGCGAAAATGTTTTCTCATCTCGGCTAATTGATACAACGTATACAACGTCCAAGTAGCTTAATGGAAATTGACGCTTTGCAATTCAATCATTTAGACATCGCATTATACGATCACACAAAACTAGCTATAACCCTATACTCACTCTACTTTGCTTGTTGGATAATGAATTATTGACGACGGCTTATGGTAACGATATCTCCTTATATACGTGTTGTCTGTGCAAAGCAGGAACCAGATCGTAACGATTAGCAGCTACCATTGCCTATATACGCCTGTAGGATAAAACGGATAAACGTTTTAATTGCCCTTTGTTCGGAAATACGCGTGTATTGTACAAGCAGCAAGACGTTTACAGTGTTTTGGGTTAGGTTTGTTTTACAACTTATACAAGCTAATAAAATCTTGAACCGGTAAAGAAAATAAACACACACACGCGTACCTTAAGCGGGTTTTAAATCACAAGACTATAGTGTGGAGCTATTTTTAACCAATTAAGTCACCTTGTTAAGTTTCGGTTATATAACGGATATATAATTCTATAAGTATTCTTTGTTTGCTGACAAATGGGACAAGAAAAATGAATGAGAAACCATCTTACCCCACCATTCTGTATAAAGGGGAATGCGGACCATCAGTCTGTAATTTATATATTGGCATATTGTAACATGATGGGGCAGAACTGTTTGTCTCTTATGATATTAATCACCGAGGATTAAGCGAGGGTTTGGAACGTGGCCAGTTTCTTAAAAGGTTTTCGCGTCCCATGGTGCGTTCGGTTCGTAATCAATTTTTGTCAATAGAATGATTAACTGTAAAAGGTGCATTGATCGAACGCAGGCAAATCTATATACCAGGTAAGCCAATAAAGTAAATGTTGCGTTCGATAAGTCAAAGTGTGTCGTAAGCAAACCTAGCGACGAAAGATTATTGATTATGATTACATATGCAACTTCGTTGGCGCTTGTTTGTTTGCCTGATTTTATTAGTCGTATTTATAAACGGTATTTTTTTCTAAATTCAAATTGCCACGATTTTGAGCGTTTGTGTTCTTCAGCAATACAGTTAAATGGCAACTTTTCCAACTCAGTGGTCCTTTATGGGTTATCCTTTTGAAGCTATGCATAAAAAAAAGAAAATAACTGAAAAAAAGTCGCTCCCAAAATTACACACATGGTAACTTGTAAGCAGACTAATGGTGTATAGTAGTTTTCGGCGACGTGAAGATAAAGAATTTTAATTTATTCTAAAGTCGTTTTTTGACATATTTGAATTGTTTGTGAATGCAACAAAATCGATGCCGAAGTGTTTTAGTTCCCGCCAGATCTTGAACCGTAGCTCAAGTAGTCGGAGATGAAACGTAAATATTCTTGACAGAAATGAACAAGCTACTTCACTATCGACCGTAATATTGATTAAAAATAATTGTTTTTTTAATTTTTAAAGTTTGATACTTTTTTTTAGACATATACTGTAGAATCGGTAATTCTGTTTAAGGTTGATACAATGCAATATCCTTTGTCGGATCCATTAAAAGTTAGGGGTAAATCTTTTTGAGACTAGGCACTGTTACTATTGTGGGCGTATGTGTCCGTGGACAAGATAATGACTTCAACCAAGTGCTGGTCACTAAAGAATCGTCCGAATTGTTAAACGTGCAGATAAAAATCGCACGCAAAGTTAGATACGTGGTAACTCGTAAGCAGACACGAGGTGTATGAAATAGAACACCGGTGTTATAGCGACTGTTATTACCCTGCCATGATGAGAGGATGAACAAATTACTTACATTCATTCATTCACTTTTCATTCATACGTGTTATTCGCTTGTATTCCAGGAAATATATCCAGATGTATCTCTATTCCATACGGAGCGTTTGACTCTGGGGCCATTCCTTCGCATTTGTATAATAACGAAACTGTATTAGTTCTTGGAGACGAAATCACCAGTTTAAGTAAGTAAGAATACACATATAGTAGGGTGGGGGGGATGGAACACCTTATGCACATGATATCCAAATATCTTAATCGTGTTTTAAACAATTAACAACGGTCTATGTGAGTCGTGAGAATACGGTTTAATAATTCTTTGAATGTATTTTGTTTACTACCAAATGGAACGAGAAATCAGAATGAAAAGGTGTCCCATCTTCCCGGTCCCCACTATATATGTTTGCCAGGCATACCATTAGCCGCAAGGTGTCCGTATATAATGGCCCATTAAAAATTAAATCGAAATAATGTTCACTTAATTATTTCACACCCAGACCTGAGGCGAGCTGTCGTGTCGTTTCTATTCTTGGCATTGACAGTTCAGTTGTTTGGACTTGCCATCATTATAATGGGGTGGTACAAAGAAGAAGGGTTTGAACAATATTCTGGTGGATTGGTTTTGCTTATGTCAGGTATATGAGTGTATAGTATGATGACGTGGAAGACTGGTTACAGAGCTCGCATATATATTAGTATTAGGGGTTCGGGGTTCAGGGCTCGCTGTTACCAATGTGGGTGTATGCGTCTTTGTGCAGAAAATGTTTTGTGTTTCATACAATTACCGCTTACGAGTTACCACTTATATAACTTTGTTGGTAATTCTTTTGTTTGGATTTTTTGATTAAAAAATACATTGCTTATAAGTAAGATTAATAAGCGACCACTGGGTTGAAACAATTTCCAATTTAACCCTATAACGCCCATATTTTCTTGAAGGAATATTCCAGCTCTGTGGTATGTGCACACACGCTATATTATGTCGGTTGGAAATGACAAGACGACCAGAAGATGTTTACCAACTTCCTACATTAGTTCTTGAAAGTTACGGCTTATCTGCATACTTTGCTTGGGTATCTTTCGGTACAACTCTGCTCTCAAGCTTCTTATGCGTGATGGCTCCACTTCATAGACCGGCTCGGCCTACGATTCCATGCGTTACCGGTCGAAGGGCAATGTAGGTTTAAAGTTTTATTTGTATTCTACATTATAGGTGAGAATTTTGTAGAACGTTGTGCGATAAAATGGATTTCAAGCTTTATATTTTCTATAATTTGGCAAAAAAATGTAAAAGCTCTTACCCTGAATTCTTGTACAGAAACTATGGCAAAAAAACAACCAACTATTAAAAGTTTTTGAACCGAGAGGTTCATTTTTATTAACTTTGACAGTTATTGTGTATTTTAGGCACCGCTTCTAACAGTATTGAAGTCATGTAGATAGGCTTGACAGTCTCTAGGATAATTTCCAAAATCGTTTTTAAAGCGATCGATTAAAATTATTGAATCCATTTAATGCTTTCCCCGCAAACCGTTCGATGCAGCGTGTGGTGTAATTAATTATTATAAGCGCTGTGGCTCGGTGGTTGGGCGCTCGCATCCGGGTCACAAATAGGTTAAAGCTGTTAGCTGTGCTGACAAAAAAGCCTCACTCGTAAGCGAGCAAGTGTAAGAAAGATAACACCCGTGTTATACCGACTGTCGTTGTCCCTCCATGCGAGGATTAGGATGATAAACAAGTTACATACGTGGGAACTTTGAAGCGGACACGAGGTATATGAAACAGAACACCCGTGTTATAACGACCGTCGTTGCCCTGCCATGCGAGGATGAACAAGTTACATTTATTCATTCATTCATTTATTTATTCATTCATTCACAACACAGGGTGCTTTGTACAGACAAAGATGACGCCGACGCCTCGTCAGTAGAGGGCAGCATACACCCTGGAAGGGGCAACGTCACCATTCAACAAACCGCCACAAACTTACAGGTGCCGTGTGCAAAACGAAAACTCAAAGTATCAATCAGTCACGTGGATCAAATAACCAATCAGCAAACAACTACAGAGTTGATCTCTGGCTCCAGCATGCGGCAGGTTGCAACCAGCCCGGTCGCCTCTGTGCGGACCCCGAGAGCTGCCATCAAAGCACTAGAAGTGGAAAGACGGAATATGTTGAGCGCTGTCAAAGAAAACGAAGCGATGGCGGCTAAATATGAATGTGTGCCTGGTCCGTCTTCCCAACGCCGTTGTGCTCATACTTACGACTTGCATCACACTTGTGCAAGACGAACATCAGACGGTTCATCTTCGAACTTAAACAAATACCAATATATGAGGAAAACAAGATCTTTACCAAGAGACCCGACGGTACCGGGTTCAAGTCTTATGTCGACCAAAGAAATGGCAACAATGTGTAAATTTCCGGATGTTACTATCCGTTCCCCTAGGCGCGGAATAAGCGCATATGACAGCGCCACCGGGCGGGTTGATACCGCTATGTACGCGCTCACTGAAGGCGCTAACGAGCGAAATGTTGCCGAGATTTTCCAGTCGTCTTCCGCGACTCGGATTTCGAACTCGGACTCGGATTCCGAAGACGTTTTCTCTCCAGCGTCCTCGCCAAACAGAGCGACCAAATACAAACGTAGCGAATCTGACTACGAAGTTTGGGACGCGAAAAGCAGCGTCTATTTGCCCTGCGAGATGAAAAAACAACGAAGGCACATACCAAAGTACAGTTAAAGCGGAATTGTGTTGCTATAGTACTGTCGGGTAAGATGGTATACCGTTTTCACATCTCACATTTCCTGGTCGAATTTTGAGCAATTGCCTACGATCTTTCAGAGTCGTTAGGATACAGTAATCTAATTCTGTTAATATCTTTTGTTTTCTACCAAATGCGACGGTAAAAGAGAGTGGAAACGTGTCCCATCTTACCCAGATATATCATGCCATTGTGACGTTTAATAAGCCAATAATGAAATCCCATCACATAAAGAACCTGCACATAGCGTAGTGGGAAGTAGGGATCGTATATGAGCGAAAGGTAATGGGTTCAAGACTCGTTGCTGCTACCGTTGCCTATTTGTCTCATAGGGAAACACAACCTTTCCACAAAAATTCTTGGTGCACTGTGAAAACAATTAATCAACAGTGACCTAATGTTTATTCATTTTAGCCGAAAAGAGGTTTTGGCGCAATTAAATATTAATACCGGAGCATTAATTTGCCATGATCGTCGAAGCCTAGAGCCGCTAAAGCGTGAAATGACAACCCGGTAATTAGAGACCGCCCGTGTCTTTATTCCACATTTTAAAGATAAAAATGGCCGATCGAATATTAATGAGACACGCTGTGTTTTACAAGTGGAGTTTAGACAGATGTAAAAAGATAAATACGGTGTTGGTGCGCTGAGGAGGACGTAAGCGGTTTGAATGACAGGCACAAATGTCCGTGAAAGACAATGAATGTCACCCGGAGTGGCAGCATTGTTTTATAAATAAAACTTCGAATTTTAAAACTCAATTGATGTACATATAAATATGTTTAACTTTTCATGAAATCTAAGCATCTTCTTTATTTATAAAGAGAGTTTACAATTCAAGCTGCTGCAGGTCTGTTGTCTTCTTCATGTTTGCATTAGTTTTGTTTAAATAAAAACTTATCAAATCACATATATGCTAGAAATGGTGTTTACAACACTTATAGTCACTTTTGCATGCATAAATTGGTACACTAATTTAGGAGTTCTTTACTAAACAGTCAGCTGGTATATCAGCTGGTATAGCTTTTTCCAGCTGCTAACATTCATTCATATCTAGATTAAAACTTGTTAAACTAACATTGAAACTAAAAAAAAAACTTTTTTGAGTTTTTGAGAAGACATATGGGTTCGTTTAAGTTAATATTACTGAAGTATATCTAGACAGATGACAGTTCTAACATGTTACAGTAATGTCAAACGTTTGATGTGCGGCACCTTAATACTGTAGAAGCATAGCAAAGCTTCCATTTAATGATAAATGTTCATATTTTTCATAGGTAAATGCATGTTATAAGTTTGCTTGGTTGGTAGATACAGAACCAAGGTGATATTGCAGTTTATGACATAGTTTAATTTTAATACTGTACCTTTCGAGATTCAACCAAAAGAGATAGCTGTTTGTTTATCAGTATATGATACTAATCTTGTCTATGAACCTCTATTACATAAACTTGTGGGAGATGTGTTATATATTACATGCAGCCAAGATAAAGAGTTGCTGACAAAATGTGTGGTAATGATATGATTAACTTGTTTTTGAAAAACAAGCACATTTCAAACAATGCAGTTCCAGGGGTATGAAATTCAAGTCTGTTTTCTGTTGTATAACATTCCATTTTTAACCACTGCCTTTGCAAGGAATTAATTTGAATATCGGTGACTTTAAACTTGTTATGATATGATGTCCTTGACCGAAAAAAAGTGTTTATTAGGAATGTTTGTTAAATGAGACGTTACAAAATATATTTACAAAGTCTTTTATATTACCAACAATAATTTCATAATAGATAAAAATGTTTGTAACAAACGTTAACTCTCCCAGAGATTAAATGTTATAAAAATAACTCTTCCTCATAGAAATTAATTATGTGTTACAACCCGTGTGTTTTAATATCTGTAAAATTTCCTAGAGTAACAAACTATTAATTTTTGTCTTTATTTTTTGTTTGTCGTTGTCAGTTTCACAAATAAATACGACAATAGTGTTTGGTCTACAATACCACAAATCCAAACTGTATCAAACGATATCTTGAATATTCCACCTCATTACAAAGCAATACAACAACTGTATATAGTATTGTGGGGTAAGATGGATACCGTTAACACATAATATCCCATATTTCCTAACTGTTAACAATTAACAACGCTCTTTTAGAGTCGCAAGCATGCTTTTATATATTTCTGCAAAATTTTTTTGTTTTACTACCAAATGAAAAAATAAGAGCGAATTAAAACCATCTTACCCCAACCTACTATATATATTAATTATTTATTTTTAGATAGTGTTCGTTGTTTTTCCGCATGTTCCACCGTTTTTTCTTCCACAAATAAACCTTTTCTTCTTCTCACAGAATTCATATATTTAACAGCTTGATTCTCAAAGTCGGCCTTTTCTCCGTAATGTTGAATCTCTTCTTCTGTTGTCGGGACCCAGAAAGGGTCGCTGTTTACCACCTGTGTTAATGAATGAATACAAATTATTAGCAATTAAAAGAATAAACATGTGCTCAAAAAAATGATTGGGTGCTCAAAAAAATGATTGGCTTATTAAATAAAGTCATTATTTGAGACTCCACACCTCTTTTACAAGTTACCATGTATATAGCTGTAAAATGTCCCGACCAATAAAGCTTCAATTTATTGGTTCCTTTGTTAATGAATGAATACGAATCCTTGGCTATTGAAAACATGTACATATGTCTATATTTGTAAGAAAAAGGTCAATATGTTGGACCTCACACCTTGTGATCGCTTACAAGTAGCCCATATGGAACTACAAGTTCTTTTCTGTATGTTTGATTTTGACAACCCAGTTTGGCTCAATTGCTGTTACGTTTCTAGCCCAAATTGTAAGCCATACATAAAACGAAATAAAATTCCCCAAAAAATCACCCTCCCGCAAAGTTACATACCTGGTAACTTGTAAGAGGGCACAAGGTGAATGAAACAGAACACCCGTGTTATAACGACTGTCGTTGATAATTAAGTTACATTCCTTTATCAACTCCCATACCTCCCAATGACTGAACACAAGTTGCGGAGAAGCGAGTCCACTCGTTCGTTTTCGAATTTCCTCGGCAAACCCAAAACTTTCAGCCACGGGCAGCGTGGCGAGAATATCGAAAGAGTTTGTCCCGTCGCGTAAATCTTCGCTTAATACTCGGCCTTCTCTTCTGCCAAGGACTGCGTAGACTTTGCCTGCAGAAAAATATGAAAAATAAAGTTAAGTTTAATCTAAAAAAAAACTTTGTTAGATTAAGAAAAGGAGGAAATAAAAAACATGTGATGTTTGATTAGGAGGACAGCTTGACAGGGAAAACAGGGTGTAGCTTTAAGTAGTTTGAAGTGGACCAGGATATAGCTTTGGAGGGTAAACACAATAAGACAACGGACACATGGTGTAACTCGACAGTTAACAGTGAACATGAAGCATAACACATTCTTGTACTTATAGTAATTATTAATACCAAGTATTTCCAACTTATTCCATTATAAAAAACACCAGATACTAACCTAACACTTCAGCAGTAGCTTGTATATTACACGTGTACATGGCTGCCATTAAACGTTGTGGTTGAGCCTGAAATGATTTCCTGCAACTTTCTTTGGATGTTGATATTAATTGACCAGATAATGGACCTAGTTGAGAATTGCTGAAAAATTTTTTTTTTTTAAAAAGGTTGTTTACATTTTACATTGTTTTTTTTCACGAAGTTAATTGCTTGTATAAACAGAACATTTTTTTAAACCACATAAAGTTCGATTAGATTTTACTGGTAACTCGTAAGCAGCATGAGGTGCATGAAACAGAATACCCGTGTTATAACGACTGTTGTTGCCGCCACAGGAGGATAAGTAAGTTACCATCATTAAAAACATTTGAATTCATTTAACAACAAGTTCATTGCTTTGCAGACAATGCTAAAATTGTTTAAAAAGCTGTTTATAGGAAAAAAATTTTACCTTTGAACTGGAGTAAGATCATCAGCAAAAGTGACGACTTGCTCCTCTTTTGTTTCTTTATGCTCCTGGGAGGAAACAGGAGGAGCAGAGACTTTCCATTCTTCGATCACAAAACATATTCCATACATAGGTTCCTCACATAGAGGTCCAGATAACGTGGCAAGTTGGAATCCACTTATAATACTGTGGTCACACTCACGGTAAGAACCAATATCTAAAATTTGGGTCACTTTTAATTTTTTTCACAATATTTTATCGTTTTCCTTTCCATATGGAGGACTAGGGATAGGTCTTTATCTCTTCTAACCATAAGATATTATGTGTTAACCGTATCCATCTTACCCCGCAGTAATATAGAACTGTTTTTAAATAAAAACATTTAACTTTTAATTAAATAAATTGTCCAATCTTACCAATATCAACATTATCCCCCACACAAGTCCAAATTGAAGGTCTCCTATAATCCTCCTCTTTATTTAAAAGTATGTTAGGTCCATTTCCACGAGGACCAAACGCCCAAATATGTTCAACGGCATTTGACCATTTTCTGCGGCCAGCATTTTCAAACGCTGTTTCCAAATCTGATTTTAGTTTTTTTATTTCTTCTAAGGTCTCTGGTTTAATTTTTAGTTGGAAAAGGACATTCTTAATGATGTTTTTCACGCTGGTAACGTCGTTTTCTAGACTTGGTATCTAAAAATATAAAAAGTGAATGAAGTTTAGATAAATTTAACGATAAATAAACAAGTTACATTTGTTCATATTACTATCGTTCTATTAGTTTTAGTTATGTGATGTTATAATTTGTGTGCGCTAAATGTTTTTCATAAAATCTGAAGTGGCATTGTCAAAATGCACTTATTATTGTGGAATATGATAAACCTCATTAGTTAATGATTTATGATATTTTTGCCAATTTTAATCTTTTTTTCTGTGTAAAGTTTTAAGAAGAACCAAGTCTGCCAATAATCATAATATATAATCATCACGAAAACCAATTAAAAACTTTTTTTATTGTGTTTTTTTCATGAAGATGTGCTCCTAATATGATAAACCTCATTGATTAATGTAGTATTTTTACGATATTTCTGCCAATTTAATTTTTTTGTGTAAAGTTTCACGAAGACGAAGAAGTACTCCTACCTCCGCCCCGTCTTCCTCCCCCTGACTACTGATGTTGCTCCCCGTGCTCAATAATCTTCTCCTTCTGTGGAACCAGAGGTCCTTGAAAATCGCCTCCATGGATGAGAGGACTTTAAGAAGATCCCCATTCTCCTCCAGGAGTTTAATCACATCCGGAGGCAGGGAAACAGCTCTTTAAAGAAGACATTTTGTTTAAAATGGTGGAATTTATTCAATTTTTGTAAAAACAAAAAAAAGGATTTGTTTTATATCTAGAAATAATAAAGGCCAAAAAGATTTTTTTGAGGGTTATTTTATCAGTCATGTATAAACGAGGTTTATGGAACAGAACACCCATGTTATAATAGCTGTCACTTCCTCACCACGCAAGGATAAATACATCACATTCACTCGCACATACCGTACAACTAAAGTACTTTGCTTGTTAGGAGTTTCCATCACCACAATTCCTTTCTTAGATTTTGCGCTCAATAATTTTTCAGATTCTTTCGTCAAATTGCCGTCACCAGATTCTAAATTCAATATACACACGGTATGTGTTGAAGTCCTTACGACTAATTATAATTGCCCCAACCTAGTGGTCTATTATAGGTTTAGGTTGTTCAAATTACCAGTCATACATAAAAACAAACCCACAGAGTTACATACATGGTAACTTGTAAGCGAGCACAAGGTATATGAAACAGAACACCCGTGTTATAACGACTACCGTTGCTCTCTGCCATGCGAGGATAAATAAGTTACATACATGGTAACTCGTAAGCGAGCACGAGGTATATGAAACAGAACACCCGTGTTATAACGACTACCGTTGCTCTCTGCCATGCGAGGATAAATAAGTTACATACATGGTAACTCGTAAGCGAGCACAAGGTATATGAAACAGAACACCCGTGTTATAACGACTACCGTTGCTCTCTGCCATGCGAGGATAAATAAGTTACATACATGGTAACTCGTAAGCGAGCACAAGGTATATGAAACAGAACACCCGTGTTATAACGACTACCGTTGCTCTCTGCCATGCGAGGATAAATAAGTTACATACATGGTAACTCGTAAGCGAGCACGAGGTATATGAAACAGAACACCCGTGTTATAACGACTACCGTTGCTCTCTGCCATGCGAGGATAAATAAGTTACATACATGGTAACTCGTAAGCGAGCACAAGGTATATGAAACAGAACACCCGTGTTATAACGACTACCGTTGCTCTCTGCCATGCGAGGATAAATAAGTTACATACATGGTAACTCGTAAGCGAGCACGAGGTATATGAAACAGAACACCCGTGTTATAACGACTGTTGTTGCCCCGCCATGAATACTTATGTAAAAGCGAGCCCTTATGTAAAAGCTACTAAACCTGCTATTTTCCTGCCATGTGGGGATGAACAAAGTTACACTCACATGACACCTCTTACCTTTATCCTTAAGATTCCACTTCTGCATGATATCTTTATCTTGTGTTTCAATGAGTTCGTTTAAAACATCGACTTTGGGACGAGGAATCACCGTTTCACGAAAGGGAACGATGGGAGCGGATGATTTGATCTCAATCTTCGCAAATCTTTAAAATACTTTGGATGAGTTTATTGAATCTAATTTATCGTCGTGTGGTAGGGCCATGATTTTGTTCTATTTTAAGGGTGTTCTATTTTATACACCTCGTGCCCGCTTACCAGTTACCACGAATGTAACTTCGTGGGTGATTATACATTTTTTTTATTAGGCTGTCCTTTAACAGATATAAAAGCCCATAACAGATTTTACTCTGCTGTTTATACAAACCAGCAGAGCCAAAGTATATTGCATTCACCACATTAATCAATGAGGTTCCCTACGTTTGACAACTACAAGTGTAACTGTATTTTAACAATATCACCTCAGATTTCAGGATAATTTGACACTTATACCCACGAACCTGTTCTTTAAATCATCGAGACATCTTTGCAGATGAACTTCACCGGCTGCGATGATCACGTGTTCTCCTGTTTCTTGCACCATCACCTGCACGCATGGATCAGCTTGGTTGAGCAACTTCAAGCCTTCGACCAAGCATGACATTTCACCTGTGGGCGGGGTTGGGGGTTATAAATGTTAATTTAAAAGTTATTTTTTTATTTAGAAAGTTAAAATATATTATAAAAGTTGAATAATATATGCAAGCGTTATGGCCTTAACTTTCAAATTTTTTTACAACAAAAAATTTATATAATTATTAATTACTTGACTTTAATCCTACATACTTGGCAAGTTTTCCATTTATTTGAAATTTTTCCCATTGTTTATTTTATATAAAGTTATTAAACACATACTTAACAAATATGATTCCACAGCCACTCTAATAATGGGAGCCACATCTACAGTAAGTGCATTGAATGGAGGGCAAGCCATACTACTGCATAATGTTGCTGAGTTAAGCACCACGTCTTCCAAGCCACCAATACCTGTATAATGTCATAAGGTGGAAATTTGTAGATAAATTTTAATTTTTTTGGGACACTTGCATTGTAACCAAAGGATACCGGGTCCGATGCTCAACCATGGTATGCATATGTGTATTTGGGCAAGACACTACACAACATTACTCCAACCCAGTGGTCACTTATGGGTTGTAGCACCCTGAATGTAAGGGTAACAGGTTCAAAATCCCAGTTCCCACGGCGTGCCACACTGTAGGACCTCACGTCCTCACCCATATAGAATAGAATGTGCATATACAATGTTGGGGTAATGGGCCAACTCTGGTCTAAATCTCAGAACCCATGGCGTGCCTCACTGTAGGACCTCACCCATATATAACAAAATATTGGCAATATACCACAATTTAAACACCTTACCTATAATACAACCTGAAGCAGCTTCTTCTAACGCTTCTAATTCTCTTCCCATCCATAAATAGATTGCCGTAACTGTTGTCACCGATATATGGGGGTTAGAGTTAATTGCTTCTTCTAATTCAGAATCCTTTTGTAAAATATTGAAAATATCAAAATAATTGTAATAATAATTTAGTGGTCAAATAAAGGAATGTCAATTTTGTTCACGTAGGTGATGATAAAAAAATTGACAACAGTAAAATTTACCTTTCAAAAAATATAGGAATTCTATTCTATGTGGGTGGGGTCCTACAGTGTGGCATGCCATGGGATCTGAGATTTTGGCGAGAGTTGGCCCGTTACCCCAACATTGTATAAGCACATTCTATTCTATATGGGTGAGGTCCTACAGCGGGGCATGTCATGGGACCTGGGATTTAGACCAGAGTTGGCCCATTACCCCAACATTGTATATACACATTCTATTCTATATTTTGCATGTCAACCTGAAACGAGTTGGCACGTCAACTTGAAACCCAGGGTGGTATGTTTTATAGATGGCCACTGGGTTGGCCCCTATATTGACTGTCATTACCCCAACACACAAAGATAAACCACAGATTTACCTCCAAACCAATAAAAGGTGCTGGGTCATACTTCGGACCAAGAACGTATAATTTCTGCCCAACTTTTAAAGTTCCACTAAAAACGCGAGCAAAAGCAACAAACTGCTCCTGCTTCTCGTCCTTCTCTGGAACTTCTTCCGAAATTTCAGGACTTTCTGAGGACTTATTAGAAGCGTCTGCATCAGTTGGTTGATCCTCTTTATGGTTGGAGCTGTTTGTTTCCGCTAATTTTCTCTCAGCATGTTTTTGCCGAACCAGTTCTCTTCGTTTAACAATTTCTTCAACAGTTAAAGGTCTGCATACAAATCACATATTACAAATCACACAATATGTAAAGTTTGAAAAATGGAATCAAATATTAGAACTTGTAAATATGTGCTTTTAATTAAAACAAAAATGAAAGTAATTTATTTATTCCTGTATGGCAGGCAATGGCAATCGATAAAACAGTGTTTTTTGTTTTGGTGGCCGTCAAACTTAGACAAGAGAGCACTGGGTTGCAACAGTTCAAGAACGCACGCAACCACAATGGTACAAGCGCCAAATGGTAGAAGCGCGTGTTGTGACATAAATTATTTTAACAACCGCACCAATAAGATTATATTGATATAGTTATATATATCCTCAAAAACAAGAGAGAAATCAGAGAAACGATTTAGAAATGGTAACACAGAGAGAGAAGTGAATTAATGTAACTTATTTATCCTTATATGGCAGAACGAGCTGACCTTTGTTTATTCTGCGGCATAAGTTTTGAATCCACAGCAACCATTTTCGACACAAGCACAATGGTAGTGGAAGAATCAGAGCCACAACTTAGAAAATCTATTTTAAATTCAATGTTAATATTAGAACTGTGTGTACAGTAAGTATATCGGTACTATGCTCCTAGGTTCACATTAATTAGCGAGTATAAATATAAAATAATAGTTAAGATTTTAACTACCCCTGTGTTTAAAATGGTACCTGTGGTTCTACATATATACCTTTGTAATCAATTATTTTTGAAGGGATCTT
This sequence comes from Ciona robusta, assembly GCF_009617815.1. NCBI lineage: Eukaryota > Metazoa > Chordata > Ascidiacea > Phlebobranchia > Cionidae > Ciona > Ciona robusta. Next base: position 7,160,117 of record NC_143244.1, on the reverse strand, counting down.
TTTAATGTATGGCTGACAATTGAGATCCAATAAGTGATCACTGGGTTGGAGCAATTTAAGTGATCATTCACATTACCTAAGATTTAAACTATCCCTTCTACTTACGTTTAAAATGGTACTTATGGCTCTACATATAATGACAATTTAGACAACCCACAAGTGGTCACAAAATTAAAGTGTTCGTTCACATTACCTTGCTTTAAGTCTTGTGATTTTGAATGTAAAGCAGAGAAGCTCCTTGTTGATCCACACATTAAACCTTCCACCCTTTCCCCACTAATGTCTGATGGGCTAGGAAGGTATTGACATACACTTGCTAGATATTTATATTAAAGAAAAAAAGCTACTTTTTTTAGTGTGCATATTTTATAAAGCTAGACAGGAAACGACAGTCGTTATAACACCACAGCTTATTAAGAAAATTTGAAGGATTTTTTCAGAAGTTTTTTTTTTCTTTTTTGAAACTTTGTTTGCACCTTTAGATCACATTTAAGCTAGCCTACCTATATACAGTTTTAATATACCACAATAAGATATCTATTAAAAGATCAAAGAATACGTAGTACAGCTTCTACCACAATAATAGTAATATAATAATCATTTTTCTTACTTTTATAATAACCTTTAGTAAAATAGAATATTTATTCAAAGGATACAAAGCACAGCTTCAGCTAACGGCAACCACTGACCACATATTGCTTGAAGATAAGTTTTAGGTTCAGATTTTCCAACTCGCACGTCACGAGCGGAAATGTTTAGATTTAAAGATTTTGTGATTTTTTCGCTTCTTTCTTTATCTCTGGTAAAAAAGTAATTAAATGTAACTTGTTGACCGTGGTATGGCGGGGCAATGATAGTTGTTATACAAGTGTTCTGTTTCATACACCTCCTGTCTTCTTACAAGTTACCACGTATGTATCTTTGTTGGTGATTATTATTTTGTTTTAACGTATGCTGAGATTTTAGACAACCCAAAAATGACCGCTAGGTTGAAGCAACTGATTTTAAGTGTCGGTGGTTTAGATCCAAGTGTCTTATTATAATTTATGAAAAGTTTTTAATTAGTTTCTATAATTGTAAATACTAAATTTACCTTCTAATGTAAACTGCATCATATATTGACCACAAGTTTTCAAGAATAAATTGAACAAATAACGTCTTCTTTCCCTTTGCCTGTTATATAAAGATTATTTTATGTTTTATTCCAGTTGTTTCCAAACTGTGCGTTGCAATTCCCTTGTGTGTCTTTGATTTTTTTCCAAAGACAATTCATATACATACAAAGCAGGGTTTTACATTAGGAGAGAAAAAAAATCTTAAAAAACAATGGAAGAGAAATCCCGGTAAAAATTTAACGGATTTTCCCGACATTGCATGAACTTAATAAAACAAGCAAGCCCGTACACGTAATAGTTAAACAGTTAAATTTCCATTCAATATCACATAACATTTCCCAACAGTACCTGTGCACCTTTAAGAATCTTCTTGGCTTTATTATTCACATAATAATCCCCCCATAATGTTCGGTTTAAAACTTTTTCACGAATTCCAAGTTTTGTAGAAAATATGCGAGAAAAATGTTGAATTCTAAGAGTTTGGAGAAAAAATGGGATTTTTCTAAATAATAAATGAATAAACTTATTTATCTTCGCGTGCTGGAAAACGACAGTTGTTCTGTTTCACTCACCTCAAGTAAAAAGGAGATTTTAATCAAATAATACACGAATAAAACTTATTTATCTTTGCATGGTGAAGCAACAACAGTTGTTTTAACACAGGTGCTCTGTTTTATACACCTCGTTCTTACTTACAAGTTATTTCAATATTTCATACTTTCTTGGTTATTTTGGGGGATTTTTCTTATTACATGACCACTACTTAAAGAATCCATAATAGGCCACTGAGTTTTAAGTAAAACCCATGTCACACCTTTTGTTCTACGTCATGCATAGCCATGTATTATATATAATATATATACATATATTCAATATCAAACAAAACAAACTTACTTGAACCCCCAGCCATCGGCTGCAGAAGCAAACACAACGTTTCCATGACTTGGTGAAAAATATAACTTTGAATCATCAGTGTCTGCTATCCCACTGCTCCAGTCATATACCACCTACCAAATATATAGGAAAATTACTTGAAGTGATATACTGCTTTTTTATCTTTGTGTGGTGGGGCAACAGCGGTCACATAATATGGTCCTGTGCCGGTTTACAAGTTACCGCATATGACATTTTTTATTGGGTTGAATGGTTGTTAAGTTGTCACACACGCTGACAATTGTGACAGCACCGGACCTTGTATTCTTTGGTAAGTGAGCACCTAATCACTGACGCTATGCCATGGCACTGGAAAAAGAATGCAAATAGTTTTCACACTTTTTATTTACCTCTTCTCCGTTTTCAGTTTCAACTTGGGACGATTCAGTTTGGCCGATCTTCTCTAAAACTTCAGCAGAATACAAACTTCCAGTAACTGCATTCACCTGAATAAGATATGTGCATTTATTCTGGTATATTCCATTCTAGGAATAAATGCAACCTAATCCACACAGTTGGGCAACAATAGTGCCTTTTTGCAAAGTAAATACATATGTAACTTTGTGAGTGATAGTTTTTCTCATTTTCTGTATTCCAAACCCTTCTTAACCAATTTTTTATCCTGAGCTTGTTAATTTGCTGTTAATTCCCATATATTTAGCTATGTTTATACCTCAGTTATTGCAATCGCAGCGAATTAAAATGGTGTTTTAACAAATCATTAAATGTTTACAGCAACAACATTCATACATGCAGGGAAAGCAATAAAGATGATGTTATTTTAAGATACCAACCTGTTCCAAAACTTGTTGCAGATGTAAATGGGCTTCCTCAGGGGTAAACTTGAGTTCAGTAATAAGTCGATCTATTTTATTCAACACAAGTATAGGGCTTAATTTTTCCAGCCAAGCTTGCCGAAGAACTGCGTGTGTCTGTATGGACAAATTTGACTTTTAATTTTTAAAACAAGAATTGTTTTGATGACAGCAAAAACTCTCTGGTTGAACCACTGGCGATGTCACCCAAGATTTTACCAAGAACCTAATAAAGGTAACACATAGAGTCACAGTACTAACTTTACCTGTGGGCAAACACCTTCCACGACGTCTACAACAACAATAGCTCCATCACAAAGTCGAACTGCCGTACAAACTTCACTACCAAAGTCAACATGGCCGGGCGAATCAATTAAATTGATGAGATATTCTTCTTCTGCAGCTGTAAAGAAAAATTTGTTAAATATGGTGCAGTAGTTGGAGCGCTCGCCTCTGGAAAATAGTCTAGAAGATACAGAGTTCAAGGCTCGACTTTGCTACTATTGTGCCACAATTTAAGTCGGGTGCCGTGGTAGAGAGCCTCGCCTCTGGTCGCTGCTACCATTGCAGGCATACATGTCTTTTAGCAAGACACTTAACGCAATTTCTTCAACCCAGCTACTTATGACTCATAGATCCAAATTGTCATTTTTTGGCCAAATTGCCCCCGCAAATAGTAGGTTAACGTGTTACCTAATGCATAACGGAGAGATATTGCGCTTGATTTCATGGTAATTCCCCTCAGTTGTTCATCATCTCTGCTGTCCATGTATCGTAACTGTTGGAAAATTAGAAAAAAATGTTTGTCTATACTTCGAAAATATCCCGGCAAACAGCTTCCAACTTCATCAATATGCGAGAACATGAACAACTTTAATACTTTTAACAGGCCTGCCATGGCACCTAAAACCCAAACATTACCATTCAGATCTGAACAAGTGATATGCCTACATTGGTAAATCTTTATACTTTAAAAATACAACAGATAGGCTATATTATGTTTGTTTTATTTAATTAATTATCAAATATGTTGTTTAATTTCTTACCTTTCCAGCCATTCTTTTCGATATGATTCCATTACTGGCAATTAACGCATCGGCTAAAGTTGTTTTGCCTAAAAAAAAACTTTCCTTTTAAAGTTAAGATTTTGGTACTAGTGTAAAATTGTCGCGCCAAAAAAGGCATAGGCCTACACTAAAAGTTAAGCTTAGTATGCAGAAAATGAAAGTCCCTAATGAGAACTCTCTTGTACAGTTCTTAACTAACTTCAATACAACACAATATATTTGGAATTATGTTACAGAAATTTACACAAAAACTAATTCTGTTACATGAAAAGAAGTGAATAGTATTTACAAAAAAAGATTAAACAACATTAATTTAAAGAAATAAAATATCGCCTACCATGGTCAACATGTGCCAATATACAAATGTTCCGAATATTTTGCGAATTTTTCTGAAGTTGTTTCACGTTTTCAATGTCTGTTGCTTTCATGGTGACCTTCAATTTGTATTAAAAAGCTAATGCAAAATTAAACCACTTTACATGCTAAGCTAAGTAAGCTTCAACCGTTTTTTTATATTTCTAAATTCTTGCTGTTTTTATATCTGTGCAAGACGTTTTATCATTTGCAAATGTGAAAAAATGAAAGCGAACACATAATTCTAATGTCATAAAAAGAAACTAACAACATATATATTGTTGATAAAACACATATGCAAAAATTGAATACAAAAGCACACACGCGTGTTTGCACTTTATACTATCACCTACAGCATTTTATCTACTCACATTTTATTTTCCAGCTATTGAATCAAAATAATGGAAAAAAATGTGGCTGTAAGGTGTACGATAAAGTCAGGCTAAAATTTTCTGTGATGGTGAAATACCAGGACTTCCCCGTAGTTGAAAATAGGCATAAAGCGCTCATTTGTCCTTTGGCACAGTTTTAATGAACAAGCACGTACATTAACATTTTGTTCTTTTCAAATTCCATTGACGCTATTACTAACTTTCCTCATTCTTTTAGCTTGGTGTGTTGTATTAGGAATATGCTAATAAGAGGTACAAAGTTCTCATGCACCTACCGCGGTGTTATTAAATTTCGTAAAATAGGCTGAAGCATTGAAAACACAAAATACATGCATGTTTAATAATTTATTGGCGTTGCCAGGAGACATGAGGCAGGTTTGACCGTCTACTGATTCATCAATTGCTCATAATAATCAATCACATCCTTTGATAATTCTCCGAAAGGACCGAAACCTGAAACGATATAAGATATAGAGTCAACCCCGCTTATTTGGAATAGTTTGGTCCAAATGTGGTGCGATTAAGCGCTTAAACGGAAGGTTGTGGTACCGCCGCCTACCGTTAGAACACGGTACCCTATGTTTCCTATTCGTGTTTTATCAATTAATAACGCTTTAAGTCGTGAGGATACAAATATTGTTTCTGTAAATGTTCTATGTTAACTACCAAACAGGGCAGTATAAAAAAATGAAAACATGTACCATCTTAACCCAATCTATTATACAATCTACAAAGTTTAGGGTAAATTTATAAGACGTTTTCATACTGCTAATGTAACGCTTCACTGTAAATATTATTACAGAGTGAAATGAGCCCCAATAATAACCGAGTAACAAATAGTTTCTTACGGTGGTATGTCTTTATCTTGTCCTTACGCACTTTGGCAAACGTAGTTTCGGTGAGAAAAAAGAGCCCGAAGAAAACAAGCAAGAAAAAAGTTAATTTATTCATTGTCGAAACCAAAAATAAGTCGCATTCATGCGAACAAACCAAAGTACTAAACAACCACTGGCTTAACTGCTTTAATATATTTGTTGTTGTATCCAAGCACATCGCCGTATGCCAGGCGGTTATTAAACGTCATTTCCGAAACGTTTTAATTTTAAAGAACACCAAAGACATTAAAAAGAATGATCTTAAAGTTTTGTGGATTTACAATTCATATTAATCATGTTATATTTTGGTCAAATCTTGTTTAAAATAAGAGTAATAGTGACAGATATAAGAGAAGTTATGTTAATAGTTAATGTGACGCATCAATCTTTGTGAATTTCAATCCACTTGCTCGGTGAAATTTCCTTCGGTCTTTCATATTTTCAAATCAAAAGTAATCACTTAGGTTGTCTAAATAAGTCGCTATGCAGAAAACACAAAAAAAAACGTTTTCGCAAAGTTGCACTCTTGGTTATACGATGTGTGAGTAAACACACGTGTTATAACTCAACATATTTTTTTCGTTATAAACAGAACTCAAAAAAGTTGTTACATCACTCGTTGGAGATTAAAAATCCTTTTGTTTGTTGGCATCTCCTTTGATTTTATTCCGATAAATAAAAATCACAGAAGCTACGAGCCCCAGGATTAAACAAATGACGTTGTAACCGTTTAAACCTGAAAGAATATTAAATTGTATAATAGGAATATATATGTTTTAACTCTGAGAATGAATTTAAAAAGATCGACTAGAACGAGTCCATCTTACCCCACCCTACAATACGTACAAAGGCTTTATATACGAGAACATTATTACAATTTGTTTACCTTTTTCCGCGTCGTAGTTTGAGAGGAAAATTCCTATCCCACCAAATACATACATCGGGTAAACTGTCCGAATGCACGATGTGTATGAAGGAAATAAAACAAGGTCACATATCGTCCAGATTGCAAATGATGTAACAAGGGTTCCTATGCCAGTAATGCAAGCAACCTCAAAGCTAATCCAATCTAGAAAGTGAAAGAGTTTATTTGCCAATCCAATACTTGATATTTCAAGTGTAATTCATATACATGAACTGTCGCGTGGTATAGTGGTTAGCGTGTCTGTCTCTCATCTACAAAGTTATGTGGTAACTCATAAACGGGCACTATTAGGTGTATGTAACAAAACACATTTGTTAAAACTGTCGTTGGCCCGCCGCACAAACGTAAATAAGTTCATTTATTTACTTTAACGACTGCATACAAGTATGTTGCATAACCTTGAATGTTTCCTATTAAACCCATATACTTACCACGGAAAACGGGCACTTCCAAATGTGCCGAATACTCCCATGCCAACACGTGTGTTACTATAGCAGAAAAAGCAGTGATAGTCCATGTTGTTAAAATTCCCAGACTATCCATTACAATACGTTCAAGAAACCAACGTTGCCTTTCTACAAGTACATTTAATTTAAAATTCGCAGAGGGTATGGATTAGAGGCAGATGTGTCTCTGGCCAAGACACTATAACGCCTATTATTATTAACCTGTAATAACCTCGGACTTCTTCATCACTATCATTCCCACTGTCAGTTGCATACAAAGAAGAAGGAGTTTTAATGTGATCGAAGCGAACGAGATGACATGTAATTCTTTAGCAAACGCAAACGTCCAAATTGAAGAAGTAACGGCGCCAACTATCCAACTTAGGTAAAAGACCTATGAAATCATTGATATAAGAAACATAAATATAAAAATATAAATTCGGTTAATCTACCAATTTAACTGATATATAGACTTTTAAAAATCACCTTTGGGAATATTTGTTTCTGGTGTACAATGGAAATTAAATAAAGTTCTGCTATCATGGTTGAAATAAAATCAAGTGGCCAAGCAATAGCAATCTGAAACAAATAATATTATGTATGAACTAAATCCGAGTGACTTTAAAAGTTATAGACTAAAACATTTTAACACAAACATGGCCATATATGATATATAGTAGGGTGGGAGAAGATGGGACACTTTTAGCACATAATATCCAAATATCTCGATCGTGTTTTAAACAATTAACAACGGTCAATGGGAGTTGTAAGGAAACAGTTTTGTAATTCTTTGAATGTTTTCTGTTTACTACGAAATGGGACGAAAAAACAGAATAAAAATGTGTTCCATCTTCCCCCACCCTACTATATACGACTCAAACGATTTTACGATTTTATATAACAGTTTTATATAACAGTTATAACAGCCTCAATATCAAATTTTCAAAACCTACCAATGGTTTAGAGGGAGCAAAGGGTACGTGGTACTTGGCAGCAACTGTAGCTGGGTCGGAGCCATGCAAATCTGCAATCAATCAATTAAAGTAATTATTTATCTTCGTGTGGCGGGCAGACATTTGTAATGACACTGGTGTTCTGTTTGGCTTTATTAAGTAGAGTAGAGTATGGATTAATACTTGTTTTTAGTTAGTTTTTCTGTTTATTTGGTAGTAAACAATAAATATTTACTGAAATAAATAACTACATTCTCAAAATAAATATTTACTGAAATAAATAACTACTTCTCTCAAAAATTTGTTAATCGTTAAAACACACGCAGAAAATATGGGGTTTAGGTGCAAATGGTGTCTCATCTTACCCCCCTTACTGCACATAGAAAATTTCACCTACCAATAAACGAACGCACAAACTTGTTTGCTCCAAACAGCAAATAAAGAGTAAAGGAAACTGCTGTACCAACAAACGCAATCTTGCAAAGCGACTTTTCCATAACGACTCTTGAACGATTTATGAATGTACAAACTCTAGAGGTGGACTATATATGAATATTATTTGCATGAAACTAAACGGAAATAGATTGCCGCAACAAAGAATCGTGCTTTATACACAGCATGATAACCTATTTCTCTCTGTTTATGTTCATTATACACGTATGACGCTAATCCCGTTTCAGACACAGTGCGATTAGTGTTTATGTTTTGGGTTTGAATCATTTTAATCAACTTTAGAAACAGTAAAAAACATCATAAAATGTTGTTGAAACTCCGGTTGACTGATGACTGTGTTTTAAACGATTAATAAAGGTCTATGGGAGTCGTGAGGAAACGGTTTTATTTTATTTTTAATGTTCTTTGTTTACTACTAAATGGGACGAGAAAATAGAGTGAAAAGGTGTCCCATCTTCCCCACCCTACTATATATTTATATAAAAGCTCTCTAAGCGATTGCACACGTCCCATTTAAACTTTATTTGTTCGTCGCCTTGTTTTAATTACCGAACATTTCATGCAACTCTGCAATATAGTTGTATTTAAACAACAATTATATCATATATTATGTACAATACAACTTTATTTTGTATCTTCGGTTATACAGTAAAGAGAGGTTAGAATAACATGCACAAATCGAAAGGAAAATAAATCATAATTTAATTTCATTTATATAATGACAATTTGCGAGAAAACATGTGTAGTAGGTTGGGGGAAGATGGGACACCTTTAACACATAGCATCCAAATATCCTGATTGCTTTTTAAACAAATAACAACGATCTATGGGAGTCGTGAAGATACGGTTTTATAATTCTTTAAATATTCTTTGTTTACTACAATGGAACGAGAAAATGGAGATAAAAGGTGTCCCATCTTCCCCCACCCAGTTTAATGTCATTTATGTAACGATGTGATAAAACAGTTACATTTATTCATTCATAATTATAACTTTATTACAATAGAAACATACAGATTTGATGACTCCATTTCTGGGCCCAGTAAAACTGTTTAGTCCATCTTTTTATTTTCATAATTGATTGCGGAGTTTTGAACTTTTCCCTTCAATTTGTCCCGAAGGATGAAAAAGAATGTCGCATTCAATCCGAGAACTAAGTAGGCTAGGTTGTGATAATTCATTCCTGCAACGAAAGCCATTAAACAATGTTTGTACGTGTTAGCATACTGTAAATTACTTAATGGGTATATGACCGAAAATTTGAATTTGTATGTAAGCAGCAGAGATGCCGCAATGAGTTTTAAAGGTACCAACAAAGTTCAAAAACGGAAACAGCATCTAACAGTTTTTGTGGTCACTATAAGTAATGTATAGTAGGGTGGGGAAGATGGGACACCTTTTCATTCTATTTTCTCCTCACATTTGGTAGTAAACGAAGAACATTTAAAGAATTATTAAACCGTATCCTCACGACTCCTATACACCGTTGTTAATTGTTTAAAACACGATCAAGATACTTGGATATTATGTGCTTAAGGTGTCCCATCTTCCCCCACTCTACTATATTAAATGTGATCAATTGTAACAATCATGTGAAAAAAAGCTTTTGATGCCCATCCGCTGAACATTATAGTTTGATTAATATCATCTATAAAGTCACTAACGTGCCCAATGATTGAGTATACCACCACCATACGTAATTTACCATTTCCGCTGTCATAGTTTGAAAAGAACAACCCGAGGCTGCAGAAGCTTGTCATTGGGTAAACACTACGTAAGCAACTTGTATATTTTGGGTATATAATCATATCGTAGGCAATCCATAATAATTGGGCGCCTGTATAAAGTAGTGTGCCTGCTACCACTGCTACGTCACGTCCGGGCCAAGCTAAACAAATAGAAAGATTGTAAACATTAAGTATGTTGGTCGGAGTGATTCATTTGTGTATCACAGTGCGAAAAGTTTAACTATCATTTTCGATCATTGATTTTATGACCATTCAACTTTGGCACTCCAATTAAACTACAAAAAATTATTTCTAACAAAGTTCACATAATGGTTAGCGACTCTGCATGTCGTTAGTCAAGACTGCTATTCCAAAACAAACATGATTGTTCTAAGCATTTTAACTATATATATGCCTTAACAACCAAGAATTTCAAAAGAAAGTATGAGCTCTGAATATTTCATACCTCTCAAAACAGGTTTTTCCAAGTGATATGAGTATTGGTAGGCAATGGCGTAAGTTAAAGTTGATGTCATAGCTGTGAAAGTCCACGTCATCATTATACCAAGGCTATCAAACACCACTCGCTCAAGACCCCATTTTAGTTTATCTGTGATGAAGTATGTTATAAACAGATTCACACTACTGTTAAGTGGAATCACAAACTTGAATAATTTTTTTTAAATACAGTAGTGTGGGGGAAGATGTTCCACAGCGCAAGGTTAAACAAAAGTTATAGTGGTGTGGGGGAAGATGTGACACATTTAACACATAATATCCAAATATCCTAATCGTGTTTTAAACAATTGACAACGATCTATGGAAGTCGTGAGGATATAGTTTGATAATTTTTTAAATGTTCTTCGTTTACTACCAAATTGGACGAGAAAATAGAATCAAAATATGTCCCTTCTTCCCCACCCTACTATATGAAACGTTTCACGGTTTTGCGTGTCTATATCTGGCGCGGTGTCGCGGTCATATAGCGCGCCATCTGCTAAATAAATGAATAACTCATGCAAACTCGTGGCAACCACAGTCGTTATAGCACGGGTGATCTTTTTGATACACCTTACACTCGCCTACGAGTTAAAGTAAATGTAGCGTTGTAAAAGAATATTGAGGATATTTTCATATTTTGTAAAGTACGCCTGACCACGTAAATGATTTGCACTTATTTTTCGTGAGATAATACAATAGGAAATTAGTTACCACCCACCCGACATATCCTGCTGTTTCTTGTGATACGTTTTAACCCCAGTGTAAAGCTGTATTGGGGCAAAAACGCAAATCATACCAACCAATACAGCTGATATAAGATGAAGTTCACGATCAAATGTGAATGTCCACACACCAGATAGGATTGAACCGGCAGACCAGGTGAAGTAAAACACCTTGTCAAGTAAAAAAAATACATAGTCATATAAAAAAAACTATCTTTAAACGAAAGTGTAAAAAATCGTTCTGCAGCTAAATCACCCACAATGCAGTAAGAATTTTACCATAATGTATGACACATAGTTACAAGCGGCGTAAGATGTATGTACAAACTGAGTGTTTTTGTATTGGCTTACCGGTGGAAAAATGTTGCGGGTCTTACAGATTTTATACAAGCATATAGATGCAAGCAAATTTGAGAGCAGGGTGATCGGCCAAGCAATTGAAACCTAAAAATAAAGCAATTAATAATGGATGTAATTTATTTATGAGGCCAATTGCAGTCGTTATAGTGCGTGGGTTTTATACGACTCGTGCAAGAGTTGTACCAGCACGCTCCACGCATGTATAACTTCGTGGGTTTTGTAGTTTTTTGTTTAATATTTTTACCGTTAGAGGTGTTGTGGGCCTGCCCAAGGACGCGTTTACCCACAATGTAGCAACAACTAGCCTTATAAACTTGTAAGTTGGCGTTAAACATACGTGCTAACCACTGTTGTACGACCCCGCAGTGTTGCATACTGTATGCGCAGTTAAAAAAATAAGTTTTAAATTAATGCAGCTTACCATGCTTTGGGAGGGGTCATTATCAACGTTGTACTTGTTGGCAACATATAACGGTGAACGGGTATACACATCTGCGATTAATCATATTAATTGATTATTTTCACTGGGCGGGTGCAAATGTATTGCTTATAAGCGTGACTAGTAAGCAAATCTTCAGTTGTATGAATACATGTATAGCAGGATGATGGGGGGAGATGGGACACCTTTTCATACCATTTTCTCGTCCCGCGTAGTAGTAAACAAAAAACATTCAATGAAATATAAAACCGTATCTCCACGAATATCATAGACCGTTGTTAATTATTTAAAACATGGTCAGGATATTTGGATATTAGGTGCTAAAGGTGTCCCATCTTCCCCCACACCACTATAACTTTTTTTAACCTCGCGCTGTGGGACATCGACAGTGGTATATGGGTGTTTTGTTTCATACACCTCGTACCCGATTATAGTTTACCAACAAATAGCTTCAAATATACTAACCGGATCCCGGGAGTTTCAGTCTTCCTGCAGTTGCAAACGCAAAGAATAAATAAGTGCATAAACCAGAAGATGCTATAGACAGAACACACATAAGCCTTTCCAAACTGAGCGACATTTTAACAGCTTAACTCTCCTGCTTTATAGAAAGGTGTCTTACCAACGTATGTCAGCTATGGTTATTTGTGTGGGTGATAGTGCAAATTTTCTGGTTATAAATTACACACAATCCGCACCGGGATGTTACGTATGCTATGTCCGGATTAGTAAGGCAAATAGATTAGGAACACCACCTACGTAATGTGTGTAGATTTAAACAAGTTACATACATTTCCATGCTGCATGAAATAATTCAAACATAAGTGCATAAATCTCAGATTTTCTGCAAAGCAGTTTAAATATGAGTGTTACTGCACATATACGGTAGGGTGGGGGCAAGAAGGGACACGGTTTCATTCTCTTTTTTCGTCCATTGGGTATAGTAAACAAATAATTTTTATAGAAATATATAACCGTAGCTCCGCGACCGTAAAAGAGAGTTGTTAATTGTTGTTAAAAATACGATCCGGTTAATTTTCAGTTTGTAGATATCTCATTGAAACTGATTAAATATATTTTACTTTTTGATTTGTTATTTTAGCCTTGCTTCTTACAAATAGAGTGATTATGATCAGTGCAACAGAATAATTTATAAATATATATCAAAGTTAAAAAAGGGAATTAAAATCGGTGTAAACTATCTAGCCTAAAGTATAATATTTTCGCACGTGTTACCAGCAACGTTGGCAATTGTTTTTACACGGATAGCAATTATGGATTACCCATTAGCGACCACTATATGGGTTAAAGCATCAAATCCGGTATTTCCTGTTTATGGCTTGAGGTATAACTACTGCGGTACGTTTATTATATTATTTTACCAGAGTATGGCTTTAATTTTTCTTTTTCTATTCGTTCATTTATCAGATTGTTGTTGTTCCAGAGGGATTGCTAAACACAATGAAGTCGTTAATCATCATTGTATTTACTTCCGCCAAATTCTGCATTCCTTTTTTTGATCCGTTACAATATCATATCCTATTATATAGGTATACGTCAGGGGGCCTATGATTTCGACCAGAATTGGCCATGTGATCTAACACCCAGACTAATATATTCATAAATATAGTAGGATGGGGGAAGATGGGACACCTTTTCGTTTAGTTTCGCTTTTCATTTGGTAGTAATAAACAAAGAACATTCAAAGAATTATAAAACCGCATCCTCACGACTTCCACAGACCGTTGTTAATTGTTTAAAACACGATCAGGGTATTTGGGTATTATGTGTTAAAGGTGTCCTATTTTTCCTCACCCTACTATATTAATGAACGTAATGATATTATAGCGATGGGGAAGTCCCTAAACCTAAACCAACTTCTTTTTGACGCACTGAACCGACGCACGATCGTCAACAATGACTATGCACACTGGCTTTGCCGTTAGTAACAACAACAAAAAAACGATATTGCAATATATCTTTAAATTTAAGAATTTAAATTATGTAAACGATGATTGATCTCAAAGCCACAGAAACACAAGTTTGAAACCCCATCGTAAAGGTGGAAAGACAATTAAACCCCATTTTGCCTCCCAAATAACATAGCGGTTATAGTGAAAAGTCATATTCACTGTTAATTTGAAGGTAAACTTAAAATTTTAAAAACCGTAAATAATTTGTTTTCCTTTGAAAGTCAGAAACAAAGTTTAGAAGGAATATTTTGTGACGTTATGCCATTTAATGTGAGCTATAGGATTAGCTTTATACTTTAATTGTTAAAATACTCTATTTACGCCTTCCCACGAATGGAGGCCTCTAAAACAAACTTATTTAAACGTATTGCGAAAGCTCTTGCTTGCTTTTGGACATAAAATGACGGGGATATCCCCGGTTTAAATTAGTGGGTATTCCCCATTAAGAAAACTTAGGTATGGAGAGTTGCGTCACGGGACATATTTGCCCTGTGTTACCAGCTCTTATTGTTACAATGCAACAGACGAATGTTTTTTTATTAGTGAAATAACGATTTAGGAACACTTGCCAGTTCAGTTAGAGGAACTACTAAAAACAGAACTGCGTTGCAACATGGTGTTGTTTTTGTTTAAAGGGGTTATTGCATGTGAAACATATATAGTTAGGCTAGAGTGGCGTGATGGGATATATTGAGTCACTATAGTCAGAGAAGGTTAACATTCAGTTTCATTAGTAAATCAATTTTTATTAAGATAATTTGGTTTAACATATTAATGCAATATGAATTCAACTACATAACAAAACTTTTTGGTGACAGAACATAATATCAGTTTTATTTAATTTCTATTTTCTCTTATACAGTACCGAAGATCAAATTAATTACAACAACAAAGAGAAGGGAATAAGCAACAAAACGACCGCCATTACAAACGTTTTGTTTTGTTAATATTTCCGGAAAATGGGAGAAAGTGTTAAATACTTTATGTCCCATTGGGGACCTTTTTTAAAAATATTTCTTGCACCTCGTTCAATACTAAACAACTTCCCTCATATGGAAGATGACGGTTAGTATCAAGTTTATTGAAGCAATTTACTATTCCTAATATTAATATACCGGTACAGTGGTTAGCGGACCGGCCTCTAGTCTAGCCCAGAGGTTACAGGGCGTGTGTGTTCTTGGGCAGCATACATAATGGCAGAGTGTTCCATCCATTGGTTTCTTATGTGTTGTATAAATTATTAGCAATATATTAAAAAACAATCACCTACAAAGTTACATTTTAAAAAACAAAACAGGTTTTATAATGACTGCTGTTGCTCCACCATGCTAGGATAAATAAGTTGCACTCATTTATTCATTAATCTTAAATACTTGATTTGCAGTTCGAAAACAAATCACTGACGAAGGAAATAAGATAAAACAAGTCGAATTGTTTATAAAATATTTGGAGGAATGTGAAGAACCTGGAATTTTGCAAGCATTTCTAGATGCATTGAGAAATAGTGAAGGTATTATCAATTAAACTAATAAGGTTTGTTGGTGCGACGCTTTAGCACAGTGGTTAGCAATGCTGCCTTTAGCCTCGAGGTCATGAGTTGACGCTGCTACCACTGTGGATGTATGTGTGCTTGGGCAAGACGCTTATCGGTAATTGTTCCAACCCAGTTATCTCCTATAGAGAGTGGGTAAATTTTCACCTATGTTTAAAAAACATTAGGTAATCAAACGATGTCACCAACACAGTTACATATGTGGTAATTCACAAGCGCTGCGGGCAAGAGGTGTATGAAACGGAAAACTTGTGTTAGAACGACTGTCATTACCTGCCATGCAAGGATAAATAGTTACACTCGTTCATTTATACCTCATTAATTAAATTTAGGCACAGGACAGTGGATAGCTGATGTGTTGGATGGCAAGCTGGACCATCAACTTGGAAAATGTGAGGAATACATGCAAGATGTTCCACAAATAAAAAAGCTTTTTATTTTGATCAAGAAGGATTTAAATGTGATAGACTTTGAGGATTTTACTTCTTTTTTCTCACACCATCTGGACACTGAAGAAAAGTGAGAAACCTTAAATTTAACATAACTTAACTTTTCCCTTTAAATGGACCTAATGAATATTAATTTAATAAAACAATAAAGAAAAGAAAGTCAGCAGCAAACATCGTTAAGACACGCTATGGTTCAAAGTTTGAGAAAGAGCATCAGTTAAAAAGCGTAACACTCATGTCATGAAGACTGCAATTGCCCCGCAACGCAAGGATAAATAAATTAATAAGTTACATTTAATATAAATTTCATTCAATATAAATTTTCTGCAGAGAAGAAATCCAAAGTGTTTTTGTCAAGGGAAACTCAGCAGCAGGAACTGCATTCTTCTCTATTATAGTTCGGAAACCTCCTTCATGGTTAAAAGAATTTCTTCAAGAAATAGAGGGACAACATTACATTCACAAATTACATGGAAGTCTCGCAGCAGCCCTTAGAGAGTATTTTTTCTTTTATGGTATGAAAATCATTTCATTGTATGCATTGTGGAGCCAGAAAAAAATAAGGAGAGTTATAAACGCATCAAAAAAGCATGAAGTTTATAACATACTCTGGTATAATGGGAAATAACTAAACTCTCCTAAAACAAGGAAGTTTATTTATTCAAAAAGGAATTTTTCGAAACCCCAAAACGCTTCCTGGTTGCGCCACAAATTATAATTTTACGCTAAATTTCAATTCATTGTTCAATTCATTGTAAATTCATCAATTCATTGTATAGTGGTAGTCAAAAAATGCAACTTGATTGACATACCTAGCATAATGAGAAAACTAAACTTTCCTAAAGAAAAAAGAGGTGTTGTAAAAACATTTTTAATCAATCAAATTTTAATTTAAAATAAATACTAAAATTTTTTTGACTAAAAATGTTTTTTATGACCTCTGGTTGCGCCATGGATTGCATATGTCTACTTTGTGTTAAATATTATGTAACTTAATTTTTCAGAAGAACGGACATCTGACAATAGGGATGGGGAAACAATAGAATCTCAGACTCATGCTGAACCTGAACCTTTTGAATCAAATAACTTTGATCAGGCAAGACTGTTTAATTAGTTGTAATCTACTGGTATTGTAACTTATTTATAGCGACATGACAATCATTACAACACAGGTGTTCTGTTTCATACACCTCATACCCCACTTACGAGATATGTTTGTTACTTTGTGGGTAATTGTTTTTTTTGTTTAATTTTTTATGTATAGCTTACAATTCGGAAAACCCATAAGAGTTCACTGAGTTAGAACAATTGCCGCTAAGTGTTTTGCCTTAGGAGTCCCGAACTCGTAAAAAGTATTTCTTAACAATCATTTGGGTTAGAGCCTAACTTTATATTGGATATAAACCATAGGTTTAACATAGTTTGTGAATATAAAACTAAACTATAGAGACCTAAAACTTCACTGTTGAGATGTATGGACATGTTGAACATAACACGCGGGGAGCATAGCGGTAAGTAACACTTTAAAATTTGTTTTGGTTAATTATATTTGTTTATCTTCGTTCACTTTTCTTAAAATTACACCTTACTTTGTTTAAATTAAATAAAACTCAATATGTGTTCATTTATTCTGTTGTGGGTTTAGCAGCCTGCTTTTAACTGAGACATTTTCTAAAGTAGTTTTATACCTAGAGTGTTTTTAACAACTGTCGTTTTGCTGCTAATTCCCTTCTCTTAGTTTTATTAATTTGATCTTGTTTGAGTTATGCCATTTATGTTCAATGTTCTATTAACATGGTATCACATGATAAAGGTTCAATTAAACAACTGAAGCTAAGGAATTACCAATTGGAACTTGCTGAGCAGGCATTACAAGGAAACAACTCACTTATTGTTGCACCAACTGGTAAGACATTGCTTTTACGCTAAAGTTCTGTTCATTTCCAAGCATAAGATTTAGTCCAGATTTGGCCCATAATCCGAACAGCCACAGTTCAGGGTATATATATATATATATATATATATATAAATATATATAAATATATATAAATATATATATATATAAACATGAATGAGCCTAGCTTATTTATGCTACTGTGGCACAACAATGACAGTATCTTCTTAAAGTTTGTCATGTATTTAGCTTTGTGGATAACTATTGCTCTATTAGCACCAAAATTTGTAAAAAAATGGAATCAAAACTTAAATTAAAAAATTAGGTATTTAGCAACGATTTTCAAAGCAGTTTTCTTGTTTTTAAAGGAACTGGAAAAACTCTAGTAGCTCAACACATTTGCACGGAACATTTAAGACGAAACCCGAACAGCAAAATAGTTTTCCTGGTTCCAAGAGTTGTATTGGTTGAACAGCAGCATGATGCATTCGACAGGCTCGTTTCACATATTCCTTATCATTATGAATAAAATAATTAATTAATTTATTTATCCTCGAGTGGCGGGCATTTACACAGTCATTATAACACAGTTGATCTGTTTCATACACCTTGTTCCCGCTTAGAAGTTACCAAGTTTGTAACTTTGTAGGTAATTACTAATTGTTTTATGGGATGTTTTTATTAATACCTTTTAGTATATGGCGTCTTGTGCAAAGACACAGATGCCCACAATGGCAGCAGAAGCGACCTTTGAAACCATATCTTCTAAGCTAGTTGCATGGGCCTAACCACTGTGCCACGTAGTTGGACTGAGATTTTAAAGTTATTTAATCTTACAGTCAAATGAAGTATGAACAAGGTATGCTGTGCAAAATCAGTTCAGAAAATACCACCAATGCTGCACCTAACTTCTTGATCATGGGACACAAAATAACGTTCATGACACCACAGATTCTTTTTAATTATCTGGAGTAAGAACCTTTATCTATTTGTTATGAGCAATCTTGTGCATGTTCATCCTATTGTAATTTTTTTGCATATCACACCCATTACTACTTGAATGGTCCAGATAGTATAACAGTGTGCAAGGCAAAGTACCTAACTATAGGTTTGGAAATTAACATCCCTGTATTTTATAATAATTGGTGTTGTAGTGTGAAGCAACACCATGCAGTGTTTGATAGTGATAATACATTTGTTCATTCTAGGAAAGATTGTGACTTCATTAATGAGCTTGGTCTTCTCATATATGATGAATGTCATCATGCAATGAAAGGGGATCCTTACAACTCCATTATGAAAGTTTATCATGATAACTTGACAAAGTACAACGGTGCAAAACCTTTACCACAAGTATGTCTTTACAGAAACTTTTCTTCCAACTAAACTTTTATTTGTGTTATTTAAATATTTATCGATAAGAGGTAATTTATATTGTTGTAGACCTATCTATTTATTTGGAGTCAATTTTATCTGTTTTGTATTTCAATTGTTCGGTATAATGTAATTCTAAATTCCCATTGCTAAAACATAGTGTAAAAACAGAAATTAAAAAAATGAATCTGATATTTCTCTTCTTGTACAGGTAATTGGAATGACTGCTTCTCCTGGAGTCGGTGGTGCAAAATCTGTTCAAGCAGCAACACAGCATATAAAGAGACTATTGGCAAACTTAAATGTAACAACTGCACCAGTGGAGGTTATTGAGAACAAAAAGGAGTTGGGAAAACATACAACAGAAACTACATGTGGTATAACTTTTTCTACCTCTCTGATAAAATTTAAAACATATTTTCTACTATTTTTTCTTCAAATCCATACTTTTGAATTTTTTAAACTGTCTTTTAAAACAGAAATAAGGCGCATTGATCGGAAAAAAACACAATTTCAGGAAAACATGGTTACACTCATAAATAAAATATGGGAAAACTTGAAAATAGAATTCGAAAAAGCTGAAAATGGTTTGTATATTTTAATATTTTATGTCAGAGCTTTTCTGATTTGTTGGGTCTATAAACTCTTAGAACAAATGGATGCTTAGAATCTGTTTGGAGCACATGTATTTTAAACACTCGTTTAATAACGACTTTTGTTGACCTTCCCCGTGAGGATATATAAGTTATATTTATTCGAATGAATATTTTTAGAAGTAAAAGATATAGACACGAACCTGAAAGCAAAACCTGGAACACAAGCATTTGAGGCTTGGTGTGTCCAGTTAAGGGAATCAAGCAGTACATTAAGAAATGACAAATTAAGTCAACGACTTCAGGAATATGCTCAACACCTACGTGTAAGTATTTATAATGTGTAGCCACTGTTATTCAAATGAATGTTTGTAACCTTGATTTCCTTTAAGTTATCCCTTGTGCTATTACACATTAGCAAAAGGTTTTTCTTACAATTCGTCCCGGCTTACAATTGACCACATATGTAACTTTGTGGTTGATTATTATTTTGAATTTAGGCTATTCTTATTTTAATGTATTTTAACATTTCATAGGGGACCATCGGATTAAAGCAATTTTTGTTAAATGTCTTGCCCAAGGACACATACACCCACAATGTTAACAGCTACAACCTTAAACCTATGCCCTGTAACCTTTGAGCTAAAGGCTCACTGTCCAAAGGCACCAATATTATTAGAAAAATGGACAAATACTTTAAAAAAAAAAAGTTACGATTTTACTCTTATTTAGGAATATAACAACTCATTGATGATTGATTATGATCTAACCAGCACAGAAGCTTGTGATTATGTAACTCAGTTTTGGTGTAATGCATGCACCACAGTTGTACCAGAATTAGAACAATTGCATGAAGATTATGGTATGTTTGTTACTCTGTTCTACAGTAAATCCTAAAGCATGACATGCTTAGACTCTTGAGATTTAGGCCAGAGTTGGCACATTAATGACACCCAGAAGTGGTTTGTGTCACAGAATGCTTTATTTCTGCATAAATGTGCTCAAACTGTTGATACAGCTTTTGTCTGCTAAAACATATGCGTAAGCAGATGATTATGGTGTAAAACAAAATAATTTTATACATCTCCCATGTTTTTGGTTGAGAAATTTGGCCCTTTACCCATTTTCCAGGCGTAGTTGCAACGCATTACCAACTATTCTAATGAAATGTGAAACTTGATTCTAATTTTCAGCACCTAAGAGAGAATATCATACCAGCCCCATATTGAGAAAATTGTTTGAAATTCTCACCGCTGAGTTTGTCGACTTCCCAGAATCTAAGTGTATTATATTTGTACGCACCAGGTGTATTGCTAAGGCTTTGGTAACTTGTCTTATGGAAGATTTTTATGATTTAAAACCAAAGCAACTGACTGGAGTGGGAGCTTCTGCTGGAGATGGAGGTAGTTTTATTAATTAAATTAATTTAACTTGTCCATCCTGGCGTGGCAGGGCAACGACAGTCGTTATAACACGGGTGTTCTGCTTCACATACCTTGTTCCCCCTTACGAGTTACCACGTATGTAACTTTATTTGCAATTTTAACAGTTTTTGTACTGTATGGTTGACAATTTAACATAAACTGTTCCTGGTGTGTATGCGGGTATGCCTACCCAGAATACCCATTTAGGCTACGGGTACATTGCTGTATACTAAACTATAGTTCTTCAGGAATGACCAGGGTTGAACAAGAAGACACCATTTCATCTTTCAGAGATGGTTCGACCAAAATAATTGTTGCAACTTCAGTTGCAGAGGAAGGATTTGATATTCCAGCTTGTAATTTGGTGATTGCATACAACTACTCTACCAATGAAATTGGTCATGTACAAAGGCAAGGTAAGGAATGTGCGATGCGGTGGCGAAGTGGTTAGGCACTTGCTTCATAACCAAAGGTGTGTGAAACACAACACCTGTGTTATAACAATTAACAACTGCTGCTGTTCCACCATGCAAGAATAAATAAAGTTCATTCTTTCATTTATTCATTACTTTCAGGTAGAGGTCGTGCAAAAGAAAGTAAAATGTTCCTTCTCGCTTATGAAGGCAGTGCACTAATTCATCAGGAAGAAACTAACATAGCTCAACTAGAGTGTTCTCGTGAAGCACTAAAACAAATCAGAAATACCAATTTAACCATTCTTGAACAAGAAGTAAGCATTACAAATTTTTAACTCTTGTATAATGTATGTTGTTGCTACAAGGCAAAGGGGCAAACTTGCATTTGTAAGACTACGTTGAAATTTCTACCCTGCATCAATCAGTGACTTTTACAAACAATAATTTAGATTTGTTCCATAGAAATGCTTGCCTAACTATCCCTGCCTCCCCTGAATGTTAAACATTTTGGTGCTTTATACCTACTTTTCGTTTTGTTTAGTTCCATTTAGTTAATTTTGTTTTAATTGTAGATTAAGGAATTTCAAAGACTTTTAAAAGTTGAGAGAGAATCTGAAAGATCAGCAGCTCAACGTCAAATTGAGGGCGCAATCGCATCTAACAAGATATGGACATTCTTATGTAAAAAGTGCAAAAAAGTTGCCACCACTTCTGATAAATTTCAGCATATTAATCATCAGGTATATCAAATTATTCAAATATTTAAAATGAATAAAAGCAACTTGTTTTATTCTCTTGTGGCGGGAAAAAAACAATAGTTATTTCAACCCACATGTCTTGGTTCATACACCTTCAGTTACATTGTATGTAACTTTGTGTGTGATTTGTTTTTCTGTATACCTGACAATTCAGACAACCCATGTATATAAAACAGCCAACCTGTAAAATATTGACTTCTGTTGCCCCGGCACACGAGGATAAATAAGATAAGTTAATGCATTTTTGTTGGTACACACTGCACTTGGTTTATTTCAGCACCATGTTGTGGTTGATGCGGGCTTCATAGAGAGAGCAGAGATAGTTCAATATCCAGCTATAAAACATAAAGTTTTTGGAGAACAAACAATTATTGGAATAGTGAAGTGTAAAAGCTGCAGGTAGGTAAAGAGGGGCTAATCACTTTAACGTTACAACTAACACTTGCTCCATTCTACGGAGTGTGGTTTTACGCACCCTTTTTCCAATTACATAGTAACTAAAAGAAGGGAATAAGCAATTAAAAGAAGGTGGTTATACACAGGCTGTGTGTAAAAACTTCTTGGATACAAAGTATTAGATAAAAGCATGGCTGCTATACTCACAATACAGTATATCATATTGAGTTGTATTTAATCAAAACAAATTGAGATGTAATTAAAAGAAAAATGTGAGTAAAGACACAATCTGTACAAAAACTATCATTTCGCTAGTAATTTCCTTTTTTTATGTTTTAAAAATTGTTTTTTTCTATTATATTTGATTATTTGAAAAGATGTATAAAAATTATGTTATGTTATAACTTCTTCAAGGAATAGAGGAAACTAGCCACTATTAATAATATTTCTAAAGCATAAGATTGAGTAGATATTTTAACAATACAATTTAATTACATTAGGTCTGATTGGGGAGCATATATGAGACACAGACAACAGCCTATCTCTGTTCTTAAGATTGTCAACTTCGTGTTACAACATGAAGAAGATAGGATTACTGTTAAGCAATGGAAAAAATCTCCTTTCAATGTTCATAAAGAGTTCATGGAATGAATTACAAGTTCCTGTTTTACATAGTAGTTTTATTTTTATAATCGAAATGCTTTGGCAGGGTATTATTTTTTTAAGCCACTTTGGAGCAATTGCCTTTACATTACGTATCTTTAATATCTGTATAATAACATGTACATAACACTTTAACAGAGTATATATATATTTTATGATATGTAATATTAAATTTGTTGTTTTATGATTGTACAATGGTGTGTTGTAATACTTCTGCACTTATCCATTAAGCCGATTAGGAGTTGTAAATATAAATATTCATCATCATTTCTGTCCCTATGATTCTTCCTTCCAACTAAATGTAAATATGATTTTAACCATAAACGTGTTTAATCGTTGAGTCGCTTTATCTGTCGTTTTGACGGGATATCCTGTCCTTTAGTTTTACAGCAAACGTTACTACTATATAACTTTATCATCACGTTGAAGACAACTAACATATGTCTTTTTATTTGTTTCTAATTAATAAAGTGGATAAATGAGTAGTACTAATAATGTATTTATTGTGTATAAATAAATGTAACTTATTTGTCTTCTTGTAGCAGGGACAACTACAGTCCTGTCCTTATAACACGGGTGTTTTCGTGCGCACTTACGAGTTAGCACGTATGTAACTGTGTTGTTAATTAATTTTGCCTGTTTTTCGTTTCTTTTTAGTGCATAGTTGATAATTTAGTAAGCCAATAATTGACCAATTGGTTGGGAACTTGGGACAGTTGCCAACAAGTATATTGCATAAGGGCACATGCGTCCACCGGTCCACCACGTTGGCAGCTTCGATCCTCGAAACTGTTAATGGACTAGAGGCAGACGCGTTAAAACTTCCTTTAAGAACGCAAGTTTACCGACAGTTCTTGTTTGACCTACAGTAACCTACATTGCGCTGAAGGTGTGGCAATGTTTTAGGGGTTTCTCTGCAATAATTAAGTACACACGGCAATAGTAATGTGTTTCGGCACACAACCGACTGCGATCTGTTATTGCGCAGTTTACACATTAACTAGGGACGCAAACGCCACATATAAAGAGATTTAAAAGCCTTGGACGCAGAACAAAGACTTACCGTGCAGGTAAATGTCTCTAAACGTGTAAGCGATCGCACTACTATTACCGTTACACCTTTTTTAGCTAATGTTGGTACAGATAGGCGCGGTTTGATTGAAATTAAGCAGTTTCTGTACCTGGCATGGGCAAAGTCGAAGAGAAAATCAACGGCAAGGCTTGTGCCGATGATGAAAATTTGGATTCGAAATCAAATTCAAATGAAAAAGAGAAATTGCCGAAATCAAATGAGATAAAGTCGTCCACCTCTTCGGACATCATCGAAGATGAAGAGGACGAGTTGGAAGGAGGAAGATTCGGATATGGGAGGTTTACTCCAGACTGGTTGCAGTGTTGCAATAATGCAAAAGGATTTCTTGTCGGTTATTCATTCTTCGTGATTGTGCAAGGTAAAGTATTTGGGAAAACTGTTAAAACAGTATTTTTGAAAAGATCTGATAATAGGTTAACCGATCTATTCCGTTACTTCTTCTACCAGGCATAATGTAAATATTCGTTTAACGGCTCATGTGTATGAAAAAATACAGTGTATTTCCCACGTTTTCTCTGCCAAGTCGTTAAGACTTCAGCTCAATGCAGTAACTTTTTTAATAAATCGGTCAGGTCGCTCATAAACCAAAGTTATTTTAGG
The DNA here is from genome assembly GCF_009617815.1 of Ciona robusta. Taxonomy (NCBI): domain Eukaryota; kingdom Metazoa; phylum Chordata; class Ascidiacea; order Phlebobranchia; family Cionidae; genus Ciona; species Ciona robusta. The sequence continues at coordinate 7,134,855 of NC_143244.1, read as the reverse complement.
TTTATAGATATATTAGCGTTCGCACGCACACGTCGTTAATACAATGACGACCATGATTACATATGAACTAAACTGAGCCACCATTTTACATTTTACGATTCGTTACACCGTAATATAAAGGACCAGATTTTACACAATTTCATTTGACGCTTATTGCATTTGCAAGAATGAAGTTGAAATTATATTTACAATACTAGATTTTGCATTTTACAACTTATTATGTATCGCACGCATCATACTGAAAGGATTTTTTCATGAAGGCTTCTTTGGTTGCAAATATTTGAGAAAGTTTAAATGCAAACAAACCCGCTATTAAACCTTTATAGCAATGTATGTTTATGTCAATGCTTGCAAAAGATTTATTGCTTTTATAACTAGAAATTATTGCAAGTTATACTGAACATTTTTTTAACTTCTTAAAATGGAACTGTTTTTTTTAAGTGGTTATAAGTTAGATCTAGCCAAAATATACAGTGTTTATATAGCATGCATCATGTGTTCTCTCTTCATTTTTATGTGTTAATAATTTATTGTGTGGTGCAGGACTATCCGTACCGCTTTGTCATTAACATTAAATACACAAGTCATTCATCACAAAACAAACACAACAAAAATGACTCAATTGTTTTACCAACAAACACTGGATATAAAATCTCAGCTATTACTTGTATGATCACGCCACTAATGTGTACCAGGGTCCAGGGGAACATCATTCTTGCTTTAGCTGGGAAATGTAAAATAGACCTTTTTGCCACCAGTGCGTGTCGCAATAGTTTGCAAGTTCACAAACGGCCTACTACAGATCTCAAGTTGACCGTGATTTATACTGTGCCGACAATGCGGCAAGTTATACATCTCACACACGAAGTCACACAGAAACCCGTTACAAGAAAAAAAACAATATTGTAATATTTACCCCTTTGGGTCTTTTGACTGCAATAAGTAGTGGAATAACGGGTAAGATTTAGAGATTTATACAACGCGCAGAAAACAAATACCAAGCATTGGGATCAAAATCGCTGCTGTAAAACAAATATATTTTCAGGTATGCTGGTCAATGGCTTCGTGAACGTAAGCATCACTACATTGGAAAAACGGTTTGGACTGCAAAGTTCTGAGACCGGTATCATCTCGGTTGGTTACGACATCGCGTTCTGCATTCTCACAATGTTTGTCACTTACTTCGGCAACCGAAGTCATCGGCCGCGTATTATTGCAATCGGTGCTTTTATTTTAGGGTTAGGGGCTTTAATGTTTTTCCTTCCACATTTTACGACGGGCTTGTATTCTTACGAAGACGGGTTTGAAAGTAAGTTATAACTATATGCCTACTATATAGGTAATTTATTTAATCCGACAAAAACAGTAGTCAAAAAGACGGGGTTTCAGTTACAAACACCTCGACCTCGTATCGGTATTGTCGCTAACGACCATAACCATATCATATGCAACTTTATTTATGCATATTATTTATTAGAGCACTTTTTTTGTGTTTCAGCGCACCGGTTTCTAGCGCCAGACCTCTGACATTTGGTATTAAACTTAAACCCCATGGGCCATACCAATTACCTCTACCATAAATCAGCGATGTAACCTCTCCATATTAATCCTTATGCCAACTTTATTATTTTAAACCAAAGCGTATAAAAAATGAATACAACTGTGATACACACTCTAATATTTGTATTTAAACTGACTATAAAATCACTGTTTTATATTTATACATTTTATTTCTAATTTCCCGTTTCAGCTTTATGCACCGGTAAAGAAGGCAGTGACGGTTGTACTTCTAGTTCGTCCTACCTCAGCAACTATGTCTATGTGTTTATATTTGCTCAGATTATACACGGTATTGGTTGCACCCCGCTTTACACTCTTGGACTTGCTGTTATAGAAGACAGCGTCCCAAAGGAATCGGCCAGCCTTTATTTAGGTAAGAGGGATTTTAGATTTTTTGAGCGCGATTCTGCTGAAAATCTATATAGGTGTACGTTGGTATTTCGGCCAGCCTTTATTTAGGTAAGAGCGATTTTAATTTTTTGAGCGCTTTTCTGCTATATAGGGGCACGCTGGTATTTCTCAGCGCTATTTTAAGTTTTAAACTATAGTTAAAACACGCTTCTTGCTGTATGGCGGGCGCTTATAAAGCCCTTAACAATCCGTACAGTAATAATAAAACGATATACAATGAAATACAAAAAAAAGGAAAAACAAATTTGCTCACCACTTTTATGGCCTCGCAGGTGCTGCTGTAATCCTTTTATGTAAGTTATAACTCGGTTTATGTAATCCAGTTCGGTCAATTAACACAGCTATTAGCACTTAAGCTATAAATTAAATCAACAAAAATATTTTTAAAACACGAATCACGATTAACGAGAAATATTGATGACGTCACAATGCCGGGATTCGCAAACCAAACTTCAGGGGCAAAAAAACATAAAAACAATGACATGACGTATTAATAAGACGATAAGAGCATAGATACCTCACTTTGTAAGGTATCTATAATAAGAGGCTACGCTACAGAACTGTTGTGACCTATAATAGTTTACTGTTTACATGTGTAAGAGTTTTAGTTATCCAGCTTTAATGGCTGCGTAAAACCGTTCCGGAGAACAGTTTTTTATTACAGAAATACAATATACTTTGCATCTTTTCTGTAGGAATTGGTAATGCAGCTTCAATCTTTGGGCCTGTGTTGGGGTATGGTGTTGGTGGAATTGTTTTGGGCATTTGGGTAGACTTCGATAAAGTTGCTTCAGATGAGTAAGTATAAACTTAGAAAATAGGCCAACGCAGGCTGAAATCACAGCTCCTCCGATGGGGTTTTCTCCTATATATATTAGAAGTTTGGAAACTTTGAACCTGCACCAGATTTTGTAGTACAGTGAAATTACAGCTGACGTAATCAATTTGGTGCTTGAAATTCTCTATAGAGAAAATAAGAACCACCTACAAAGACACATAAGTGGTAACGAAATACCCGTGTTATAACGACTGATAAACATTCAGTGATATAAAGTTTTGGTCACAGCAAAACAATTTTAACAGGATCACGTTAACTCCGGTTGATCCCCGTTGGGTTGGAGCTTGGTGGCTTGGTATTATGATATCTATGGCGTGTGCCTTTCTCCTTGTTATTCCGTTTGCCGGATTTCCAAGGCAATTCAAAGGTACAGCACTTAGTTGCGCTTCTCATTTGTTTTTGTTTTATATGTGGTAACTCGTAAGCGTTCGCGAGTTGTATGAAACAGAACATCCGTGTCATTAATTACGTTTTTTTATTGCCCCAACAGCATTACGCGAGATTAAAAATATTTTTTTGAGTATGACCGTATTTACCTATTTAACAGCTACCGTTGAAACGTTACGTGGGACAACTTTAACAAATTCTATTCTACAGGAACCGCCAAGTACAGACGAATGAAAACAGCGGAAGTGGATAAAGACACAGGTGGAGAAGTGGCAAAGAATGAGAATTTCGGAAATTCCTATAAAGATTTTCCAAAAGCGCTTCTTATGTTGGCGAAAAACAAGACCTACGTTCTTGTGACGCTTGCGGATTGCTCTGAGGCGATACTACTCAGCGGGTTTACAACTTTTCTTCCGAAAATTATCGAGAATGAGTTTCAGCAAACTGCAGGGCTAGCTGCTATTATGGCAGGTAAAAGTTTGCTTATCGATTCTGTATTAAACAGTACCAGTCGTTGTGGGGTAATATATATCTAGTCATCCCGCTGTCGGGACACAGTGATGGTTCTATAGACCAGAATGCTTGATTTCGTTATCGCTGTGGGTGTATGCGTTCTTGGGCAAGACACTTAACGGCAATTGCTTCAACCCAGTGGTCATTATTGGTTCGTCTTTTATAGTAGAGTTAGGGGAAGATGGGACACATTTTCGTTATTTCATCGTCTTATTTGATAGTAAACAAAGAACATTCTAGGAATTATAACACCGTTCCTCACGACTCCCATAGACCGTTGGAAATTGTTTAAAACACGATCAGAATATTTGGATGTAATGTGCTAAAGGTGTCCCATCTTTCCCCACAGTACTATATATAATGTGCACTACCTTTCGATTTGTATAATTTGTTGTGCTATAACTCAATACAAAATCACTTCATACAAATCATGCCTATTTTCACAACCTTTATCCACAAGGAGTCATCAGTATCCCAGGTGGAATAATTGGGCACGTGGTTGCTGGTCTGATCATTAAATGTTTTAAACTGAGAACGGCAAGCATTTTGAAGTTTAATATCGTATGCTGCTTGTGCGTGTGTGCTTTGTCACCTTCTTTGCTTCTGTATTGCCGAAATCGCGACGTAGCAGGAATAACTAAACCATACGGGTAAATATAAGATTGTTTAAATTGTCGAGTTATTTTAAAACTAGTATAGATGGCATGGGTTCGAGGCTCGTTACAACTAAGTGGTCTTTTGTGAGTTGCACCAATTGTTAACCACACAAAAACGAAATCCTCTTCCCCAAAAAATACCTACAAAGTTACCTATACGTGGCAACTCGTTATGGCGTGCACAAGGTGTATGAAACCGAACATCCGTGTTATAACGATTGTCATTGCCCCATCACGCGAATCTTACATTCAAATAAGCTTCATTCATTTATTTATTTAATTACGACAGCAACGATACCACGATGGAAGGCTTGGTAGCCACCTGCAACGAAGATTGTGTTTGCCAGGAAGAGTTCTACATACCAGTGTGCGGTCTGAACAATGTGAACTATTTCTCCGCTTGTGCCGCTGGGTGCAAGGAAGTCGTACCAAATGGGACTTTAACGGTAATCTCAATTTCAATATGAAGAACAATTGTAGTAAAACAGTTTCTTTAGAATATGTTTATTATATGCTTTAGTATTACAACAACTGTTCATGTATAAACGTCGAGCCTGTCGACGGGTGGCAGGCCTACCCTGGAAACTGTAAAACGAACGACTGCAATTCTCTCGGACCATTCCTTGCCGTGTTCTGCTTCTGCGTCATGTTCACTTTCATGTCTTCAACTCCGGCTCTAGTTGTCACTTTCAGGTATTTCTGTAAATGAATGAAGAAATAATTGCATGCTTTTTATTTTCATATCGCGGAAATGACAATTTATCTGTGCATTATTTCACATAAAATAAATTAAAACATTTTCCAAAAAATAATCACCCTTACAAAAGTAACATACTTGGTAACTCGTAAGCTGGCACGAAGTGTATGAACCAAAACACTCGTTTTCCGGCCACGCATGGATAACAAGTTACATATATTGAATTTACACTGACTATAAAAATTATTTTCTTAGAATTCTACCAGAAAAGATAAGAACTTTTGGGTTGGGTGTTCAGTGGCTTTTTATTCGAGCATTGGGAACCATCCCGGGACCAATAATGTTCGGTAATGTGATCGATCTTACTTGTATACTGTGGCAGAAACGACTTTGTGATGATAGCAAGGGATCTTGTTGGATTTATAACGCAGAAGATTTGGCAATTAATGCGCTGATTATTTGTAAGTATTTGTATATTATTCAGACAACAAGGCATTCTGGTTCCCGCTTATAAGGTACCACGTATAATTTTGGGAATGCTTCTTTTGAGACTTTTTAAGTAGTAGAATAACCAGCATAACGTATACGTTATTAATTTAATACATATATATTACAGCGATTGCGGTCAAAATAACATCTTCTGTTCTCTTCGGCCTCGCGTGCTTCTTTTACAAACCGACTTCAGAAACAGAACCGGGAGATGACGTAACGAAAGAAGAAGAAATGGCCGACAATATAACAGCTACAGTTAACGAGGCTTTCGAAAGTGACTTAAGTGACACTGAATTAGAAAAATGCAAAACATTCTCGGAAAACGGCGAACTGTACACAGTTTTGTAATTTAAACCATATACATATACGGTGGAGGAAGATGGGACACCTTTTCGTTCTATTTTCTCTTCCCATTTGATGGTAAGTCAAGAACGTTCAAAGAATCATAAAGCCGTATCGTCACGACTTCCATTGACCATTGTTAATTGTTTAAAACTTGATCAAAACATTTGGATAGATTAGGATATTTGGATAGTATGTGCCAAAGGTGTTCCATCTTCTTCCACAGTACTATATGCTAAAATAATTTATTAATTGTTTCAGTTTATTATATTTCATGTTACTTTAAAAATATAAAGAGTTACTGTGTCTACTTAGGTCCTACCTTTCTGTATTAAGTTTCGGTGTATGTTGCGTCATTGCTGAACGTTTTAACGCGGTGTATGCTTAAGTTCTAATGTTTTTAAATGATTCCATTATTTCTAATAAAGTTCGGTTTTACTTGAAACTGTGATATTAGATTTTAATTGATGCCAATGCAGTTTGGATGCGTCACGACATACATGGTAATGATATATTCGTGCTTAAATACGTCTGCGACTAGCGCTATTATAAAATGTCACGTCGCATTATATGGAGAACATCAATCACAAGTTTCCCCGTTTTTTAAAGGGAAATACTCAAGACATAAGCTTGTCTATAACTTGATTGACAGCTCAAGTATAACAATCACATTTGTGCTGGAACATCAACAATGTACCATACGCTTTCACAAAGTGCAGTGGCTAAGTACAATACCACGTACTTTCCCGCACTAACTCAATTGAAAACCGTTTCCTTCTGCCACATATCACAATGCCAAACTCTCAGGTCGAACAGCGTCGTAGTAAAACGAGTAGGAAGAATTTCCTGTCGCTGCGTACAATGATTCAGCAGTAACTCGAAACAGATACATAACAGCCTTCAGCAGCCGTTGTGAGTATACGGGCAGTACCGATTTTATTGCAGGAAGTTAGCATTTACGCTTGTGTTGTATAGCATGTTAGCTGCCGGCGATAAGAACACCCCTATAGCAGCATTAGGCAGGAACCAGTAAGACAGGCGCAGTTGTAAAGTGTTTACGCAGCAGCGGCGTCTGTGTTAAACGGAAAGAAAAGTAAAAAGTGATGTTTACGTAGTATACGTCTATTTACCGCTATTGTAATCACATTTTTTTTGACAGTTTCTTGTGTTTTTTTTTGCAGTTAAAATGTAATTACGGCTAGTGTATAGAATTTAAACATTAGAGAATCCAGATATGGATACGATACCAACTTCTAAAGAAGGAGAATACAGTTTTCTGTGCTGGAAGCCGGCGTTTTTGAAATGCTGCAACAACGCCAAATGTTTTCTCTTTGTTTATTCTCTATTCTCTATGGTTGCAGGTACATTTAGCTTTTGTTTGCGCTTATGGTTTAAAGTATAGCCAATAGTATAGAGAATATGTTTAAGCCGTTTTGTAGACGCTCTTTGGCCCGTTTTGTGACTCTTAAAATAGTATACACAAACACCAAGTATACCGAACGTTTTTGCAAGAATAGTCTTGCTTTACGGGTATTCACATCACGTTTTCAACAACACGCTATAAACTGCCAGATAATTAATAATTTATACCGTATTGTATACCGGTTCTCATATATACTCAGTCTTGCATTGTTTAACGTCATCGTTGAGTATTCTGTGACCTTTGTTGGTGTAGAACGATTATTGCGTTTGCTTTTCACAGTAAAATTTGTGCAGCTGTTGATCAGCTATACACAACGCATGTATAATTTACGTTAGTGTAAATATACAAACTCGTGTGCAAAAATCACTGTCGTTTTGTATACAAGATGGAAAGAGAGCGGTATGAGTTATAGGACCATATTTCGTACTTCAACATATTTTGCCCACAGGCACGATGATTGGTGGAATAACAAACACAAATATTTCTACGCTTGAGCGACGTTTCGGGTTGAGTAGCTCGCAGTCAGCTTTGGTTGTTGTTGCTTACGATGCAGCATTTTGTGTTCTCACCGTGTTTGTGACGTATTTCGGAGCCACTTCAAACCGACCGAGGATAGTTGGATTCGGAAGCGCGATATTCGGACTCGGAGCGTTGGTATACGCTCTTCCACATTTCATTTCTCCATTGTATGAGTTTGGTGATGCCTCTCTCTCCAGTAAGTTGGCATAAACGATAACATTTTTGTTGTAACTTATTCACTCTCGCATGGCGGGCCAACGACAATTGTTATAACACGGAAGTTCTGTTTCAGACACCCCGTGCCTGTACTTACGAGATACTACGTATGTAACTTTGTGGATAATAACAAAAATCGTGGAAACTTGTAAGCGGGCATGAGGTGCATGAAACAGAAAACCTGTGCTATAACGACTGTTGTTGCCTAGCCATGCGGGGATAAATAAGTTACATATATGTGGTAACTTGAGAGCGCGCAAGAAGTGTTTGAAACAAAACACCTGTGTTAAAACGACCGTTGCTACCCCGTTTGAAAATAAAGCAATATACATACATTGATTCCACTATAGATTCTTGTGACCCATCATCCACCACGTCCAGCTGTGCTACACCTTCTGTTGATCTGAATAAGTTCATGTTCGTACTTCTAGTGGGCCAACTTCTTCTCGGTTGCGGGACAACCCCGCTCTACACTCTAGGATTTACATACATTGAAGACAGCGTGCCAAAAAACTCAGCTCCAGTTTACTTAGGTATTATATATATAGTAGTGTGGGGGAAGATGGGACACCTTTAACAAATTTTATCCAAATATCCTGATCGTGTTTTAAACAATTAACAAAACGGTGTATAGGAGTCGTGAGGATACGGTTATATAAATCTTTGATTGTTATTTGTTTACTACCAAATGGGACGAGAAAATACAATGAAAAGGTGTCTCAACTTCCCCACCCTATATTCTTTCTACTAGATTATATCTAAAAAAATTTAAGTAAGATATTGCAGGTTGGGGTATAGGATGGTCACTGTATTTATTCTTTATTTATTTATTTTTTGTTATTGTAAACAAGGAATATTTAAATAAATATCCAACCGTATTCACACGTCTATAAAAGAGGTTTTGCCAAATAAAAGCACAAATGCGAAATGTGAGATAATAACGGTATCTATGGTATCTATCTTACCCCGCAGTTCTATATATTGCGTTTAAATCAATTGAGTATTTTAACAGGGTTGGCAAACGCGGCAGCACTCTTTGGCCCTGCTATCGGATTTTCCTGTGGCGGATATATCTTGAATAGTTATTACGTGGATATTGTACAGTTGAGTAACAGGTATGATTAATAAATGTAAAGAAACACAAAAACTCGTCCAACTACGCACTTTGTTAATCTTTGTACAAATGGCATAGGTTGGGGTAAGATGGGACAGGGTTTCGTTGCCTTTGATCGTTTCATTTGGTAGTAAACAAAGTGCTTTTACAGATTTAAAAAAAAATTAACCGTATACTAATGACTTTAAAATAGCGTTGTTAATTGTAATACCACGATTACAAAAATAAAATAATATGTATTTTAACCGTGAATATCCTGCAATAAACAATACTATACCACTAAACCTATATACGATAAAATAGCTCAAAATATGAGATTCTTAGTTAACTGTTCAGTCTTCCCCCTTCACTTGATTAAACTTTCTGTTTCCAGCACAACTTTAACTTCCACTGATCCACGTTGGGTTGGAGCTTGGTGGATTGGGCCGATGGTTATCATGATTGCATCGTGGATAATTGTTCTCCCATTAATGGGGTTTCCGAAGCAACTACCAGGTTTCAAGTAATGTTTAAACATTTTAAATAAAGGAATATTAATTCTGTTTTTTGTTATAACATAGGTATTCTGTTCCAGACATCCACTTTTACGAGTGTGCCCTCTTTTACGAGTTACAACTTATTATGTAACCGTGGCGGGGCAACGAAAGTTGTTAAAACAGGGGGGTTCTGTTTCATATACACCTCCTAGGCTTATAAGTTACCACGTATGTAACTTATTTATCCTCGCATGGCGGGGCAATCACATATAGTCGTTATAAAACGGATGATTTGTTTATTTACTTTAGCCGCTTATTCGGGATTGAGATAAACATCCTGAAATCAAACACTACCAGCAGAATGGTGTGGGTTGTTATTTTTCCGGTGATACGGATTTGCATTTTGCTTAAAACCCAATGCGTATATTATTATGCTCAGCGCCAAGGTAGAATTGTATTAGCTGAGACACTTAATGGCTATTTGCTCAAACCCAATGAACTCTTATGGTTTAGGCATATTGACAATAATTTAGAAAAAAAAAAAATCAAAAAAATCACCTTTAAAGTTATATACGTGGTAACTCGTGAGCGAGATGTTTAGGAAACAGAACATCCGTGTTATAACTACTGTCACTGCCCCGCCGTGGGGGAATAATTAATGGTACATTAATTCATTCTTCAAGTTTAGTAGAAAAAAGTAAGTTTTCATATTTTCCTATTTTTTTATATACAGGAACCGCTAAAAACAGGGCTGAACGCAAATCAGAAGTCCACAGTAGCACAAATGACAATCATGAACCAGAAGAGCTCGAAAACTCATTAAAAAACTTCCCAACCACTGTTTGGAAACTTTTGAAAAACCCAGTGTTTTGTATGTTGACCGTGGCTGGATGCTCAACCGGCCTAACTGTCAGCGGATCGTCCTCCTTTATGGCGAAGTTCATTCAAAATGAGTTCCACAAATCTGCCGGGACGTCGGCCATGTTAGCAGGTATATATGTATATTACTATTAAGAAAGGATCTGGTGCTACCGAAACGTAACAGACAAAAGTCCAGTCTAACCGATTGTACAAAATATAGTGGGGTAGGGCAAGATGGTACACCTTTTCATTCTATTTTCCCGACCTGTCTGGTTGTATAGAAATAACATTCAAAGAATCATAAAACCTTATCTACGCGACTCCTATAGTTCATTGTTAATTGTTTAAAACACGATCAGGGTATTTAGCCATTCTGTGCTAAAGATTTCCGGTCTTCCCCACCCTACTATAAGATATTGAATGCCCAAATGGCACCTTCAGTCTCTTATCCAAATATACTAACGAGAAAAGGCTGCAACAGAACATAATTTATTTATACTTCCGATTATAACGACAAAGGTCATATTTAATTTTCTTGGCGAATATGCGGGGTTTCAGCAAACGACATTTGTTGTATCACGCTAAGATGGTCCATGTTTTAGTTCTAGGTTCTTAACCTATTTACACTATATTCGATATTAAGTAATCATGTTTTCACATACGTTATGAATTTTAGGTGCAACAGCCACGCTTTTTATAACCGACACTTTTTCCCACACTTTCTATTCACAGCGTGTTTTAAAAACTGTTGTTTTGCTGTTGATTCTTTTTACTTCTTTGTAAAAATAACATGATCTTCGCTATCCTTTTCAAAAAGATAAATGAAATCTATCTTATTTTATGAATGGAACTTATTAGGTGCTATCTTGGTACCAGCGGCAGTAGCTGGTCACTTAGCCGGCGGTGGTCTGATCACTCGTTTCAAGATGGAGACTCCTGCTATTTTAAAGTTATGTGCCGTATCTTCGTTTCTTGTAGCGTGCGCTTCACCGCTGCTTCTACTACGTTGTGATAACATGCCATTAGCTGGAACTACTGTGCCGTACCAGTATGTAAATAGCAGTTCTTATAAGCATATGAAATCTATAAAAATATATTGTTCATTGTTTTGCATTTTATGAACTATGTCCCATTATGGGTTAGAGTGACATAGTCCATATTTTTGTTCTATTTTATCGTCCCATTTGGTAGTAAAAATAATGCTTAAACTAATTAATGTAGCGAACAATATAGCCTAAGCACCAATAAATATAACACTTACAACACACATGTTCTATGCATTTAGTTATGACGGCCTTACTGGCGGGCAAGTGCAATCAAGAAACTTAAACTCAAGTTGTAACTCGTTGTGTAACTGCCAAGCAGAGTTTTACAGCCCTGCGTGTGACATTGGTACTGGTGTCACCTATTTCTCGCCCTGTCATGGTGGTTGCATTTTAAACGAAAGAACAACTAACTTCACTCAGGTATTTAAGTATAAACTAACAAAATAATTTTGAGTGCGTTTTACTATTAAAAAAACGCACTTAGCCACAAAGCTACATATACATGGTAACTCATAAACGCGCACAAAGTGTATGAAACAATACATCTGTGGTATTACGACTGTTGTTGCCCCGCCAAGCAAAGATAAATAAAAAAATAAATTGCAATTATTTACCGTTTCGCTGCTCTTTTACGTCTTACTATACTTTACCTATTGCATCATCATTATATATAGTATGGTGGGGGAAGATGGGACACCTTTATCGCTTTATATCTGAATATCCTGATGATATTTTAAACAATTAACATCGGTCTATAGGAGTCGTGGGGATACGGTTTTATAATTCCTTGAATGTTCTTGGTTTACAAATGAATGGGGCGAGAAAATAGAGTTAAAAAATGTCCTATCTTTCCCCACCCTACTATAAAAAGAAATACATACACCTTTCAGATGTACACGAATTGCTCTTGTATCGGTGAGAACAACACATTGACAGATGGTGTATGTCCAACGTCCTGTAATAGACTTGCTCCATTCCTTGGCTTGGCCTTTGTAATGGTGTTGCTGGTGTTTTTATCCCACACACCCGCAGCTGTTGTTACACTCAGGTAAAATACGACATGTTTAAGTAATATCTATATATATAGTATGTTGGGGTAAGATGGTTTAGGGTTTTTACCGTCCCATTTGGTAGAAAACAAAGAATTAAGAAACAGTTATATAACTGTATCCGCACGACTCTAAAAGAGCGTTGTTAATTGTTAGATATACGATTAAGAATCCTGGACTAAATATGTGCTAACGGTATCCATCTTACCCCATTCATACTACGAAAGATTCCTATTTAGTTGTTTTGGGGTATCTTATGCTAATGGTATCTATCTTACCCCACAGTATTATACAACATACAGCTTTTGCATTGACCAAGTTTCACAAAAAATTATTCCCAGAATCGTCCCCCCTTCCATGCGTTCTTTCGCCGTCGGATTGGAATGGTTGTTTATGCGAGCATTAGGTACGATTCCTGGACCGATAATGTACGGCAACTTCATCGATTCTACTTGCATAATATGGCAACGGAAGTCATGCGGGGATGTCAGAGGGTCATGCTGGGTGTACGATAGTGCGGGGATGGCTATAACGTTCATGGTTTTGTGTAAGTGTAATTTTTAATTTATTTTATTATGGTTACGTTTTGCCGCTGTGGCAAACCCAAAGGTTATGGGTTCAAGATTCGTCGCTGAAACCATTGTGGGCGTGGATCCTTGGGCAAGACACTTAACGGCAATTGAAACAGCCTATTAGCAGTCACTGTCTTTCATGGAGCAAATAATCACCCAAAGTTGCTATGTGGTAACTCGGAAGCATATATGTACAAGTTATGTGAAACAAAACAACCGTGATATTTTTGAGCATTGTAATCTTGTGGTTTAAATAAGATGCATAATATCCTAACCAGGAATACAATATCATGCATATCCTAATAACTCATATGCCAAACAAAATATTTTTTCAGCTATCGTTGGTAATCTTGTGAGTGCGGCATTCTACGGGTTTTCACTGTTAGTGTACAAGCCGCCAACGACAAAGAAACTGCCGGTCCTGAATGGTCATACAGTTGACACAAACAGGGTGTCCAATTTACCTTTGGTAAACGGGTGTGCTGCACAAAGTAATGGACGTCCTTCAATGTCAGCTCATATTAACCATGGTTTTGTACCTGATGATTCGTGAATATATATATATATAGGTTGGGGTAAGGTGGGCCGTGTTATTATTCTCTTTTAATGTCCCGTTTGGTACCAACGAAAGTGAGTTTAGAGAACTATGTAGCCTTATCGTTCACGATTGTTGTAAACCATTACGAAATGTGGCATATTATGCGCTTACGGTATCCATCTTACCCCACAGTACTATAACATAGTTTGCCCGAAGTGCCGCTAAATTGCATAAGTTTCATTTTATTTCAATTATTATTTTTATTATTTTTTTTGTGACAACATTATATTGTATTTTATTTTATCATACGTGGTAAAAAAGATAGAACAAGACAAATTCAATTGTAGAATTGTATCACGATTGCACTGCATTGACCGTAGTCAACATGAACGTACTATTCAATGGCGGATTGTTATTGGAAACACCAGTTATTCCACAATCCTGCAAGTCGCCCGTTTTAAAACGAACTTTTTACTGTAATATTAACAGTAGTTTCAGATTTCACAACCATTAATTTATTAAATTTACATTGACTGATGAAACAATAATGCGCATTAATGTTTAAAGTACAACTTTATAATAAATTTGGTTGATAATTCAAAATCTCGAATCGTTGTGAATTTAGTTTACAATGTTGAACTGACGTCACAATGAGCCCGCACCATCCTTGAAGCTGATTGGTCAGATTGTTCACGTGACGGTCGCCTCGCACCAGCTGATTACGCCCGCCTTGATTGCTCCGCGCATAAAACGTCTCTTCCACAAGCTACCGCGTTTCAGTTTATTTAGGTGAAGTTGGTTCCACACCAGGTTACAAGTTGGAAGGTTTCAACAAGTTTTCTTGCAAGACTTGAGTTAAGTATTGTTTCATTACATTAGTATTATATTATGATACATACTATTCACTGTAACATGAATTATTACTTTATACAGTAATATAACTTCATTAAATACAATAATAATATAGCTACAAGTGTTGTGCCTTGCGTTTATTACAAGTTTATTAAACTTAATATATTAAATTATTCTTTATCACAATCTGTTTAAACGATCGCGACGGCTCTTTATTACGTCACTCGCGACGTCACACGCAATATGTTGTTCCACAATCGCTTCGTTCTGTGACGTAACAAACCATTACAATCGTTCAGCCTTTAGTTCGCAACCGCTCGCGTTTATTCTACCTCGTTTCGCCACGCTATAGCTGAAAAACACGCGCCTGTTCTATATACGCTTCTGTTTCGCGACGTTTTTCCATGGGGCCCCATGCGCGTTGAAGGCACATTACTTGTATATTCTAATTATATTTGCGCTATAAGCGCGAAACAAGAAGATCAAAGAATTGGTAAAGTATAAATCACAATTGGCATTATTACGTACATAAGCTCTTTTCTAGAAACCTCGATGGTGTGACGTCACGAAGTGGTGATGACGCAACAGAAGAACCCACTTCGTAAGTTCATTGTTTCGTCACAAACTTTTGTATCAACCTGGCAAGTTTAACCGGAATCATTTTACAGAACATGGTGTGTGACGTCACAGAGGATCAAGCGGACCATAACGTAAATCAAGAATGAAGGTACTTATGACGTAATAAAATGTGAGCAGCAGTTTAATCATTATTATTATTGCAGAAAAGTCCGCGAATAAAGCTGCCGAAGAAAAGCGCAAGGTATTGCATGTTTAACTATATTATCATTGTTTATTAGATCATGACGAAAACGAAAATATCCTAACGTAAGAGTGTTTTTAAATGTTAAAAATGAGTTCACGCGTTTATAGGAAATATTGGTTTCAAAAACGATATCCCATCTTACCCCACGTTTTTTTTATTTAAGTGATAAGCCTGTGACCTGTCTATTACATTTGATTTGCAGTCGAAGAACAAAGACGAAGACGCCGATAAAGGATACACGGTTTGAGGTTTGAGTATTATAAGTATGAGTTGTGTGTTGTATGTATGTCTGTCTGCGCTGTTGTACCTTTATTCCGCTGGACCTAATGTTGCCAGCTATTTTTAGTCAGTCACTACTATAGTGCATTTTACATGTCTATGAAATATATGCAATGAAACTATGGCGAACATCTTGCTGAATCGGATTTTGTTGTTGTACACTTTATTGGGTACTTCTTCTGCAAAGATCGAATCTTTTAACGATTTTGTATTGTCCTAATCGCTTGGTGAGAACGCTATGTTGGTACACAAATACTCGAGTAATATCAACACGCAGTATAATATGCGCATAATAAAAGTCCATAATTTCCCTGAAAAAAATAGTCCATAATTCGGTAAAAATATAAACTTCTTCACCCCGAATAAAATAGTTATAATTAAACAAACGTCATGTAGCGTGATTGGGACGATGGCCACGTCACAATTACGTTACGACGTCGATACGGTGGGTCAGAGCATTGTCATGACCCTGCGTTCGGTGCGGTTACGCCAGTTTTGATTGAGTTACGTCACGGTCAGGTTGTTGCGTGGACGTCACCGCCAGTGATGCTACGCTAGATGTTTGTACCCTACCGGAACAGTGTTGTTACCGGCACAGTGAAGCTACGCTCGGTTTTAGGTCACTGTCAATGCGGTTCGTAACAACCTGACGCAGTTCATAACGGTCGATGCGGTGCGTAACATCCGGACGTTATATTATATTGTGTGAAGATACGACGAGAGTATCGCGGTTCCAACATGGCGACTTACCTTTTGATTGGGACATGCGGAGCTGTTATTGGCTTCGACTCCTTGTGGTTGGACATTCAATATGGTGTACACTGCAGATGATTATCTTTCAGGATTTGAACCATATTTTGTTTGTAGATGTTTCAATGATTATGTCCGCGTTAATTACTTTTTGTCCTTGCCCCCTTTTTGTATGATTGAGCTGTTGTGTGTTTGGCACATGTATGTCGCTGCACTCGTTCTATTATTTTTGTCTTTTTGTTGGTGTATTCCTTGTTGTGCACATTTTCTATGTGCTCTCGTTGTATTATTTTTGTCTATGGGGTTTCTTTAACCTGCGTGGACAGTAACATCCCGCAAGGGTTTCTCACCAGAGTAGAAACCCACTACCATTGGCTGGGGGCTTGTCGTGCCGTAGTGGCTTTCCACCAACGCCAGCCACATAAATTTATAAGGGTATTTTAATCTTGTTTTTATTTTTCAGAAAGATATGTAACAGCGAAACAAAGATTTAAATTTTAACGTTTTACTTGGTGCTGTTCATTGTATAATAAACCGTTAAGAAAAATAATGATCTGTGTTCTGCTCTTCGTTGTGTCCGAAAATTGCTCTCGTATTTGAAGAGATAAATATTTTTTATGAAAGTTACTTTGCCAAAAATGTGTTCGGAGATATCATGGTATTATTCTTGCTCTGACGTCACATACTTAACTATGACGTCACTGAAAAGGTTGATTTTAGCAAAACCTGCCAATCTTTAAAATATTATACAATAAGTATAGAAATGTTAGAATCCGTTATTTAGGGTGGGAATCCCGATAAATAATTGAACAAAGGTAAAGGTACGTATTATATTTAGAAGACCTATATACCAAAGAAAGTGTTTTCTATTAAGAAAACCTTCACAGTTGTATCTAATCCGCAAATTTTGGTGGTTTACATTTAAAACCCGCGTTAAATGTTTTAAGATTTCTCGAAGCGAATACGTTCGGTAATATATTTTGTTTCAAAGTTATTAAATCCTTGTTTAAATGTAATTTATTATGCAGTAGTCAAATTACAGCTTTGTTAAAGTTTACTTTAAATTTAAAATTTATATCCGCACGGGGAAGTAAAGAGTTGTATAGAAAAAATTTCTCAAATAAGTTTTTGTGAAATGTGAGGACATATAGAATACCAGTGTACGAAAATATGTTTGATATCATTTTTCACAACCTAGTTTAATGCTTAATTTAAATATATAAACCAGTTTAATCGTTTTTGCTTCGAAAATATTGAAACTTTATCTGCATATAGGCTACGAAACTGCTTCA
The DNA here is from genome assembly GCF_009617815.1 of Ciona robusta. Classification (NCBI taxonomy): domain Eukaryota; kingdom Metazoa; phylum Chordata; class Ascidiacea; order Phlebobranchia; family Cionidae; genus Ciona; species Ciona robusta. The sequence goes on along the minus strand of NC_143244.1, from coordinate 7,117,149 downwards.
AGCATAATATTCACAAAAAAGGGGCACGGTTTGGTTTTAAAATCTATGCCATACAGTAACTATACCAAGGCCTATTACTGGCACCAATGTAATAACATTATATAAACTTAATGCATTTAGTATATTCTTATTCTCAAATCAGTTTAGCATAAACGAAAATTGAGTTATAAATTTACACGTTTAGCAGCAGAGCAGCAGACCGCGGATATTGCTTAAAATATTTCAAAGTAAATCAGACAGATATGTACTTAAACTACCAACTATACCGTGATTGAGGCATGCCCGCTTATATGTAACGCTTCGTGAAAGTTAATTATGCATTTTGCTAACAGCAGTCACGAACCACTGTGGGCGTTTCTATACGTTGCATGAATTCCGCTTAAAATCTCACTTTGGCTTAAAACATATATAGCATAGCATGAATTTGTACCACCAGTATTAACCTGACTGTGCACGTGCACAGAAACTGTTTAAAATATATTACCCAATAAAAAAAAGAAAAACTAGAATTTAAGTAAAATGAAAAGTAGGCTAGGCTATATAAAAATAAATCTTGTAAGATGTCTGGTTATGGATTGAAAATGTAGAAACAACAGTTATTCAGGAAAGGGATTAGGTTCTAAATTCGACCTCAAACCGCTGGGGTGCAAACGTCGGAATGACACATCTAATTACATATTGCTTCCGATGCATGCGACATTATTATATTGTGCGTGCAAGAAATACCCGGCGCCCAGCAAACAGTTCACGAAACGCCGCGACGTGCTGTCTCTCGTTTGCTTGCCTGTGCGTGTAGGCGACATACTTCAGCGCGATACTCTTTTTTCCGTAGCAAGACAGGCAGACGCGTCAACAATTTAAGGGTCACGCAGGTAGAAAACAAGTAGTCAGTTTTGTACGCATCACAACAAAGATGAGAGAATGTAGCTCTACAGAAGTTGAGACGAAACCAACAGCGACGACGTGTTGCAACAAAGTTAGATGGTATCTTGTGGTTCATTGCCTTTTGGCCATCGCATCAAGTAGGTGTTTACATTACATTCTTTAATAGGTTTAAATAAAAATAGTCCTGTTTGTGGCTTCCTAGAAAGCTATGTGCCCGCAGCATTTTTGTACATTTTTCTCATTGCTAGGGCTTGAACTGCGTTTCCTCTTATGTGCATTTTATTGCTAGGACGCAGCACCCTGCCAAGATGAATTACGCTGACAGAAACACGTTTATTTCGGTCGTGAGAATTGTCCTTTGACTGCAGTCAATCAATTGCAACATAAAACAAAGCAAACACCTTGACATTATAGTTGATATATATGAGTACATGGCAACGACGTGATTCATATTGCCATTGCGTCAGAGCGATGCTATCAAATAATTACATTGCAAATGGATATACTTAATTTGGTGTTGAAACAGATAATTCTGCGCTCGGTCACAGAATAATCTGTAAAAGGCATCAGTTCAAAAACAACAGAGCCTAATTACACGTTGACTATGAGTCTAAGCCATTGTTTACGAGCAAGTTCTGCACACCACTTTCCCACGCAATAATAAGTGCATTCTTTTACAGCTGTAGTTTCTGCCGGTATAACAAATATTAACGTGAGTACGCTGGAAACACGATTTTCACTGGACAGTGCCGAGTCAGCATTGATTGTGATATGCTTTGACATATCTTTCTGCGTGGTTACCGTTTTTGTGACCTATTTCGGAGCAACCGCAAATAGACCGAGAATAGTAGGAATTGGAAGCGCGATTTTTGGGCTGGGGTCACTCGTGTACGCTTTACCACATTTCATTTCACCATTGTATGACTACGGGGACGAATTACCGTCCGGTAAGTGCTATTTTTTTATTGTGTTCTTCTTTTAAAATAAGATGTAATAATAAATGGGGTAAGATGGATACCGTTTAGCACTTAATACCCTACTTCATATAAGTGTTTTGAACAAATAACAACGATCTTTTTATGAACATGCGGTAATAATTCATAGTTTATTACTAAACACGAAGCTAAAAGAGATTAAAACGATGCGCCATCTTACCCCAACCTAACATAAACATTCGGATACTTTGCGCTAATGTTTAAACAAAGTTTATACAAAGGCCTGTGTGGACAAAGGTTAATAATTATAAACAAAGCGACAATACCATCAATATAAATCACGCTTTTTGTTTGTTTTTGGTCAGAAATTAAAGGTCGCTTTGTCAATGTATTAATGAAGATTGATCTTAAAAGTATATTCGTGGTACAGATCTTCGAGATTCGTGTCGTTTATTATCTATCAGTGGTGAAACAAACACACATCGCGTAAATCAAAACCAACTTTCGACATTTTTTTCAGTGATTTGTAACTCAACAAGTCAGCTAGATTGCACCTTGGAGCCAAATAATGAACTCAAAAAGTTCATGTACGTATTACTTGCGGGACAGCTTTTATTGGGCTGCGGAAGTACACCCTTGTATACATTAGGCTTGGCATATATTGAGGGAAACGTAGCAAAGAATTCGGCTTCAGTATATTTAGGTAAGTAAAATAATGCAAAACATATAGTTTTAATTAAGTTGTGCGAATTATTAAAAGTAACTAGATGCAAAACAGCTTTTTCGACAAGATTATGTTCGTGTAAAGACATAACAACGACTATAGTTTAGAATGCCTTAATATGGCCAACACTTATTCTTGTCGTAAGAACTGTTTTGCATTTATATGTGACAGAAATAGCTTACGTGTTAAAGTTACGAGTAATGTTTAAAAATACAACATGTGTCGTAACGGTTAACATATTTTCTTATCGTAGAAGATGTTATACTTGTATTGTGTTGCACAGACACAGTTTTTTATATGATGATTTTATAGGTTTTATTAAAACTAAACAGGTTCTGCAAAAGTAAACAAATATTTAAAAAAAAAAATTAAAAAAATCTTAAAAAACCTTGCCTTAATCCATTTTAGTTTTTTATCTTAGAGAAGTAATTAACGTTAGAGTTAATTTATCTTGTCGTAAAATCTGTTTTTCATTTATTGTATCTGACAGCAGACAGAGTTTATATAAACAAATTCGCGCTGTTTCAAAATTCACATGCCCATTGTATGTATTATGTTTTTAACAATAATAATAACTTTTATTTGTCTATTCGGTTACGGTAGCGAAGATTTAGAAATATTTTAAACGAAAAGACGGAATATAGCGACAAAACAACAGCTGTTAAAACACCTTTAAGTTTTGAAATTCATCATGTATTTATGTTTTGAAATTTGCACAGGTATTGCAAATGCGGCTGGCATAGTTGGTCCGGTATTGGGTTTCGTTCTCGGCGGTTTATTCCTGGATGTATACGTAGATGTGGATCAAGTTTCAAGAGACAGGTGTGTGTGTATAAGTTTCATGCAGCACGAACAATAGATGAGATGTAGATGTCCCATGACATCATATATCGTATGTTTATATAATGCGCTCGTCTGCGATAACTTTTCTTTTGTGGTGTATTGAGTTACGACACTGCGGTAAAGTGTGAGCTGTATAATGTAATGTAATAGTAGGAGAAACACACACGTGCATGTAATCTAAATATAAGTAGGATGGGGAAAACGGGACATCTTTTATTTCATTTTCTTGTCCCATTTGTCCCATTCATTATTTTCTTGTCTCATTCATAGTTATCGAAGAACATTTAAAGAATTATAAAAACGTATCCTCACGACTCCCATAGACCGTTGTTTTAAACACGATCAGGTTATTCGTATATTATGTGTCAAAGATGTCCCATCTTACCCCACGGTACTATATGCACCTAAAAGATAATTCATATTTTATTGCGGGTTTGTTTTGTTTATTAAAAGTATTTGAAATTATTCTTAACGTTTACTGGTATTGTTCTGAATGAATTAATGAGTAAATGAGTTATTAAATATATTTTCACGTGGCTGAAACACGACGTTATAACACGGATATTTTATCTCATAAATCTCGTGCCCGCTTACGAGTTACCACTTAAGTATTTTTTTAACTTTCAATTTGTAACATGTATGGAGATTTTCAATTTGTAACATGTTTGGAGATTTTTATTTAGGATTTTCATTTTTAAACTTGAAAAAACAAAAATACATATACCACTATGGGGTAAGATGGGACATCTTTTAGCATCTAATAGCCAGATATCCTGATCGTGTTTTAAACAATTAACAACGGTCTATAGCACTCGTGAGGATACGGTTTTAAAATTCTTTAAGTTGTGTTAAAAAAACCAAATGGAGCGAGAATGAAAAGGTGTCCCATCTTCCCCTACCCTAATATATATACAAAACGCATAATTAAACCGTCCCACTTTAACAGCGTCAATCTAACACCATCTGATCCACGTTGGGTGGGAGCTTGGTGGATTGCCCCGCTCGCTATTGCTGGTGTGTGTTTCTTGCTGGTTATCCCATTTTGCACATTCCCTAAAACGATACCAGGTATACGTAACATATAGTACTGTGGGGTAAGATTGATATACCACGATCACAGAATATTTCATATTTACTAATCGTGTTTCTAATAATTAACAACAACGCTCTTATAGGGTCGTGAGGGTAAGTTTATAAAATACACGTTTATTTAATTTTATCATCATTTCCCGCCATTTAAAAAGGACAATCTTGCCGTATTACGTATAGACTGTTACGTTGTAATGAAACTGACAAGAAAATCCGTGTTTTATTTTCTCAGGTTCCGAGGAATTTCGCTTAAACCGTAAATCGGAGGTCCATCGGTCAGTTTATGCAAAAGACATCAACCAGAACGTTTGTTTCAAAGAAAAAGTCCGGAATTTTCACAAAGCGTTGTTTTTGCTGCTTCGAAATCCGACCTATACTCTACTGACACTTGGCGGGTGTAGCCAAATGCTAATTATCAACGGGGTGTCCGCGTTTCTCGCCAAAGTTATTGAGAATCAGTTTAACATTACTGCGAGCCGATCAGCATTGTTTTCAGGTACTATGTCTATATATTTTTTTTAATTGGGCAAAGATGGGACATATTTTTATTAAAGTAGGTTGGGGTAAGATGGTTTATCAGTATTTACAGAAATATATTGTTTAAATCACTAAAAAGATTGGGGTGTCGTGTACTAATACTAACGGTATTCATCTTACCCGTTACCCACACTATGCTGCTTCTGGTTATCTCATCATATGCTGCTTCTATATATCTCATCATAGGCGCTAAACATGTAAAAATACAGGGGAGGTGGGGGTGGTTAGACTTGCATTCCTATAAAACAAATCTAACTTTTTCATTTATATTTTTTACTGATTAATGTAACGAGAGAAATTTCAGCGTTTGCCTGCTTACCTTGCCACCCCAGGTTTGGCGCCCATATCTTTCCTATAGTAATTAATACCTATTCGTTCAACTTGTTTTTTGTGTGCAACGATTTATTAGCACTTTAACTTGAATATATAATAAAAGTTTTGTTTTATTTCAGGCGTAATTCTTGTCCCTGCCGGTGTATTCGGACACCTAATTGGAGGTTTTCTCGTCAAGCGTTTCCAATGGAAAACTCCAGCTATTATAAAATTTTGCGCAGCAACAGCTTTTATTGTGACTGCTCTAAGCCCAGGCGTTTTAATGCATTGCGAAAGTGTTCAAACCACTGGAGTTCTCATACCATACAGGTAATAATAATAATAATATTGAATTTATGTAAACATATCATTCATTAACTTTACCAAGCATGTAACGACTGACTGACTTTTAATTGACGTTCATTATAGCACCCTTATCAACTTTTCTCATGCACCTCACAAGGGTAAACACTGTATGCTGTGAACTGTTGTGTAAGGTGCACCGATTTTAACAATGTGAAATTGTAAATATAAAAGATTGTTTTAGGACTGAACAAAATAAATACTTGCTTACAGGATTTGTTACAGGCTTGTATATTGTAATACATTCATATTTGAATAAAAACTATTCTATACAAGATGGGTAAACAGTTTACAAAATGTTGTACTTTCTTGAAGGAAAATTTGACTATATTATTACCATTTTATTTTACTATACTATTTTGTTATTGTTTTATTTCTATTGAAACTTTTATTGAAATATATGAATGTGTATATAAAAGACTTTATTAAGTACTGTAAAATCACTTACTGGTTTATAGGGAAATTGTTTCAATTTCACATTTACATATAGCAATACTTTATGCAGTTATTCCGGAAATGAATCTCACGAAAGTTTTTCACGGGATTTGAACTCTGAATGTAATTCAAACTGTTCGTGTTCGCAAGAATTCTTTTCCCCAGTTTGTGGAAGCGACGGAAAGAATTATTTCTCTGGCTGCCATGCTGGCTGCACGAATAGACAAACTGTCAATCAAAGCAAGGTGACATTGATGAATGTATGCAATTAATTATGTATAGTACTGTGGGGTAAGATGGTATACTGTTAGCACATAAGTTACATATTTTGTAAGTGTGTATTGATAAAATAACTTGACTTTACTGATGTGTTATTTCGTTCTGTTATTATTTTTTATTTACTACCAAATGGGACGAGAAAATAAAATGAAATCATGAACCATCTTACCCAACCGTATTATAACATTTGCAACTTTGTGGATTGTTTAAATTTTTTATTTGTGGTTAACATTTAAGACAAGCCAAAAAGAAACCACTGGGTTGGACATTCTCATAAATTTCTTGCCCAAGGACACATCTGCTCGCAGTAGAAGCAGTGTCCACTGTCTAGCCTTATTGGCAAATATACCATCAACTGTCACTTATCAGCCAATCATTAATGATATGATACACGCTGTACATTGATTACATTCTGTTCATCATTGTCACGTTGTGTCTGACAAACATTTTTCTACAGATAATCACAAAATTCAAACAGTTATTAATGATATATACTAAGCGCTACTTTCTGTCTATTATTTTTTATACAAACATTTTTCTACAGATATTTGTAAACTGTTCATGCATCCCTGCAAGTAACGATGAATTTGGACAAACAGCGACACCTGGTGGGTGTCCTACAACATGTAGCAAACTACCCGCTTGGTTAGCGATTGCATTTCTGATGGTATTCTTCACATTTATTGCAGTAACTCCTGCATTGGTGGTAACATTTCGGTAAGTCGTTATATCTTAAAATATAACTTATTTATCGTATGTGTCCTCGACGGTCCTTGGTCAAAACATTCACCAACAACTTTCCCAACCAAGTAGCCCCTCATGATCTCTTTGTCAGACATAAATTTATCACAAACTAAGTTACATACATGACAACTCAACACCTGGCACGAGGTGTATTAAAACAGAACATCCGTGTTATAACGACTGTGGTTTTCCTGCTACACCAGGATAAATAAGTTTCATTCATCCATTCAATCCTATAACATTATATCAACAGGATAGTACCGGAATCTTTGCGATCTTTTGGCCTTGGTATCCAGTGGTTATTCCTTCGAGGTCTTGGTGGAATCCCAGGTCCTTTTCTCTATGGAAGCTTCATTGATTCAATCTGCATATTATGGCAGATGGACGACTGTGATGGGAGCAGAGGGTCGTGCTGGGTTTACGACAACCAAGGATTGGCAGTTCGGTTTATGGCGATCAGTAAGTGGTTTAGTATTAGTTGTTGAGTAAAAGTATTTGTTTTCGAATGCTAGGGCAAAGGTAGTTGTTATAAGATAGATGTTCTGTTTCATACACCTCATGCCTGTTCAGGAGGTATGCAAGTTACTTTGTAGGTAATTATTTTTTAAAGCTATTAGTATGTTCCTTTTTCATGTATGACTGAAATTTTGCTTAGGTCCCAGGATAAAAATGTTTAATATATTTATTTATAATATTTTGTTCAGCACTCGCGGGTCACTTTTTTGGTGGGATATTTTACCTTCTCTCATGGTGGTTCTACAAAGGGCCCCCAACGTCAGGCGTTCCTAGTAGCACCCTACCACTAGATGACGCACCTGAGGCCTGTTCGCCTCGAGCTGCTTCGTTTTCAAACATAGCGTTTGTACCAGAAGCATAGGGTAAAAAAATATTTATTTTTTCAAAGTTTGCATCGTTTAATATTGTTTCTTTTATACCAGAAGAAGCAATGTAGCAGATTGCACACTACGGCTCTATCAGTACACTAGCTGCTACACTTCTGCACCAGCAAAATGTTTAGCATCAGGCATATATGTTCCTTTCCTGTTATAGGTACTTGGTGACACTAATGTTCCTCATGCGTTGATACGATGCATTGTAAGTGCCTCGTATTCCGTCCAAAATATATTGAAGAGTTCCATCTTTTTGACGAATTTTAGGCCAAAAGGAATGTAACTTGTTGTATTTTCACGTGGCGGGCAATACATCGTGTGCCCGCTTACGTGTTAACGTAACTTTGGGAGTGATTACATTTTTAGATTTTTTAATGTGTGGGTGACAACTCATAAGGTTCCACGGGGTTGGAGCAATTGCTGTTAATCTTGCCCAGGGGGCATAGTCCCAGTGGCGAGCCTTGAATCTGTAACCTCTGGGTTGGAGGCCAAAGGACACCTTACATAGACTGAAACTTTGTATTGAAGCAAATGCAAAACAGAAAGAAGTACATTGTATATGACTTCGTATTGACTGAGTTGACTTCCAAGTGTTACTGGAACATAAATGATATCTGTGCGTTCTGGCCAGTTAGCGTAGCCAAGTAAAACAAGTCAGTGAAGAAAGAAACGAGATTAAAACCGGTGAAAACGAAACATAATTTATAAATATATATATGTGTATGCAGTAGTATGTGAACGAACACTTAGTGTAAGTGCATAAATATGAGCAAGCGTCTATACAGACGAAGCATGATCTAGCAGTAGAAGCTGATAAAGGAAGAAAAAAAGCAAAACCAGTAGCTCGTCTGTAAGATGAGTCTATATCTCAAATACAGACTGGTTTGCAGCTACCCCCGTTTTAAACCAATCAGAACGCCATGTTACGCTTCGGTTGAAATGATGGGTAACTTCGTCTTAAACGTGGTATGTGATTTTCGTTGCCACCGTAGCATAACAGAGCGATTTGATTGGTTAAAAAAGGTTGGCTGCGTACCAGTCTGTATTTTCGAAATACACATTCGTGACGTCAGCGATAGAGAATTTTGGAAACTCGTAAGCAAAGTGATAAGTTTAAAGCAGGAACGAGGTATGAACAGAAAAGAAAATGGCGAAAGAAATTGTTAAGCTGTTTCGAAGACACATCGTATCGACCTCCTTGTATAAGTAAACGATATCGAACTTTGTTTTTCAAACGCAGTAATTATACTACTTGTTCGCACCCGTAGCGACGACAGCTTCTACCATGTCGGAGAACGACGACAAATTGTGGACCCGGCGGGATTTGAAGCGCCGAAACCCCGCCTAGTTGTCGTCCTTCTTTGATGACCCAGCGGGTCCTGGATCCCACGAAGAAATCGACGACGCCGAAGACCCAGTTCTGTGCCTGGCTCCCTCTCTCGTCTTTCTGCCGTCGACTGCTTGCGACTTTGACTGCGAATATGACTGCCTGCGAGTGACACTGGAAGTTTTTTGGGAGCGATCGCTAGCAGTCTCAGGCGACATATCTTCACTCGGCCGTCGCTTTACTCGTTCTGCTATCGCACGATCAAAGTAGTCTGTAAGTTGAGTCTGTACAACTTCAGCGAGCAGTTCGGGAAGTTTACTGACTTGTTGTTCTAAGTTTTCAAGTCGAGTCCCGATCTGACACACTCTGTCTTCAACCGTTTCATGCCGGGTGGTTATTTCTGATAACATGTCCGAAACTCGTATTTGCATCTGCTCAATTATAAAAAAAACACATTAGTAATGTACGTTAAATGTCAAATATGGTAGATTGGGGTAACATGGTCCATTTTTCATCCCCTTTCCCCCCATCTGCTGTTGTAGGATGAGTTAAGATGGGACATATTTCATTCTCTTTTATTGCATTTTGTAGTAGACAAAAATATTTACAAAAATATATACCCAAACCCTCATGACTTTAAAAGAGCGTTATTAGTTGTTAAAACACGGTTAGAAAAAAACATTAAGGGTTAACGGTATCCATCCTACCCTACTGCACTATACCATTAAAGTTATATTATTTCTATTATTCTTATATTCTCACTGTTTCCCAGCTAATTATAAACCCAAAATGCATTTTTAAAGATCTAAAAATTAATTGTAGCCGAAGATGATCGCACCTTTGCAAAATCAATAAGGGTGTTGGCTTGGTCGTTCAGTTTCCGTTGCTCCATTTTAAAATTACGTAATCTGTAATGAGAAAAACAGATGATATGAGTTCAAGTGCATATTATACTTGCATATCAAAACACAAATAGTTATTTATCTACTCGAAAACAGTAACCAAACTACTTGAGGAAAAGTGTTAAATAAAAGCGTGGCCGCTGAACCCACAAGACCATATAAATTAACTCATATTGAGTTGCATTTAATTAAAACCAATTTAAATGTAATTAAAACAAAAAGTGTTTCAATATACACAAGATCTTGTACAGCTATAGTAGGGTGGGGGGAGATGGGACATCTTTAGCACATATTATTCAAATATCCTGAACGTGTTTTAAACAATTGACAACGGTCTATATGGGAGTCGTGGGGACACAGTTCTATAATTCTTGGAATTTCTTTGTTTACTAGCAAGTAAGGCGAGAAAATAGAATGAAAAGTGTCCCATATTCCTCCACCCCACTATATAAAGATTCGGTTTGGTTCTCAGACCACAATTTCACATTTTTTCACTTCCAGTATAGCCTACTGCTATTCCATTGTTCAATTGTTATTATTAAATCCCAACAGTCCATCTGTCTTGGTCAGAATCAATACTGGTCATCGAATAAGTCATTAAATTATGGATGCAGCTGGACAGTTGTGAGCAGTCAATCAAAACCATCAAAAAGACAATCATCCACAAAGTTACATACGTGGTAACTCGTATACGGGCACGAGGTTTATGAAATAGAACACCGGTGTTATAACGAATCTCGCTGCCCCGCCAGCACGCAAGGATATATATAAGTTACATTCATTTATGTGCATGTTTGTTGTTTATTTAGGTTTTCAGGCTTACATTTGTTTGTTCCTTTATTCACCCATTGATTAAGTTATTCATTCATCCCCAAAAAATCTACCTTTCAAAAAATATTTTACTTTAAAATTATAAAACAGAGGTCACTTACTGATAAATTGCATGCAGAAACTTGCGCTGGTGTCTTCTAACTTTAGTAGAATCCAGTTTATCTGTTAGCTTCGTGCTTTTATATATCAGCCATGTTTCCCTGAGTACGTTAGCGGCCGCGTTTTTGACCTGCGTGAAGTTTCGTGTCAGTTTTAGCTATTTTAATATCACTCCCAGTCTAGACTATAATGCGCACAAACGTAACTTACGCGTTTCGACAACTGAGTATCCATCATAAAGTTATGAACGTGCTTTTCCGCTTTGGTGAGCTCTAATTTTCTGGCTACGACAGCGACAACTAAAGCAGTACACCCGGCACCCTGGAATAAAAGTTATGGATTTTATTGCGTGGAAATACCTATGTTATTTAGTTTAAAATGATTTTTAAATATTTCCCAAAACGTAAGTTTTTTGTTACGGCGCTCTGAATGAACAAAACAATTTATAATGAAATTTTTACACGTCAAATAATGTCTGTTTTTTTTATTATTTCCTATTACGTATTTCATTACGTGGGAGAAAGTACTCAATTATATTCCAGCTATATTCTGAACGATGTATAGAACTGCGGGGTGAGATGGATACCGTTGGAACATAACATCCAATATTTCCCAATCGTATTTTAAACAATAAACAACGTTTGGGTCACAGACAAACGATTACATATTTTTCTAAATATTCTTTGTTTGCTACAAAATAGGATAATCAAAAAGAAAAAAATTACGCAACATCTTACCCCACCCTACTATGCAATAAAAAGCATGCTCAAAATTTAAAGTTATAAAACATTTTTTGGGTTCCTTCCAAACTCATTACGCCACAGTCCTGGATTTATCATCATATAGAATGTTTCATATTGCATGAAAAAAATCAATATTTATAATTATGTAATGTCAAATCAAATGTTATAATGACGAAACCGGTAAATCAATGTTCAATGTTACAAAGATTGGTGGATAAAAATGAAATACATTGAGACTTGAATTTGGCCTTTATGGGTGTATAGCAGAAAATGAAAACTCTTTGTTTTTCAAACTTCTGTTACAATATTCGCATTTTTTAAACTAGAAATACTCCATTTTATTTCCGACGTTTTTTTTGTTTATTTTATGCTGTGCGAACTCGAGCCCTTAAAATCGAACCATAAAAACAAATTTGAATAAAAACTATAAAACTGTATCCTCACGACTCCTGTAGACCAAAGTTAGTATAGACCAAGTTAGGAAACGGCGCTCGTGTCCGCCATTACGGAGCCCACAGAGCGTGAATCGCCTATACCAATGCATGGTCGGCATGTGTTCATTTAGTTCTTGTAAGCGATACAAAGCTAGAAAACACATATAGCGGTTGTTTTAACATTTAATATATAATTTCTAATATAAATCTTGTTATATAATATTAAATCTAGGAATTAATGTGAAGTAAATTAATATTTTGACTGGTTTTCGGCGTACAGTGTGGTTTAACAGAGTACTTTACGTTGGCGATTAAGACTAGCAGCAATCAGCTTAGTTTACATAATAGTATTTGATCATACCTACGAATCCACAGAACCATTCTTTACAACATGTATAATCCAACATGAGTGGACATGCAGCTCTAAACTGCTCAAGTACTAGCAGATAAGGTGTTCGCGTTTTCCGATTTCATAAAGACCCGTAACTTACTAATTCAAGCAGAGGACAAAAAATAGTAACTCAGTATTGTTTTCCTCAATGTCACTTCGATATTAAGTAAATTTTACAAAGATACCTTAAGTTTCGTTGCCGGCTATACGTGTTAAGTTTGTGAGCCAAAAAGTAAAATCACGACAATATACATGCAAAACTGCAGCTAGATACACCAGTTTATGGTAATGTTATGCGTTTTTGTTTGTATTTTTATATTTTAAACATGTTCTTTTATGTTTTTTGGTTAGTAAACTTGATATTTTCTGTTTTTTTACTCTTTAATCGATTGAGTGTTCAATAAAAGTTGATTATTTTTGTGAGGTTTATTATTGTGATAAGATATAACATTAGTAGAAAGCCATTTTTACTCGCAGAAGTGCTTGGTTTTTAAAAAATCGCAAAATTTAAACGAAAAACAGCACCCAGCAATGATAAAATGCTATGCCGTGGGCTCCGTAATGGTGACGTCTATGACGTCATGGACGCGCGACAATGGATAACAAGACTCGTTGTTTTACAATCCGTTTCCTAACTTGGTCTATACTAACTTTGCTGTAGACCGTTGTTAATTGTTTAAAACACAATATTTAGATAATATAGTAGGGTGGGGGAAGATGGGACACATTTTTATTTTATTTGCTCATCCCATTTGTTAGTAAACAAAGAACACTAAAAGAATTATAAAACCGTATCCTCATAACTCCCATAGACCGCTGTTAATTGTTTAAAACACGATCAGGATATTTGGATATTATGTGCTAAAGTTGTCCCATCCTTCCCCACACCACTATATTTTTAAAAGTGAGCTGTTTTTCCCATCCTAATACTTTGTTAACTCCGACGTTTTTTCAACTTGTTTTTTATTTAATGCTGCGCGAACCCGGGCCCTTTAAGGTCGAATCAACAAAACAAATTCGTCCCAACTTAACCTTATACGCCACACATTGATTGATTGCGGCAAAATCTCACCATGATGCCGGTAAGAAGACAGACGGTCCTGCCACAGAATGTGTTTGGAACCAAGTCACCGTAGCCAATTGATAGGAAAGTGATTGAAATAAGCCACATCGAGCTTAAGAAGTTGCTGTTTACGTTCTCAGTGTCGTGATATCTGAAAAGGGTTAAATTAACTGTGATATGTTCCGTGAACAGTAAATGTGTTTTTGGAGATAAGATGGTCCATGTTTTTAAAATAAAGTAAGATGGTTTTTACATGCTCTTTTTTCGTCCCATTTGATGATTGCAAAGATTGTTTACAGACTTATATAAACATATCCTCACAAAGAGCGTCACACAATTAATATCCAATTTTTTCTGATAGTATTTTGAACAATTACCAATATAGGATACGGTTATATAATTCTGTAAAAATTCTTCGCTTTTTACAACATGGGATAATAAAAGACAAGGAAAATGATGCATCTCTCCCAACTTACTATGTATAGATTTTGTGCATACACAAATCCAATATCACTTACAATGAGTAATTTGAAGTCTTGCGCTACTGGTTTTCCAATAAGGAAAGACCTGATTGCTTTTACACGTACTAAAGATTGTTTGGCATGATCTTATGTCAGTTATCCGCGATTAGACAGATTAAAATGGGACACGTTAGCCGTTTAGGTGGATTTATTAAGAGGCCATACGGGTGCACTATAAATACGAGAGAGGGCGCTATCAACCGATTAATATTAAATCATTTATCTTGTATAGTATTGATTTGACATTCACGTTTAGTATGGCTAGCGGACGGTTGTCCGCAAGGGCAGCACCTGAAAGGGCCAGCTTCGCTCAGATGGTGGCAGCTAATACACCAGGAATAGTGTTTAAAAGACCAACATGCCTTATGTTTAGAACGAACAAGCTAATGTCAAGAAGCGAGATAATATTTCTGTTAAAAGAAGCAGGTTTTACAAAAAACAGAATAGCTGGCATTGCAGCAATGAAAGGTAACAAAGTGGATGTCACCTGTGTTACCAGGCAGAATGTTCTGGATCTGTTCGAAAAGTTAACGACAGTAAACGAAATTTACGGCCTTCGACTGTACGAATCCGACATTGTAAATGTAGTAATAGGATGGGTTCCAATACCCTTTCCTGAGAAAACGCTGCTGGAACACATTGAAAAGGAATATGGCAAACCAATTAAAAGCACTCACAAAATAGATAAAGATGGGTTCAAGACCGGAGTCAGATACATAACAATGAAAAGAGAAGATGTGGAAAAAAACCCGATTCCCAGTTATATCGTAGTTAACAATCTTGAGTTTTATGTCTCATACTTTGGCCAAAAGATTACATGCAAATATTGCTCAAAACCAGGTCACAAACAAGCAGACTGCAAACAGAGAAAAAGCGACTTCCCTCGTCTCGAAACTGCCACGCTCGAGCAAGAGTCCGGCCTGAAGCTGAATACTCCGACAGCCAGTGCGAGGCTACCTGACGTCAGAGATAAGAACGCCAGCACGCTGCCGCAGGTAGCGCGTGACTCGCAGGAGGCGTCAACTGCTATGGAGAGCGAAACAACCGCTGCTCGAATCAAGAGAGCTTATCCCAGCCCTGATGACCAAAGAAACACTAGAGTCAAGTCGGCTAGCGTCAGTGAAAAAAAACTACCGGTAAACTGCCCAAAGTGCAATATGGAAGGACTCACCACAGAACAAACCGAAAGCTACTTCTGCTGGAGCTGCAGCAACGAATTTTTGATATCCAAAGTGTGCTGTGGAAGCGACCTATTCCTCACAAGCTTCGATAGTGAATCAACTGCATGCCCAGTATGCAAGGAAACTATGCTATTGATGCCGTGCTGTAAAACGATACAACCAGAATACAGATTGGAAGATGGAACATACGAATGTGCGAACTGCCAAAGGTACTCCACACATTGTAAATGCAACCAATTTAACGTTCTTCTTGGTAAACCCTTAAGTAAAGCTTGCACTAACGCTAAATGCAAATGTCGCCTAATCCACTGCGATTGCGGAAAAAGGTATATCAAAGAAATAGAACCGCAAGCACCATTTAAATGTAGCTGTGGCTTTGAATATGAATACGATGTTGATATTGGTGTTAGAAAACTTTAATAACAACTTTCCAATGACTGTAAATTTTGCAACCTTTAATGTAGCTGGTCTAAGAAATGATAAAAAACGTAAAACTATTTTTCGCTATTTACAAAACAAACGATACTGTATAACTTTTTTACAAGAAACGCATTGCTCGAGAGAGAAACAAAAACTTTGGGAAATGGAATGGCAAGGGGAAATTCTGTGGGCCAACGGTACCAATAACAGTAGGGGGGTAGCAATACTCTTTAACAAAAGACTGTCATATGAAGTGCTTACCCACGCTGCGGATCCTATCGGACGGTGGTTAATGGCAACGATAAAGATTAACGGCACGATATTAACCATCACAAACATATACGGCCCCAATAGGGATGAACCTCAGTTTTTCGAGGACCTATTTCAAAAGCTGCTTATTACCCAATATACCGGAGCTACTATAATAGGAGGAGATTTCAATGTAACGATAAATCCTGCGCTAGACAGAAACATCCCAACCCTTCGAAACAAAAACTCCCACCGCGTTTTAACAACCAATATGACTGCTCATAACCTTTCAGACCCACTCAGATTTAATAATCCTGGTCTAAAGGTTTTCACGCGCATCCAAAACAACCCATACGCCGCTAGTAGAATTGATTACTTTTTAGTCTCCAAACTCGTCCTATCAAAACTGCGTGCTGCGTCCATAGTTCCCGGCGTAAAGTCAGATCATTGCGTCGCTACATTTGAGGTTATGCTTGATCCTAACCCACGAGGTAGGGGTACTTGGAAACTGAACTCGACTGTGTTATCTGATGTTCGCTACATAAAAATGATTAAGGCAGAAATTAAAGAATTTTGTACATTTAACCCCCCGCAACAGTTTAAGCCGACGCTGAGGTGGGATGCGTTAAAATGCCATCTGAGAGGAGTAACAATCAAATTTTGCGCGGAAAAGACACGAGCTCTTAAAGCTGAACAAAAAGAGATTGAAAATAAAATTAAAAAAACGGAATCCGAAATAACGAGTATAATCAACCCGTCGACGGAACTTTTACAACAAAGGGAAGCTCAAAAGAACATGCTTAATACCTTAGTAGAAAAGCGGACCATGGGCGCAATCGTGAGGAGTAGGGCGCTTTGGACCGAGAAGGGAGAAAGAAGCACAAAATACTTCCTAAACCTGGAAAGAATACGCAGAGAGAAAAATACTATCTTTAGACTTAAAAGCGATAACCGGGAAATAACAAACCAATCGGCAATAATAGCGGAACTAGCAAACTTTTACCAGGAACTATATGAGCCAAATCGCACAAATTGGAATACTAAACAAATCGCTGCTCATCTCGCAAGCCTTTCCCCGCCTCGCTTGACCCCAGAGCAAAGTATGGTGCTTGAAACCGAAGTTACAGAAAAAGAGTGCTTATTCGCAATTAATTCAATGCGGAACAATAAATCACCAGGCAACGACGGCCTTCCTATCGAATTTTACAAAGCGTTCTGGCCGACATTGAAACCCGTATTCATGCAAGCCGTTCAATTCTCGGAAAAAACAGGTATTTTATCCACAACCCAAACACAAGGTGTCATTACACTTGTACAGAAAAAAGACAAGGACCCACACTATGCGACAAACTACAGACCGATAACCCTTCTAAATTCAGATTATAAAATTATCTCAAAAGTAATAAACAACCGCATGAAATGCTTCTTAGACGATCTGATCCACAAGGACCAGAACGGTTTCATAAATGGGCGATATATCGGAGATAATATTCGGCTCATGTTTAATATGATTGAGTACTGCGACCTAAAACAGATACCGGGAGCTATTATTTCAGTAGACATGTATAAGGCCTTTGATACAATAAGCTGGGAATATATAATCGAAACGTTAAAAGCATTTGGATTCGGTAGTAGAATTATAAAGTGGATTCGGACAGTGTACGATGCGCCAAAATGTGCTGTCACAAACAACGGGTATGTGTCGAAGTATTTTGATATACGCAGGGGTGTCCGGCAAGGCGACCCTCTGTCTCCTACTCTGTTCGTTATGGCTATAGAAATGCTGGCGATCGAGCTACGAGCATCACCCTTTCAAGGTATAAATATTAATAGTCATGAAACAAAGCTCTCTCTACTGGCCGACGATACGGTAATATACACGAGGGGCAATCTACAGGATTTTAATCTAATTTTCCAAATACTGCGACGTTTTGGTCATGCCTCTGGCTCTGTGACTAATCTGAATAAATCAAACGCATTCTACGTAGGAACGAAACGGAATTGTACAATGCGCCCAATGGGCAATGAAGGTCTCGCATGGCCTAATGATCAAATAACATATCTCGGGGTTGTCATTCCACTGGAAATGCAAAGTAAAAGAATCTTCACGCTTAACTCCGCCACTATCATAAAAAAAGTCGACATTCGTTTAAACATTTGGTCTAGTCGTGCACTGACGCTTCTCGGGAAAATAACGGTCATAAAATCCCTCATCATTCCCATCCTCACCTACAAACTTACAGTCTTACCCGAAATACCACCGCAGACGTTTATTAACAAATTAAAACAGAAACTATTTCGTTTCGTCTGGAAATCTAAGTGGGAAAAGATAAATCGTACAAAAATGTGCACAGACATAGAAAGAGGCGGGGCTGGTATGATCGACATCGAAACATATCTTTTAACACTGAACCTACGATGGATAAGAAACGTACTAGACCCAAATTACCACGCTCCCTGGAAATTAATAGAAAAAGAGTTTGTCGACCAAAACATCATGACCGTCGCTATGTTATCACCAATGAGAGATGGCTGTGCCGACTTTCGGCGCATATTCCCACTGCGCGCCTCACACAAATCAGTAATTCTACTGCGGCGATTGTTTAAGAAAGGGATAATTTCGGACTACCGTACGGACCCACGGCTATTGTGGTTAAACCCAAAAATTAAAACGAAACAACAAAGCTTTTTAATCGAACAGTTTTTAACTCATGGCATCTCCTCCTATCATGACCTTATTAACGAAAAAGGCGAATACATGGGATACAACGAAATAATAAAAAAATGGAAGGTCCCATATAAGGAGACAGATTTTTGGAGCTACAACCGGCTTATAAAAGCTATCCCGGACGAATGGGACAGGGAGGAATCGCCTCCAGCAAATCAAACAGAATATAGAGAATACCCCGAAAAACTGCTAAAAACGGTGATGGACTGCCATAACACCAAACATCTATATAAGACATTAGTGAATATATCCTGCGAGCAGACAAATAAACAGGGCCAAACGTGGGCCACGTTACTAGGTATCGACCCTGATTGGAAAAAAATATACAAAACCAATTACTTCTGTACCTTAAAAACAAAATTCCGCTCATTCCAAATAAAAGTAAACAACCTGGCGATAATAACAAATGATAAACTATTCAAATTCGGAATTGTTGACTCAGGCCAATGCGTTTTTTGTGAGAGTGCACTGGAAACAGTGCATCATATTTTCTGCACATGCCCTAAAATAATTTTATTCTGGAAAGAAGTTTCCGACTGGATATGTGCCACTTTACGCACCCCTTTTGTATTTCAAGATGAGCATTTTCTTTTTGGTGTGAGTGATAACCCGATAGTTTCTTGCTTATTACTATGTGCTCGCTTTTGTGTATACCGCTCTAAAGTAGCAAAGAATGAACCGAAATTGCACATGTTCTTAAGTGATGTAAACAGAATGAAAAACGAAGAATGGATAATAGCAAAAAGCAAAAATAAGAAAGATGTGCATAACTTAAAATGGAGTAACTTTTAAAAGTCAATTATATACATCGTATTTTCTATTTGCTGCTGTGTATTTTCAACCAACTGTGCTGTTGCGCCTTTTTATTATAATAATAATAAAAAAAAAAAAAAAAAAAAAAAAAAAAAAAAAAAAATTGTATAGTATTGATTTGTGATATTATACAGGTTTCACTCTGCCTAAACAAAATGCTTGCTAATATAGTAGCGGTAAATATAGACACCGTTTTATTCTATGTTCTTGTTCCTATTTGGTAGCAAACAAAGTACGTTCATAGAATTATAAAACCGTATCCTCACGACTGCCACAGACCGTTGTTAATTGTTTAAAACACGATCAGGATATTCGGATATTATTTGCTAAAATATGTCCCGTCTCCCCCCACTCTATACAGAAACTCATAAATGAAAAATTATTCTTTCTTTGGTAAAACAAAACATACTCCATTTTGATTGGCGATGCATTTCGTGTGTTTAAAAAAGATATTGTTTGAAAAAAGTTACATTTTGTTTCTTTTTCTGTTTTATTCTGAGTGGTCTATAATTGGACAAACAGTTTGGCCAATATTTAGCCGTGGCAATTTTATACAGTTTAATTGGGAATAGTTAAAAAAGAGTTTTTCCAATATTTGCACAAAATGGTAGGATTAAAATATGACAATTTGGAAATTTTAGTGTAAGTACGCTATTGCTGCAAGACGGCCTGTGCAGGTTGGGGTAAGATGGTTTATGTTTTCATTTAGTTTTACATCCCAGTTGGTTAGTAAAGAAATAACCAGTAAAAAAAATAGAAAACATATTTTTAAGGCTAGATTTACCCACAAAACATTCAAACCCTATAATAAAAATATCCTATAACATTGTAAATAAAGGTTACTTTTTGACACATTTAAGGACACAGTTTGCACATTTCGTGTTGGTAACGGTTTTTCTTTGCCGTAAATTATTTACTGCGGCAGTGAGTCTGTCTGACCCGTGTCGTTAATAACGCATTTCGTACGATTTGAATCTGCAGTAGGATTCGATCGAAGTGATTTGATTTTTTGAGATTAACTTTAAGACGCGCAGTAATTATTTTCTTTGAAATGACGCACTTCGGTTGCTTAGTAACGGGATTTGGACACGTTTCTTTGTCAGCGCGAAGTTGAACGCAATTTAAAAGACTTTTTAACGGTTGTAAAATTGCAGCAGCATTTAATTGGAGCAAGATCGATTTGGGTGAAAGTACAGCTTGGTGGCGCAAGAGTTTGACAGATAAAACGTATCGTAGCTTGCAATATATCTATAAAGGTGTTTATGCCTACTGCTTGATAACAACAGTATATAGTAGGTAGGGGCAAGATGGTACGTGTTTTTGTTCTCTCTTTTTATAACCGTAGCGTTAAATGACTCTAAAATAAAAGTGTTATAAGCTTGTTTGGAAAATATTGAATATTATGTGCTAACGGTATCCATCTTACACCGGAACAATACACACAATCGGTTCAATTTTCCTAGATATTTTAACGACTGCGTTTTGCTTCTGGTTATACTTCCTCGTCTACACTGTTTCAATAATTTAATTTTCGCTGTCGTTTTCAAAGGGTTAAAAAATGTGTAAATTACAATTCCAGTTGTGAACATTTTACGACGTCATAAATTTCCACAAGTTGTTTTCGCAACTGCAGTCCGACTTTAATGGTTTCAATCGTTTCCTGTACCATCGCAATTGTTAATTAATAAAGCTGTATTCGACTCCGCACACCGGACAAATGCACTTATTTGCCAGGGGATCGATGGTAACTACTTTAACTTTGCTGTAACTGGAAGACGCCATTAAATATTGATAATTTCCTTCGTCTCCTACGGGCGGGCAGGATAACTTTCAGTAGAAAAACTAATTGCTTATTTTTTTCTTATTTAAGGTGTATCATTCATCGGTACAATTTATTATGTCAATACGTGCTGAGATAAGCACTGGAACTTAACCAGTTCTTGCATAATAGGGGGGCTTGCATATATAGGACATTTTCTAATCGTGTTTTAAACAATAAACAACGCTTTATTTTAGAGTCGCGTGGATGCAGTATATATTTCTGTAAAATTGTTTACTACCAAATGCGACAAAAAAAAACAAAAAAATGAACCATCTTACCCCAACCTACTATATACCTTACCCCACGCAATAGAAATCTTATATTGAAGTCGCTATTACAGTTCACGCAATCGTTTTTCGTGTCAAGTCCCGAAAGTGGCGTGATAGCATTAATGCCTATCTCGCTAAAACGATCTGTCAGTCGTTCTTGCTATCTCGACCTGTGGGCCGTGATTTTAATATTACAATGCTCTAGTAAGTGGATTTTAATAGGGCATTTTCAAGTTGAACTGTCAGAGAAATCAAGTTAATCGATTCCAACAGTTCCCACTGGGCTAAGTGTGGAGCCTTTAAACCCTGGTGGCTTACACACAATCTTCAGCATTGATTCCGTAATTAGTAAAAGTCATAGGCATGAAACGTATTATGAAAATCTTGAATAAATAAATGAAATATTATGACAGACCATATTCCCCATTTAAATGGCGCGTTGTTTAATCCCAATGCCTCGATTTGGGTATTTGGGTATTGTGGAATAAGATGGATACAGTTAGCGTATATATCCGATAT
The DNA here is from genome assembly GCF_009617815.1 of Ciona robusta. Taxonomy (NCBI): domain Eukaryota; kingdom Metazoa; phylum Chordata; class Ascidiacea; order Phlebobranchia; family Cionidae; genus Ciona; species Ciona robusta. Next base: position 7,094,801 of record NC_143244.1, on the reverse strand, counting down.
TTCCTATACAAGTTTTAAACAATTAACAACGCCATTTTAAAGTCTTGTGGATATACGGTTATATAGATATTTAAAGGTTTTTTGTTTACTACTAAACCGGGCGATAAAGGAGAAAAAACATAGACCGTCTTACCTAAGCCGACGGAATATGATATTTTACAGCGTTTCTACAAATATTTTTAAGTGACAGCACATTATTGTGTATAGTTTAACATTTGGAAGTATTCGTTTAATCCGGGTTCGTATATACACACACATATATATATGATAACGAACAAGGTAATCCTGACCGGTAGGAGAATGACTTATCTCTTAATTAAAAGCGAGTGATGTGTGTAAAAGTTGCAAGCGGGACAGGCATAGTTCTGTGGAGTAAGATCGGACACCTTTAGCCCATGATATCTGAAATCCTAAACGCGTTTTAAACAATTAACAACGGTCTATGGGAGTCGTGAGGATACGGTTTCATATTTTTTTTAAATGTTCTTTATTTACTAACAAATGGACGAGAAAATAGAATGAAAACGTGTCCCATGTTTCCTCACCCTACTATATATAACAGGCTGGGGTAAGATGGTACATGGTTTAATTAAATTTTAAAACTGTTGAATTTTATGTTGCCAATATTGTAATCATAGTTTATATTACGAATACTGTACATGTGTACTTACCGTTCGCAAGCTCTAATAGTCCACGCTGCAATAATCCATAATGAAATACTGAATACCAGCAGCACGGTGCCAGGACATATCGTCATTAACGTCTTCATAACGAATCTGTTTTGTATAAAACAAGGTTAAACATAACTGTGGGATAAGATGGATACCAATAGTACTTTCAATATTTCCTATTCGTGTTGTTCACAATTGACAACGTTATTTAAGATGGGGATATTGTTATGCTGTAAATAATGTTGTTTACTTCCCCTACCAATATGAGCCTTGTGAAAAATATTGATTTTACATAAAAAATGTAACATAAATGTGTATCAAAAATAGGATTTTAAAGGGTGATCCATCTTGCCCCAAATGGCCAAGTACCACCTTGTCTCATGCACCATTTTGCCCCTGGTCCATCTTACCCCCACCACATTACCTGGTGTTAAAGTTGATTTTGTTCAAAGCTCCGATGCTTCGAGATGACGCGTCGGTGAAAAGCCTGCTGTGTAGAAGCATCACACGAGCTATCAGATAAAGACGAAGAAACATAGGGATCGAGAGAAGGATGTCAACGTCCGCTGTTGTTGTCGTCGTAACTCCAGAAAATGCCTGACAATTTTAAAAGTTCAAATATATTTTGGGGGGCATTTTGTTTTAATTTAAGTAAAAAAATTGATTGTGTCAATCGTATCTTTAACAACGTTATTTTAGAGCGGCGAGGCAACGGTTATATATTTCTTTAAATGTGTTTTTTACTACTAAATGAAACGATAAACGACGATGAAAACATTGACTATTTTACCCTAAAGTCCAATAAGTTAACTTTTCAACAAACGGAGATTAATTATGGGCACGACAGGCTGTTCTAAATTGGAAGTTCAAGTGCTTAGTAAAGGGCTTACGTGTCTCGCGGACCACTCAAATGTGTATAGACCCGGTATCGGGTGAATACTGCATATGGTCAGTTCAAGCGTAATGAACATTACTCGTTCCCAATCCATTGCGATTCTCCAATCTTCCGCACCGTTGTCAATCATAAACAACTGTAATATAAAGAGCATTTAATTCACTGCCAAGACGAATGCATGGAACCGTTGACCTCTCGATGCCTTATCTTTACCCTGATAGCAAATACCATTGTGATGTCTCTGGCTTTCGCTTTTCAATCGATTAGTTAACGTTAGAGTAAGGTATATGCAATGGTACAGCCATCTGTCGTTCATAATGCATCTCTTAATTGCAACACATGCCTGTGCCGGCACCTATGCTTAATGAACCATGTAACCACTTTGTAATTCATTCTACATCAGCATAACAATTTAAAACTTAAGCTTTTCTACATCGCGTTTAACAATATTGCTGCAGTGTAGTACTTCATTAAACAAAAGCTTGTTTACATTTTTTAAATAATATCAACTAGCCGTATACTTATGAAATTACAGAGTAATCTTATGTATATTTGTCTCTTCCGCTAACAGTATTAGTTACGGGGTATCTAAAATCCGTTTAAATTGCTTCACTATTAAATGAGCCAATATATTAAACTGAGCGGTAATTTTATTAGTTTCAGCAACGCAGTCAGAAAATAGAAACGCTTGGCAACGCAAGGTCTCGGGGGACTTTTCTGCGCGTGAGCGTAACTAAATGGAAGTTTGGAAAAAGGCCATGAATGTTCTTGCTGTGAGGCATACCTTTACGTTGCTGTAGCACACGCGTAAACAACATACGTGATATTTAGCAGTGCCAAATTCAAGCGAATATATTGACATGTATTCAATACAAAACACCCACAAAGTTATATATATGGTAACTCGTAAACAGGCACGAGGTGTATGAAACAGAAAACCCGTGTTATACGACCGTTGTTGCCTCGCAACAAGGAAAATTAAAATAAGTTCATTATTTTATTCATTCGTTCAAAATATTTTACGGTCTAAAAAACAGACCAAACACACTAAATTTAAACATGCGCTATCGGTATTGGTTTGGTATTGATATAGCTTTGTTGGTTCTGTATGTCAGTGAATGTATTCAGATTTCCGTACAGGATAATCAATATATAGAGATTTTAAAACGGGCTGTTGTCCGATTGGTGTTTATTGGACCTAAATGAAATATAACTGGAGTTACCGACATCGTAAACACGTCCAAGTGATGACATGATTTAACACGTTTCAAAGAACATTCCGAGTTAGGTGTTGAAATGTTGAGCTATTAAAGTCTTTGGCCTACGTATTGTATTGTTGCTAATTGGTTGTTACCGGTACATTGCTCACGTTGAAGTACAACGTTGACGTTTTGTAGCTCCATAATTCTGTAACCGCGGACGTGCGCATAATTTAGCGTTGCTGTTGTTGGTTTTTGACGTGTTTTTGTGCCCGGATTAATCGATTCAAGAGCTGTCTTTTACATGCTGGATTAACTGCAACGTACAAAAATAGCTGCGCTGTCCAACCATGTGTGTAAGCCGTCCCTCTGCTACAAAGCCTAACGCAAGTCACGTTTATAACGCAGTAGGTCGCGGTATGTACGTCGTTAGGCAACTAAATGAATTCACGGTAACCTTATAAATAATGCATCGCCACATGTAATTTCAGAGCAATGTCGCGCAACACTGAACACTAAAATAAATGTGGTGACCGAATGAAACTGCGGCGGGCCGTGATCTATTAGTTGTTGACAGCAAAAAAAAGGTGAAAAACCTTTATCTTCCATATATTGTTCATTCACCAAGCTATATTTATACTCCATATGTATAGAACCATGGGGTAAAATGGGAATCCGTTATCACACAAATCCCATATTTCCCGAGCGTATTTGTACCAATTACCAACGTTATTTTACAGCCGCAGGACTACGGTGATATATTTTCTGTAAATACTGTTTGTTTACCACCAAATGGGACGAAAATGACAATAAAAAATGCTCCATCTTATCCCACCCTACTGTACATTTAAACGTTGGGTGTATATAAACTCTTTATGTAAAACAAGGCACAAATAATTGTAATTGGCAGAGCATAACTACAGATAAAATGGCGTAAGGCATTTATATAAAATGTCACTTACATATTAACTTTACAATATATATTCACCTGTATTTCTCTAGCGTGATATGCGACGACCAAACCCAATAATAATGCTGTTGACAATGATATTAGGCACTTCAAAGCTAAAGAGAAATAAGTGGCCTGGAAAAAAACAAAATCATAAGTGTTTTTATGCAATGATTTTTAATTTATTTCTTCGAATACAATCACGAAAAACAAAAACAGATTCATAAAAGCAGCAAATAAAAGAGAATTAGCAGCAAAGCGACAGTCGTTTAAACATGCTATGTGGACAAACTACTTGCCACAAATAAAAGCGTGGCTGCTAATCCCATAATACAGTTTAAATTAACTCATTATGGATTGTACAGCAGGGTGGGGAAAGATGGGACACCTTTTCAGTCTGTTTTCTTGTCGCATTTTGGAAGTAAACAAAAATATTCTAAGAATTATAAAATCGTATTCTTACGACTTCAATAGACCGTTGTTGATTGTTTAAAATACGAACTGGATATTTAGATATTATGTGCTAAAGGCGTCCAATTTTCCCCACCCTACTATATAAAACAATTGTAATATACCTTCCAAGCACATTCTGTTAAGAGTCCGCCGTTCCAAGCTTTCATTATTTGGTCGCTTGTACTGCATTGCAATACTTTGCCTCTCTGGGAATAAATAGATATTGAATAAAAAAAATTCGGTAAATTAATTTTTAACTGTGTCAATCTTTCTACACCGTGTAATATTAGACAATGCTAAACTAAGTTAGAGACAGTTAAGTATTGTGCTTTAATCAACATAGAATTAAGTACAGTTTAACATTCTTTAATTGTTATTAAACAATAGTTGTTTATTTATTAACAAAGCATATTTGCCAGCGACTTTACCAGTTTGTTTAACTTTAAATATATTACTTTTCTCGACTAGTCTCTTGTATTTCAGAGAAATTTTAACCTGGTTTTAACTGGTTTGCGAGTGATGCTATACAGAAACGTTTATCGCAATCAAATGATTTTAACTAGAGAGAGCAGAGGCGGTTTAGTTTTCTCCTGAATTTATCCCTTGGGAAAGCAACACGAATGCGGTACCGCTGCTGAATATAAGTCCAGCAATCAAAGGCGGACATGTGATATCTAAGATTCGTAAGGTATATCCATAATGCGCTTTGTATTAATATATCTGTATTTAGCTTAGTTATGTAGAAATAAATGTTGTTTAAAGTCTGCAATATTAGTAAATGCTACAGAAAGTCTTTCAATTACTGTTGGAACCAGGTATTAAGGCTAGGTTGTGAAATTACATCAAGTATATTAGGAACTATATATATGTACTGTACGCTGTTGGAAAACTCCCAGTAGGTGGACAGTAATTACAATGAGACAGATATAGAAAGACAGCTGTTATACATATAGAGGTAACTTATTCACTTACCAAATCAGCAATATTTCCCGATGAAAGTTCGGTTTCGATGACCATTACAATTATTCCGAACATTCCGAATATTAAAGCGTAATCACTCAACCGTTTGCGTCGCTCGAAAAGCGTTCGTCGGTATCCGAGTCTGTACCCTATGTTCATTGTTTTGTTGTTGTTTGCCCCAAGACTTTTCTTATCCATTTGCATGGACGAAGAATCGACCTGAGCTGTATCGCTTCCATCGACTTTATGGGAAGAATCACGGATGTTATTTCGTTGTTCTTTTTCCTCCGGGAAGACGTCTCTTACTTTTCCGGGGTGGTCGGAATCGTTTTTATGACCCCCAACTAAATCTGGCGGCGCAAGATAGGATTCGGTGTGTGTTGCTTGTGGGGAAACTTGCGTCAAAGGAATACACTCTCCATCTTCGTCGTAAAAATTATGCTCAAGCCGATTTAAACTGCGGGTCGAAGCCCCTAGCTTTGGAAAAGCAGACACTACACCGTTGTGCTTAGCGCTCTTCATGGCGATTTCGGCAAAGGGATTTGGTTTACTGGAGCCATAGTCCCATGTGTGTTTTTCAGGCGACCTTGGCGTAGATAATGCAGTTAAACTGCTGGACAAATGTTCCTTTTTGAGCTGCTGGTCTTGCTTCTTGGTAGGTATATGTAATTCTTCACGGCTGTTTCCGAAAGGCGCAGAGCGCGGCGGGGTACTGTTTTCAGAATTATAATGCTGCCGAGGTAGCAGTTGTAGGTCGCCTGGAACACTTTGCCTATTTTTTACCGTTTGCGGGTGGGACTGGGTTTTTAATCGAGTCGGTCGGTACGTCAAAGCATTGTTATCACTGGCAGTGTTTGTGTCATAACTGTGTGGTTCGTCCTCCGGCGAAAACGAGTAGACCAGAGGTGTAGAAACGCTGGTTGTAACAGTCGGGTCAGCAGCAATTCGTCTTCCACAGCCGACAGTTTCGTCGTAATGCCCAAAGTGATTAGGTAAAACGGTTTGTGTAGACAAGGGCCTCTCTGCTGAAAGTAATGCCTCCGTGTCTTTCCTAGGATCAGATTGGGACCGTACAGTTGGTATATCTTGGCAAGATATAGTAGTAGGTTCGGTATTAAGTTCACGGCTAACTCGGTCATTATTAAGATCAGACATTGAAGACTTTCTTTCTGTGCAGCTCGCTGGGTTTGCGGTATCTAATTGCACGCAACCTGGCAGATTAAATGATGAAACGGGCAGCTGAGAAAAGTAGCGCTCTTTGGTGCATCTAAAGCGAGCATACGACTGTTCCGGTTCTGAACTAGAGTATTTCCTGTTGGACTGAGATGTATTACACTTTTGTCCGCAATTCGTACAGGCTGCAGTTGGATGCTGAGTTGCTTGCTTTCGTTTTAAGCTGGCAAATGACTTGTTGTAGTAGGGACTAGTAGAGGGTAACACGGTCTGTACTATACCTTCGTATGTGCTTGGGTATTCCTGAGGCTGCAGAGCATTTTCGTAGAACGAAGTTATTGTAGCGATTTCTTGGTTATGCGAACAAAAGACACCTGAATCCTTTTCACTAACAGAAAGACTCTCTTTACTATCACCCGTCTGCTGAGAGAACCTTAAATCCCGGTTTAGGCTTATTCTCTTAGCGTAATAGCCACTATTTCGTCGATTTACTCTTTTTTTCCAGATATCAAACTTTGCCTTTTCTTCGGTAGTCGAGTTGCTGAAATCAGAGCAGTTCTCGGTATGGCTGTCTAGTCTTTCATTGCTATTCCCGCCCGAGGTTACGTCGACGTCTTTAACAGCTGTGTCTGACGACGTAGGCTCACTCTGTACGGTTGCGGCGCTCTTGCCTTTCCACCAACGCCTGTTCTTCGCCGCAGTTGCCCGAGCACTGTTATTGATCGTACGGTTACGTCTTTGCGTCTGCTCCCAGTCTGTGCGTGACGGAGCGGCCTTTCTCTCTTTATGAATAATGACGTTGGTCTCGACGTGAATTGTTGTTTGCCTATCCTCTCTTTGTGCGTTTCGTACGTCACCTCTTTTGCTCTCTTGCTCTACAGACCTCGCTCTCACATACGGCATCTTTGCTCTTGGCAAATTAGGCTTTTTAATTCCTCTCCATCGCGAATCAACCGGAAAAGAGCGACATCACGTAAATCAATTACAGCCTACAATTCTGCAACAACATTTACCTTGTATTGTAGAGAAAACCCAAAACACTGTCAGCGCGAAAGGCTGACCTTTAACGAAAATCTTATCGAATCGATACTCTCCTCCTTTCATTGATCAAATTCTCGCATTGCGCACTGGACTGGTTCTGTTTGCGATAAATTCAATTATTTATCCATTATTGGAAATCATGTTTTAATGCGAGTCGAAAATAAAACCAAGTTCAGAACCTCGTACTAATAATAATTTTACGCCACGAAAGAAATTCCAAGTTCGGTATGGCGTCAGAAAATAACTTTTTTAATTAGTTTATAACATTTAATTGGTCGGACAAAACGGTCGGAAATTTAAATGTCCCCAAATGACTTATAGAGTACCCGCTAACCGATTAAGCAAGTTACCGCTTTAAGTTTCTCAATTAATCATCGATGACGTAATCGCTCATTCGAAAATCACCAGCATTACTCCGCAGCGCTCCTAGCGGTTTGCAAAATAAATTTAATTCAAGTTTTCCGCGAAAGTTTTACATGAGATATTTAACTACAAGGGTAAACATATTGAATGTTTTCTACCAAAATAAAACTACAAAACTTTTGTATAATAGTCTCGTTGATTGCCCTGTCAATCATCTATATGCTTGAGTGCACCACCTTTACCGCTAGCCATTTACTCCACTTTATACCTAACGCTTTCCTCGCACCATTTATGCAATGAGCAGTAAACTCCGCAGAAGTTTAACAGGCGTACACCTGTAGATTCTATCGCATACAGTCGGCCCACGACTTCCAGCACAGTTTTTGGCTCTTGTATAAATATCTGCCATTGAGGTGTAGCGGTCGACAGCTATGAGCATGTTTCAGGCTTAGTACCACTACAATTATAGGTTTGGGGCGTTATGGGCTTACGTGTTTCTATTGTACACGTTTACGAAAGGAGCAAAGCCAGAAATCGTTTTAATAAATTATTCATTCCACTGGTTTAAAGAAGGCTAAAGGTGTGCGCCACAACCGATGTGTTGTTTGTTTGTTTCTAGCATCGGTTTCATTGTGTTACCTGCACTTTATCAGATGTTGCTACGACCCTAAATCTAAAAATGTTTATAATTTAATTATAGAAGCGATACAAATAGAATGCATATAACATAATGTGTATAACTATTTATCGTATAAAATTAACTTTTACTAAATACCTAATAAAAAAACTTAAAACAGCAAGTTTCTTTTGTTTTCCTGAAGCTCCTTTTCTGTGCTGTTATCCTTATATTACTACTATGCTTTCTGAATAACGCGTCTCCTTCCGGTTATAACTGATTTGACTTGGCTGCAACAAGCGTGTCTTGGCACTGCGGCGGTCTAGCTGTGTTTGTCTGAAAGACGGTATATCTTTAGCACGTATATATCCAAATCTCCTGATCGTGTTTCTAACAATTAACAACGATCTATGGGAGTTGTAAAATACGGTTTTATAGTTCTTTTAATGTGCTTTGCTCACTAGCAAATGGAACGAGAAATAAAATAGAAAGGCGTCCTGTATCCCCCCACCCTACTATATGTCCCCTTCGAACTATATGCTGCTATGCTCCACGCATCCAAGTGAAAAGATCTTGTTCAAACACATCATTATGTAGTTGAGATATATATCCTGACACTGAGAATCATGTGAACCATGTCGCTCTGCTCTATTCATTCAAGTACAGGTTAAATAATTTATATCCGCTCGCATTTAACTTGTCTGTTCCTACATCGTTTAGTGGGATATAACTACATGGAGGTCCAGATCCAAAGATAGCCTTTGTCCGATAAAGGCCGGTCGCGCATAGTTGACTTGTTCGGGCTAATCACTCAACTGCAGAAAAACATAATTCATCAACCATATGCCAGCATATTATGGTTTTTCTATTTTCAGCAAAATGCTAAAATCGACCAATTATCCATATGGAATTTCAGATAAGCTCGACGGCGCTGTTGTGACGTTTAAGTCACGACGTTTCCATGCATAATGCATCGAGCTAAAAGTCCGATTTGGTCGCTGCCATACCTTTATATCACACATTAACATCTGTACACGTTGTACCATATGCTTGATTTCTTTGCACTGATTTTAAATGACATTCCTGTCTAATGGTTTCCATTGCAGAACCAGATTTTCTTAACTTGATTTCTATTCTAAAAATCCCGACCAAGAATCCTGCGTATTTACCGACTGTTATTGTACTTCCAGTGTTCTGATATCCCCACCTGGCTTCGTTAGTGCTTTTAATGAAATTTTCAGCGGCTAATTAATGTCACGGTACCATTTTCTGCCCGTTTATTCCGCCAATTAAAGAGCGAAACGCGCAGGTGGGAATGCTTATATTTATTTTATCTAAACGCACCATACCCCAATAAATAATTAATCGTGCTGTTGTCCAGTCGAGTAGGGCTAATCTTTGAAACTAATAGACGGCGCTGTTAAAAACTGTCTGACCTAAGCTGTTTAAAAGGCTAAACTAAAAATAGAACTTTGCTCAATAGCGGTTGAACGATAGATATGAAACATAAAGTGAAGCTTGAAGAACTTTTTAGAAGCCCAGAGAATGTAATAACTATTCTATTGATTGGCCTACTTTACTTGTAACTGCTTTAGCTCAGGTTGCCCTTTAGGAATATTGCTTATACTTTTATAGTGGTCGTCAAACGGGTCCAAAGTATTATTTCAAATGCTTTGAATTATTATTGATATATAAGATTCTATCTATTAAAAATCGTTGCATCCAATATATAGCCTACGAATTTCATGCATAAATGCTTATCATCAAATCAGACAGTTCTATCGTATAGTAGTGTGGGGAAGATGAGACACTTTTTATTCTATTTTCTCGTCCCACTTAGTAGTAAATAAAAAATTCAAAAAAATTTAAAACCGTATCCCCACGACTCTCATAGACCGTTGTTAATTGTTTAAAACACGATCAGGATATCTGGATATTATGTGCTAAAGATGTCCCGTCTCTCCCCACATATTTTTAATATTAATCACCTTAAACACTATTTATAAGATAATGATAGCATTAGCACATAATATCCCATATTTCCAAATCGTATTCTAACCAATAATAACGTTTTTTTTAGTCGTGGATACAAACGAGTATATAAATCTCCAAAACACTTTGTTTATTATTAAATAGGACGATAAAAGAGGATGAAAGCATGGGCCATCTTACCCCAACATACTAAACCCAAACTTTAGAAACGGTATCCCATACTGTCCCACAGTACTATAGGTGGCTGTACACAGTATCCGGCGTGCGAATTCGCATGCGAAGTCGTATGCAAAGCCATTATCGAGTTCCGCATGCGGCAGCGAAACCCGGACAAAACAGACAAAACGGACGAATTCCGGATACTGTGTACAGCCACAGTACTATACCGCATAATACGCGTTTATCTAATTTCTAAGTCATACATAACATAGTATGGCGATCAATAAACCATTTCCTAAGCTTCAAGCTTTCCAAGCTTGCGCGACAGTTCTGACACCTCATACATACGTTCGCGTTTTAAATACCAGGTGCGTGGCGTGTAAAACATGCGTTGAAATCCCCGTAATCCTTAGGTCAGCATTTCCGCTTTGTTAATTAAGCAATTAGCGCCGCATTTAATCTAAACATATACGTCACTTGTAAACCGTGTCCGCTGGGCATAAACTGCCAACCATGATTCACCATTTACACGTTTTTCTCTTTACGCATGCTTTTGCTGGCATTATAAGCAGGGTGGGAGAAGATGGGACACCTTTTCATTCTATTTTTTTGTCCGATTTGGTAGTAAACAAAGAACAGAATTGTAAAACCGTTTCCTCACGACTCCCATATAGACTGTTATTAATTGTTGTTTAAAACACGATCAGGATAATTAGATTTTACGTGCTAAAGGTGTCCCACCTTCCTATAGTAGGGTGGGGGAAGATGGGACACCTTTAGCACATTATATCCAAATAATCTGATCGTGTTTTAAACGGTGCATGGGAGTTGTGAACAAACAGTTTCATATCTTTTTAATGTTTTTTGCTTACTACCGAATTGGAAGAGAAAATAGAATGAACAGGTGTCCCATCTTTCCCCACCCTACTATACAGAATGTTTAAGTAATATTATACGCAGCTTGGAATAGAAAAGTATTGAGTAATTCCCATCGTGTTGATTAAACGAGGATGACTCACAGACGAGAATTGGCGACTTCAGCTAATTTTCGCTGGTGTTTTGATCCTTATTAATGAGGGCAATTAAAAATTAAGATTATTTACTTGTAAAAAAATCCAGAACTTTTTTTGGTATTTTGGACGAAGAGTGGGATTAACCATAATTAAACTTGTGCAAAAGGTTGGCGAAAGGTACCGCTACGTGGCGCTGGTACGCCACTGTAGTTATGTGAGTTTATTTATACCCTTGCAGAGTTATTGCGATTACTTGAATCGCTGAATGGACTGTAATATCGTGTTCTATCATAGTTCACTTAAAACATAGTATACTCTGGTTCTATCCCAGAGTAGTGCCACAACAGGGAACGTTTTGTTCATACCGCTTATACTCTTTTCGGACGTTATCAAAAAACGTCTGCTACTTAATTGTATTTATCTAGATGTGTTAACAAGACGTGTTACCTCTTTATATGCTCATAATATATCGTAAAACAGCGTGATATATTTGTACCCAACACCCGTTGTATTAACGAAGTGTTTATGTTGCTTCTATTAAATGTACTAACATATCGCAAACACAGAAATAATAAAAAAGATACATAGTTTTTATCTTTTTTATTTCTTTGATCGCAAACGCACTGAAGCAAGACATAACAAAGTAAAGAAAGAGATTTATGTAAGAGGTCACTGACGTGCCGTTTTGTTTTGTTTCAGTGGTTGACCAGCTGGTCACGACAGTGGTCAGTTAAGTCCAGTACTGCGTTTTACCATACACGGTTTATGTTTGGTATATAAGGCTGCATTTGCAACGACGACTTTGCAGTTTTAAGTTCTTATTTAACGAAAAACTATTACTGAACAGTAAAACAGACAAAACAGTATTAAGCTATAAACGCGCTGTAAGTGAACTGATACAATAGTTTTTTTATATTGTTTTCTTTGTAGTTTGGTTCAGTATAGGTTCGTGAATAGACAGTTAGTCATTTGTTTAATAACATAACATTGTTTTTTTGTTTGGCAATGTTACAAGTTTTTAGAATTTAATGAACGTTTTGAAATCCAGACGTTTGGTGCCAACTAGTTTTAAATTAATCTGAATGGATGGCGGTCATGGACGGTGAAAAAAAGGAGGAACTCCCTGATATTAACACTGCAAAAGAGTTTTACAGCAAATATGAACCAAAGGAGATATTGGGAAGGTAAAAACAACTTGTGTGTGGGTTAGACATCTCACCAAAATTATATATTTCGTAGAGTAGATATAATATATATATATATAAATACTTTAATCAAAATTAATGTTTTGTAATTCAGGGGTGTAAGCAGCTGTGTGCGTCGTTGTGTGGACAAGAAAACTCGCGGAGAATTTGCCGTAAAGATCATTGACTTAACTGATGGTAGTAATAAGATAAGTGAAGAGCTAAGACAAGTCACACACAATGAAATTAACATCCTCAAAGAAGTCTCTGGTCATGTACACATTAGTAAGTGTTTTAATTCAAAGCAACAGCTACTCTGGTAATATATTCAGCCTAATAAAGATGAACTGTGTAGTACATATGAAAAATGTTTTTTTAAATAAGCTTATAATTGTTTTAGTATTTTCTTTACATATTTGGGTGTTGTGATTGTGTAAGGACTTGGACGAAATCATCATTTCATTAATTTTCTTAACTTTTGTTTGACAGTTGAACTGGTTGATGTATTTGAAACAAGCACCTTTATCTTCCTTATATTTCAACTGTAAGTGTTTTTTTACTAAACTTAGAAATATCATTATTGGTCAGATTAACAAGTACCAGTCAAGATAATAATAATAATAACTTTTTATTTGTCTCTTCGATTACGGTAGCGAAGATTTAAAAATATTTTAAACGAAAAGACAGAATATAGCGACAAAACAACAGTTGTTAAAACACAAAAGATCTGGTGCTATGAAAACAAAACAGACAAAAACCAAGTCCTAGCAATACCATTTCACCCTTATTTTTGTATCCTTGAAGTAAAATAAGAATGCAAAACAGTTTTGGTTGGGCTTCATTTTTGTCTGTTACATTTTTGTAGCACAAGATCCTGATTGTATTTCTTTACACAAGAATCGTTCAACTCTATGAGCACCAAATCAGGGTAAAATTCACTGAATTTATTACAGTACCAGTCAAGATAGAGAAAACTTTTAAACCTAAAGCAGTTAGAACCAACTGTAGCTCGGATATTACTATTAATAATTTAATCAGCAGGCCTATAAGGTAAAACTTTTATTTAATATATATATTATAACTATTTATATATAAAAGAATGTCACATTTTTTGGCGTTTTCAGTAAAATCTTGAGTGTCATTGTTAAAATGTAGGTAACAATGTAACTTATTGTCGTGCAGGTTAAAACGTGGTGAATTATTCGATTATTTAACAGAGGTGGTGAAATTTGGAGAACGACAGACCAGGTTTGTTTGTATTCTGTATAAATTTAACTCATTAATACTTGCATGGCGGGACAACGACAACATGGGTGTTCTGTTTTATACACCACGTTCCTGCATACAAGTTACCACATATTTACCCGCGTGTGGCCGAAAAACAATAGTCGTCATAACACAAATGTTCTGTCTCATACACCACGTTCCTGCTTACAAGTTACCACATATTTACATTATTTATCCTCGCGTGGCCGAAAAAAAATAGTCGTCATAACACAAATGTTCTGTTTCATACACCACGTTCCTGCTTACAAGTTACCACATATTTACATTATTTATTCTCGCGTGGCCGAAAAAAAATAGTCTCCTTAACACAAATGTTCTGTTTCATACACCTCGTGCCTGCTAACCAGTTAACACACATGTAACTTTGGTTGATAATTTTTTACTATTTTTTCTATATTGCTGACAATTGGACAACCTATTAGTGACCAGTGACCACTGAGTTAAAGCAATTGCCGTTAGTCCTGCTTAAAAGCACATGGCCCGCAATAGTGTCTCAGCATCACCCTAATAAAAACCATCAATATTAGAGGTCACCTATCACAAAATTATTTCTATAAACTTTATTTGTTTTTTCTCTGCAAGAAATTTTGCAATTTAATGCCCTTCATTGTCGAAAGTGGAATGGAACTTTTAACAATGTTGTTGTATATAATATACACATATTGAATATACACTTATACCTATTTATTGCATTTGCAATTTCAGATCCACAATGAGGTCTTTATTAGAAGCAGTTGCTTACCTGCATAGTCAGAACATTGTACACCGTGACCTTAAGGTAGTTATTCTTCCATATTTGACATTGTATTATATGATGCCTACAGGGGAGTGTGTTGCAGTTACTTGACTTTGTCACAATAAAGTTTAGTGTTTTATGAAGATTTGTTAATTGTGTAAAAGTTGTAATGCATTTTAGTACCAAGATAAGAGTATAAAATATTTGTAGTACTTGAAATTGCTTGTTACTTTTGTTTAAATTTTTAACAAAATCTGGGGTGACATTGTTAAAATACAGTTACACTCATAGTTGTCAGATATATATAGGGAACCTCATTGATTAATGTGACGAATGCGATATACTTTGGCTCTGCTTGTTTGTAAACACCTAACAGCAGGGTAAAAGCTGTTTCGCCTTTAAAAAAATGCTGCTATAATAGGATGAGATTCATGTTTCAAAAACCAGGGAGCCATACACCCCAAAATTGCGCCAGTAGCATACAGGGTATCCGTGTTTTGTTTACATTATACAGCATCAAAGATTAACAACAAAGATTTGTGTCACAGTGCTCAGTAATTATACTGAGGAAATATATAATTACCAGATGTCTAATCCTATAATATACAGATTAGACAATCTCATATCTCTTATAATAATACTAAACACCAATTGTTCCAACATAATTGCTTCGTAAAAAGAACTACTTTATGTAAGTGCATATTCAATTTGTAAGTGCCAGTTTTTAATGATAATTATCTACTTAATAAATAACATTGTTTAAATATAATATTACAATTTTAGAAATACATTTTAAAATGTTTAAATATTATTTTTATGTATATATATATATATATATTATATCTTTTAAATTTTTATATTTTTTAAAACTTTTTCGCAGCCTGAGAATATTTTATTAGATGACGACTTAAATCTACATCTGTCGGATTTCGGTTTTTCCACCAAGATTGAAAATGGAAAATATTTTACAGGTTTGATTGACACATAAGATTTATTGTTTTCGATTCTTTGCTAGATATAAATTGGTTACACGTATTATTATCTAGTCTTTGCCACATACTGTTTTTGAGGTTATAATATAATACTGAAGAGTAAAGCTTTGCAATTTCTAAATAACTTTGAGTCTCTAATCTAATACATTTTAACTTTAAGTCGTTTGTAATTTTTTGAGGCTTTTTTTCTATGGTATTTTTTTCAGGTTTTGCTTCAATTTTCCAATATTTCCGTATTTTTCTAATTTTCAGAATTATACGGCACACCTGGCTACATGTCTCCTGAGATGTTGAAGTGCACAGTAGACGAACATCACCATGGTTATGGTGTTGAGATCGATATTTGGGCGTGTGGTGTTATTATGTATACGCTGTAAGTACGTGGTATACAAGGGGTTGCAAAAGTTGAATACTATATAGATTTTATGAAAATAAAATTAGACATTACCTTTGTTAACTATAATGGCCATCTGCATTAACTCAGGCATCAATTTTCCTGTAAATCTGCCGTTTTTCTGTTGATTTATAATTCAGATGTATTTTATTCCAAATGTAACCTAAAAGTTTTTTATAAACAGTCTTGCAGGAGCTCCTCCTTTTTGGCACAGAAGGCAAATGATAATGTTACGTCGGATCATGGAAGGACAATATTCGTTTCCAAGTCCGGACTGGGATGATATTTCAGAATCTGCACGAGATTTAGTGAGTAGTTTTATAAATTTGTACTGGTGCCTTGCCACAGTAGTAAGAGTGCTTAACTCAAGACAAGAGGATACTGGTTCAACGTTCAAGGCTCGACACTGCTACCTTGTGGCCGTATGTGTCTTTTGATGAGACATAAAATAATCCCTAAAAAGTTATATATGGGGCACTAAACTACTCAATGTGTATGAAACAGAACACCCATATAATAACGACTGTCGTTTCCTTCCATGCGATGTTAAAGTTACATTGATTCACTTCCCCCCCCCCACACACACACAGGTCTCAAAGATGCTGGTAGTTGACCCAACAAAAAGATTAACAGCAGAGATGGCGCTCGCCCATCCATTCTTCCAGCAAGTGGAAGACACCTCGAGATACTCGGCCAAACCATTCAACGCTAGACGAAAGTTCAGGGTATGTGTTATGTTATGTAGATTGTGGTTTAAATTTGTAAGTGGTAAAAGCAATGTCTTAACCGCCAGTCTGCATATTTTGTTTTCGTTCTTAAAAGTTTTATATAGTAGGGTGGGGTACGACGAGACACCTTTAGCACATAATATACAAATACCCGAATCGTGTTTTAAACAATTTATGGGAGTTGTAGGGATACGATTTCATAATTCTTTGATTGTTTTTAGTTTACTTCCAAATGGGAAAAAAATGAAATAAAACCGTGTTCCATCTTCCCGGCCCTACCCTACTTTATTTTCTGTAGGCTAGTTTTAATAAGGAGTCATAAGTAAAAGCGAGTTACATTCAATTCGATCATCAATTAAACAGGTTTATTTCATTTTTTATGTATGACTGATAATTTTGACAACCCATTAGTGACCACTGGGTTGGAGCAATTGCCGTTAAGTGTCTTGCCCAAGGACACAAACGCCCACAATGACATGTTTATTTCACACCACAGGTGGCAGTTCATACAATCGTAGCATACCACCGCATGGCGGCGCAAGTGCACCAGCACAGACCACTACAACGTGCGGTTGCCGCTCGTGATCCCTATTCTGTGAAATGCCTTCGACGAATAATAGACGCTTCAGCTTTTCGTATATATGGCCACTGGGTAAAGAAAGCAGCGAACCAAAACCGGGCCACGCTTTTTGAAAACAGCTCCCGCGCAGACCAGCGCAGACTTCAAGAACTAGAAGAATTTGCATCTGCAGTTAATGAAGACGGTCTTCTTATGTGTCCCATATCCTCCGCTGGAAACAGTTTAATCCCACAATCTGTCTCCTAGCACCATCACTGTCCTAGCTATATATTTTTAGCTTTAATAGAAAATTATAGTTTCGGATTTTACTGCTTTTGTAAGAAAATCGGACCTCGCCGTATTCTGTTACATGTGCATGACGTTTTTAATTGTTCTTATTTATCGTTTTCTTTTATAGTAATTGTTCTTATTTACCGAACGAAACAGCTGGCGAAAGGCAGTCGTCTGTTCTCTACGGTATAAGAAGCGATACAGAATGAATAGACCCAATTAACCATCTGCTGACAGTGTAATAACATGCCTCACTACAACGTAGTGTAGGTCACACTTTACGAGTATATAATGGTATGCAGCTGCCGTTCTTCAAGCTTACTTTTTACGGCAGCCATAACATGCGGTTATAGTTTTAAGCAGGTCACTGCTGCAGTCCAACTCACTGTCGCAACACTGTAAGTTATGAAACACCGATGTTTTTTGTTGCAAAACGGCGTTCGTTTTAGGCAAAATTTGCTTTTATTTTCGTGTGCGTTTCAATTTTAACATATACTTGTCGTGTTTGTATGTATACTGTATCGTCGCTTTTTCGTTCGTTTTTACTGTGGTACCAGTTCCGATCTGCATACACCGTACACAATTTATCCTTTTTGCAGTAAACGTAATTGGCAATCCCGCACTTGTGTGTATTACAGGTTCGAAGCTCGATGCTGCTACCTTTGTCGCCTTCTGTATCTTTGGCAGAAAACGACAACTGCGCCAATTTAACCCAATTGTCCCTTATAGTTTGTTTATAAACATATTTACGTTATTATCAGGATGAGTATGGTTTGAATAATATATAACAAAAACAGAATAGTCTCCCATGAGATAAGTCGCATCCGCAGTGTTGACATTGATAAACGAAGTATTGTGGGTAATGTGACGTCCCTTTAGGCGTTATATATATATATATATACCGCCTTAGTTGCCACAGGACTGGAGCAATAAACGTTAAGTACTTCCAGTTAGGACAAGAAAAGCGAATGAAAACATGTTCCATCTTACCCCCACCTGATCCTAACAACTACAGTTACCCCACCGTGGAAGGACAAACAAGTTACGTTCACTAATTCAACGGAACATGTAATTGCTAAAACCACGTTACTATAGGCGTACATTAGATCAAATCAGTGTCTGTCACGTGCCACTTGCTTCATGTTTCTGTCATATAGATACGTCACAATTTGATGCTCTTTTCAACGTATTCCGATGTGGGAATATAAATACAAATCCTGCGTCATGGCAATTCGTATATAATGGCTTGGTTTCATCTATGTTTGGAATATTGCCGATAGGTAGGCTATATTATTAAACGACGACTATGGACAGACTTGGATTATTTTACGTTTTCTTCGGTTTATTGTTTTGGTTTGTTGAAATAGATTGTCAGACTCAAAGGATTAGAGGTATACGTTTGTTTTGTGTTTAACTATAATGTTGTCCAATCTTTAACTAAAAAGTTGTCCAATCTTTCCCCACCCTACTATATGTAGGATATTATGCGCAAACAGCATCTTAGCCCACAGTACTAAGTGATCGGTGATACCGAATCGAATTTCTTTGAAGGTGTTAAATTATTAAACGAATTTAATTGCACCATATACATACAGTGCCGCAGCCAGAAAAAAAAATAAGGAGGGGTTAATCAAGAAAAACTTTAAAAAAAATTAAACTTTTTTAAAGTTTTTTTTTTGGTTTAAAAGGAGGAGTCGCGACTCTCTGAAATCCCCCTGGCTGCGCCACTGTATACATATCAATAGCTATACATAGTAAACGTTCTTTTTTTATACAGTCATCGCAAAATACAGTTCAAAGAAGTTTATTTTTGTACGAGATGAGAAGCCAGCACTAGAAGGACGAAATTTCGTTCAAGCAAGCAAGACGTGTGGGAAACTGTTTGGAACTAAACTGGCTGTAGTTAGCACCGATGAGGATTGGAACGACATGAAAACATCGTACTTTGACCGATTCAAGAAGGATGACATCTGGATTGGACACAAGTGCTCTAATGAAAAACCTGTTCCCACATTGGCTGTTAAACTTTCTTTGCAGTGTATTAAGGGACACGGTCGATGCATTGGAGTTGGTGCGAACAACGCACACACAAGAAAATGCAAAACGCGACAGTATTTTGCCTGCAATGCCAAGAACGCCTCACTCGGTAAAATGTTTGACTTGTTTATTAACAATATTAGTATATGTTCGGTGGGGTCAGATGGGACACCTTTAGCACATAATATGATAATATCCCGATCGTATTTGACCTAAACTACTTTGTATATGATTTGGCCAATCTAACCAGTTTCTTTCCTAAACGAAATAATAGAATATAAATATACAAGTACGTATTTATCAGTATTGGTATAAGTCCACATCCTTTTGTCTTTAAAAAATCAAGTATTTTACTATGCTATGGTGTTTAATTTTCAACTGCAGGAAAATTAGACACTGCATTGGGGGAAGATATGATCATAACTGTAGCCGATAGCACCAGTTTAATCAACTCCCTCGCAAACTTAGAAGACTCATTGCTCAAGTTGGCTCTCATACCTGACAACGATTTGAAAACGAATTTGTCTGTCTTCGTGAAAACATACAACGATACTGGAATCTTTTTAAAAACCAACAGTAGCAATCCTCTTATGTCTTTTGGGGAAGTGGTTTTGGAAAGTATTAGTTTGGTGAACAGATCGCCCTCAATGCAAGTCGGTTTGGTGCTTGGAAAGTTTCACGTCAGCCCAAAAATAATCGACGACATAAAAAATGATTCAAATCATTGTCAAGATAAAACTTGTGAATTTGTTACCCCTTTCGATCCAGTATTTACTATGATATCAATGGTGGATTCGGAAGGAAACAAACTGAATGACAGTGAAGTCGAGTTCGCAATCTCACAGAAGCCACAAAGTGACAATTTCGACGCAATTTTCGCAAAGCTATCCAACAAAGCAAAAGGCGGTAAATTCAGGATCACAGAAGTTAATCAGCATTGCAAGTTCATTGACCCGCGTACTAACAAGTTATCTGAGTACGGCTGTGTCACTCTGGCAAGTAAAAATGGCAGCTTTCTTCGTTGTCGATGTAACCACACAACTGTGTTTGCAGTTCTTTTGTCAGTCACTGCGACTGTTGTACCACAAGGGGTTAAGGTTGGTGAATTAACAACTAAAATATATGATTATATATGACATAAACAAAATGAATATAATAATATTGGAATATTGTAAGCGGGTGTAAATTTACAGTGTGTATTGTGCACATGTTAATATAGTACGGTGGGGAAGATGGGACACCTTTTTATTTTATTTTATTGTCTCATTTGGTAGTAAACAAAGAATATTCAAAGAATTTTAAAACCGTATCCTCACGACTCTCATAGATCGTTGTTAATTGTTTAAAACATGGTCAGGATATTTAGATATTATGTGCTAAAGGTGTTGTCCCGTCTTTCCCCATCCCACAAAATAACAAGAATATAAGACGCCATTTGTTTATTCAGATCACTTCATACGTCACAGAAGGTTTATCCGTCATCTGTCTCATCGTCACAATAATCATTCTGCTTGCATTGAAACATGCTTTACCTGGAAACCGCGTGTTTTTCCAAACCAACCTTTCGGTTTCTCTTCTGTTCCTGCATGTTTCAAACCTAATGCACGATCTGGCTGTTTTCAACGAAATATCATGCATTGTGTTGACGTGTGCGACACACTACTTCCTCCTGGTTACTGGTAAAATATACTGTTTTATTACATTTATTTAACGATCACGCAATTTTATGATACTGCAAAATCGCTTTTTGTATGACTTTTTACAAATTAGTTAGCAGTTACTGTAAAACTGGGTATAATGCTAAACTGTTACATTGAAAACCGAAAAAACAACTGTTATATAACTTAAAGTAAAGTACAGTACTAACTTCAAATATGGGTTATTTTCAGCTTGTTGGTTGCTAGCCGAAGGAATGACATTAGCAATCAAGACATCTGACCACGCAATGCAATATGATGGCGAACATAAACGTAGCAACCGATGGTTCTTCGCACTTGGTTGGGGAGTGCCTGTTATATTTGCTGGGTTCGCGATAGTGTATGGTTTGCTGACAGGAACTTACTTAGAGGAAAGTCTACCGTTCAAAGAGGGAATTGTTACGTCTTCAAAGTACAAATACGAGCACTGCTGGCTTGTACCTCAGACGACAATCTTCTGGTCTACTGTCATCGGCCCCACAGCTTTTATATTGGCCGTTAATCTGCTCATATTGCTTCGCGTTGGCAGGTTCGTCTATCTGATGCATGTTAATGAAGTCAAAATGCGACCAGGTCAACCGAGAGAGGGAGCTAGAGAGGTGTTCCAACAACTTAAACGAACGATACGACTCATTGTTGTACTCGTATTCACACTAGGAATGCCTCTGGTCGTTGGATACCTGGTCGGTATGTACATCAAAATGAATCCATATCCCATATAACAAAAGGCATTTCCTAAAATAAAACTTTTATACAAAAAAACTCTATAAAACACGATGAGAAAATACGATATTTCGAGACTTACTGTATCCTACTTAATATCATGTAATTTCTCATTGAAATTTTCTCTATAAAAACGGGCCAATAATACACTTATTTCTTATGACATTACCCTCTCCCTCTTGCTAAAACTTTGTATACGAACAGGTATCGGTTATACATCAACAGTGTTCATGTACATCAATGTTGTGGTGAATGGATTGCAAGGAGTTGTCGTTTTCATCGTCTACCTTGTGGCTGTTAAAGATATTCGGCAAACGGTGTCCAGAAAAGTTGCACAATCGCTTGAAATGACTGAATTATTCGCTCAAACTGATTTTTCACCAACAATACATACTGATATATGTTGCCTTAATTGTGTATTATATTCCGAAAACCATTTTTGGATAAACAAAGCCATTTGTGTTGCTTATTTTATATAATTTTCATCGTATTGTAATGCTATGGGGTAAGATGGGACACGTTTAGCACATAATATCCTACATTTCCGAATCGTGTTTTTACAATTAACAACGTCTGTTTTACTTTTTTTACTGCTTGTTTACAACCAAATGACGAAAACCGAAAATAAAAAACACGGGCCATCTTACCCCAATCTTCTACAACTACAACTGTTTTACCGTTACTTCCCGTTCATCCGTTTTTGTATATATAACTGCAAGTTCTGTTACAGTAACCAAAAGAATACAATAATTTTTGCAACATTTGATTTATATCTTAGAAAACGGTAGCGAAGAATATGTTACTTAAAGAAGGAAGAGAAGGGAATCAACAGCAAAACAACAGCAGTGGTTAAAACACGCTATGAATAAAAAATGCGGAAAGATTGTCAGTTTAAAGTGTGACTGTTAATTGCACCCAATATTCAAGGGTCTTAAACAAGCTGTCGTACACAATGTGTCGAAAAAGTTTGATCAGATCAATTCAGTCATTTCAAACGACTGGGCAACTTTTCTTGTCACCATCTGCCGAATATCTTTAACAGCCACAAGGTAGACGATGAAAACGACAACTCCTTGCAATCCATTCACCACAACATTGATGTACATGAACACTGTTGATGTATAACCGATACCTGTTCGTATATAAAGTTTTAGCAAAAGGGAGAGGGTAATGTCATAAGAAATAGGTGTATTTTCGGCGCGTTTTATCGAAAAAGCGGGTACCGAAATACCATATTTTCTAAGCGTGTTTTAAACAATTAACAACGCTCTTTCAGAGTCGCGAGGCTGCGGTTATATACTTCTGTAAACATTATTTGTTTACTACGAAATGGGACGGGAAAAAAGAGTGAAATCATGTACTATTTTACCCCATGTCTTAGAACGATTTTATAAACATATATGCAATAGTTTCTTGTAAGACCATGATATTTAAACCATAAATTCTGAACAAACCGACCAGGTATCCAATGACCAGAGGCATTCCTAGTGTGAACACGAGTACAACAATGAGTCGTATCGTTCGTTTAAGCTGTTGGAACACCTCTCTAGCTCCCTCTCTCGGTTGACCTGGTCGCATTTTGACTTCATTAACATGCATCAGATAGACGAACCTGCTAACGCGAAGCAATATGAGCAGATTAACGGCCAATATAAAAGCTGTTGGACCGATGACAGTAGACCAGAAGATTGTCGTCTGAGGTACAAGCCAGCAGTGCTCGTATTTGTACTTAAACGACGTAACAATTCCCTCTTTGAACGGTAGACTTTCCTCCAAGTAGGTTCCTGTCAGCAAACCATACACTATCGCAAACCCAGCAAATATAACAGGCACTCCCCAACCAAGTGCGAAGAACCATCGGTTGCTACGTTTATGTTCGCCATCATATTGTATTGCGTGGTCAGATGTCTTGATTGCTAATGTCATTCCTTCGGCCAGCAACCAACAAGCTGAAAGCAAAGGAATGTCTATGGAGGTCTAAAAGTTCACGCACCCTTTATGCGCCTTGACGCCGAGTTGTCGGTAATTCTAAGATTATGTCAACTAATTGCAGAGTAAGTGTACGTACACAAACAACGGCAAGACACGCAGGTGCCTTATCTGCACAAGAACAAAAGCTCGCTGCAGTGCCATGGCATTACAAAGGCCGACACGCGCCAGCAGTTGAATAGCTGTAAGTGCAAATGTCGTCAGGGGTTTTAATTAAAAAAAGAGCCAGATTCGCAGGAACAATTATAAGTAGCATTACCAAGCTCTTTAGTTTCTTTATAGTTTCTTTTCAGCAGCAGCATGAATGGTATTTACTTATTCAGCATCGTTTTGTTTTGCAGTTACGGCCAGTCTCGGTTGTTATCAAAAGGTAAATTTGAATATGTATGGTATATGCAGTACTTTGGGGTAAGATGGATATCGTTAGTACGTAGTATTCCATATATCCCATTAATGTTTTTAACAATTAACAACGTTCTTAGAGAGTCGTGAAGGTATTCGTTGATTTTTGTTCTTTAACGTTTACAACCAGGACGATAAAAGAGAATAAAAACATTGACCATCTTGCTCCAACCTACCATTTTTGTAATAAATAGTTAGTAAACATTCGTATATTTCAGAAAACAGCAAAAGTTGTGGCATCGACAGCTTGAAGAAATCACAAGGAGAAGTTTGGACAGAACTCAAGTCAAGCTTCGGGGTTTCGTATTGCGTAGAATGTCAATGCAACTCGGTAAGAATTTGTTTAAACGTTTAAGCATTGGCAATGTTACTGCACTTATATTTCGTGACGTGTAAGTATTTTTATTGTATCGTCTCTTTTAGCACTTTTAATCATGTAGTTTTTACCAGTAGCCTATATCGTGATTTTAACGAGTGTGTTTTGATGGTATTTATCTTCTCCTCTTGGAGTCAGAAAATATCAACTTTGAATTATTGTAAGATCCCCATATATTTGTGCAGCATCATTTACACCAATCCACCACTTTTGTCCCAGCTCGGAATTGCAGAATGCAAGCCGTTGTCGTGCCCTGCTACTAAATGTGAAACTGTAGACTGTTGCTCCTCGTGCACTTCACATAATTCGCCACAACCGAATAAACGAAACCGGATAAAACCAGATTCATCCCGCGCAAACCAGAATCCTGGTAATAACGTCGTAGAAGGAGATTTTGGAATGTTTTTAGCGGGCTCTGAGATTTTGTCCAGGATCCCGAAGAACCATGGCTGTTTTTACAAGTCAAAGTTCATAAAAAATGAAGAAGTTTTTCCGGATGAAAGTTCGACTGCATACAAAACTCGATGCTCACTTTGTGTTTGTATGGTACGTACATATATGTAAAATATTAAGCTGAAAACGAATTTAACTTATTTATCCTTGCATGGAGGGGTAAGAACAATAGTTATAACAAGGGTGTTTTGTTTTATACACTCGAGTCGCGTGTTTAAGTTTGTGTGTATTTATTTATTTTTTAAATCTATTTTTAAATTTTGGCATGTTTGGTGGGCAGTTTATCTTGTGTTAATGGCACCTTCTTATTTATTGCTTTCCATCTAAAATCGTTCAACTTCACAGGAAGGGGATATTTACTGCAGAACTAAATCCTGCCCACGCCTCAGATGCCGTCAACCAACCGTAGTAGATGGAGATTGCTGTCTTGCTTGTCCGTCTCAAGTCCAAACCACAAGACACAAAGTTACATCATCAACAATCCAGCCTCCAATAGAGACTCAACTGCCGTGTGTGTCGGGATCCAAGAGATATCAAAGCGAATCAAAATGGAAACCTCAAGTGCCAGCAATGAGTGAAACATGCGTGGAATGCGAGTGCAAGGTGAGTGTTGGTTGATTATTTTGACTTCAAACGCCCTCAAACCATAACGATGTACCGTGGGTTTGGAATATGATTTATTGACTAATAATTGGTACATTTGTTTTATACACGTATGTGAGCTTGTACACATCATGTTGACTATTTTTAGGTACGTTTCCTTATAGTATTTAAACCCAATAATTAGTTTTTAGACACATATGAGCGGTAATGTTTTTCGTTGAACAGTTGTTGGGCACGTTGCTAAACAAACCAATAAAGTACACCCGTTTAACAATCAAATACATTTATTGCTGCTGGTTAATTTCAGAATGGCAACGTTCGATGTCGAATTCCGAAATGTCCCGAACTAGAATGCTCAAATCCGATTTCTTCCGAAGACAGATGCTGCAAAGTGTGTCCACCTGCTACGTCACCACTCAGCTCCACATTGCCACCCAGCGACTGCCAAAGCGGGCTTGAGTTGCTACAGTATATCCCAATACCGGAGAACCCGCAAAAAGATCGAATCGACTTCAGTTTTCGATTGAATGAAACTTTTTCTGGCAACGTGACGTCACGTCCGGTTGGAATTGGGATCGCTGTTAGGCTGCCACAGACGTTTCTTGTGTATGAGTGGCTGATTGATGAAGGTTTAAAAACATTCTAATTTGATATATTAATGTAACTTGTATATCCTCGTGTGGCAGGGCAAGGATAGTCGTTATAACACGGGTGTTTGGTTTCCTACACATCGTGCCCGCTTACGAGTTACCACGTATGTAACTTTGTGGGTGATTATTTTACTACATATTAAACTATGCTATGTATCAAAGCATGTTATGCGAGCAATGTAACAACATAATAACTTATCCCTTTTTACAGAAACGAACAAGAGACGTCAAGTTATGAACATGCGAGCAGAAACATTCCAAAAGTTTGAAGTATCGAAAAATAAACTGGGCTCCTTCCGTACAGTTGGATTCGTAACAAAAAGTAGGAATATTATTATTGTATATAACCCAATAGTAAACAGAATGGACGTCAAAACTTTGGTTCTTTAAAATTTTAACTTTAGAACTTTATCTGACTAATAATATGTCTGTCAGCCACAGCATATACATATTTGTGATTTATTGCAGAACGACTTGAAATATTTCGCCGCAAGGAGACGCGCTGGAGCACGCGGTGTCGGCGGCGTTGTGGCTTTCGTTTGAAACGAATTCTCAAGGCTTTGGCCTCCAGCAGTATATACTGTGCCCATTGAAACTGCATTATAATATATAAGGGTGCTGGCGGGCATTAGATGAAGAAGAAACGTCAACGGTTTTGACTCCACGAGAACAGTATTGGAAGAAGAAGACGAAAACACAACCTTTTTGGGTCTTATTTTTATCTCGTATATTGCGCTTATATAATAGGTTGGGGTAGAATGGTACATGTTTTCATCATTATTTATCATCTTATTTGGTATTAAACAATAAATATTTAGAGAAAAACTGTATTTTCACGAGTCTAAACTATAACGTTGTTAATTACTAAAAACACGCTACCAGGATATTTCGATGTTATGTGTTAAAGGTATAGCCCATCTTATCCCACAGTAATATACCGTTTACAAAAGCAAGTTTACTATAGGCATTACAATAACAAATACACCAGTTTTTGGATGCATTGCTGTCAGTGTGCCGTATTTTGTCTGAAGATGTTTTGAGCAGGATCGATACTTCGAAGGTGAAATCGATTAATGCAAGATTGGATCGAAACCGAGTCCCTCTGCGCCCCTAATTATTTACAAGTCCCTGAAATGAGAAATAGTATTGAATGAAGAGATTGTTTATGCACACGGAAGCAATGCATTGATTTATTTAAAGGCAGTTCGCATAGCATGTATACCGTGAGGAATAATTTAACTATAATAATAATAATAACTTTATTTGTCTCTTTAATTGCGGTAACGAAAATTAAAGGATCAGAAACAATCGCAAATATAAGATATAGCGACAAAACAACAGTCGTTGAAACACGTTCACAGTTAGCATTTTAACAGCATTGAATTGGTGGATGGAAGCGTGGTCGCCAAACATAAGATTAATGTATTATCTTGAAATGTCAGATTTTTTGATGAATGACTTATCAAGTTATCATGACATTGCATGTGATGTCTTCACGATGCAGTCATAAACATATATTGTATATGACAGATTAGATACGTTTCATGTAGTAATAATAATCTTGTAGTGGGTTGTTACATATAGCTACACATGTGTAAGAACGAAAGCGAAAGTTCGTCCTGAAGTCTTTAGTACGCACCAGTCACGTGATGTACGTCATCAGGTTCTGAACGTCAACAGACTTTGCTTA
This sequence comes from Ciona robusta, assembly GCF_009617815.1. NCBI lineage: Eukaryota > Metazoa > Chordata > Ascidiacea > Phlebobranchia > Cionidae > Ciona > Ciona robusta. Next base: position 7,066,526 of record NC_143244.1, on the reverse strand, counting down.
TTCTAAACGAATCTAAACATATGTGTTGGAAGAACAGCTTTAATACAGTATTGCGGGTAAGATAGAAAGCCGTTAGCAGTTAGCACGTAAAACTTATATATTCTGATCGTGATTTAAATAATTAAAAACGATCTTTTAGAGTCACAAGTCTACGGTTATATAACTTTATATTTATTTAAATGTTCTTAGTGTCTTGCCAAATCAGACGAGAAAAGAGAGTAGGGACATGTCTCATCTTACCCCAAGCTACTATACATGCGATTTCTTGTGTTTTTTAACTGTTTATTGAAGGTTTTCGCCGTATCGATTGTAGCTGACGTCACGTCACCCGCGCAAAGGAAACGGCAGAACGGGCGCAGTGCTTCTGGTAATTAAGCGCGCAACGTGATGATAAATTGTACGCACTGCTCGAGTGTGGGCGCGTGTGTACCTACATTGCAAAAGCAGCAGCAACACTTGGTTGATTTAGTAGTTTGTTTTGTTGAAGGCGAAGCTTTACAATGTTGGTTGCAGGTTTAGACCAGTATAAAGGTATACAGTTTAACACTAATATATTATATACTGTACTGTTGGTTTAGCAGCAGCTATACGCTTTTATATTTACCATTTCTACTTGGTAGCTTTTACCTGTAGCGCGTTTAAATGCTGTTTTTTTACTGCCAACTACCGCTTTTTCAGTGAAATAAATTAACATTTATGTTAATTTATTGTTTTAGACAGTTATTACAGCTGATAATGAGTATCATACCGTTTAGAATTACGAATGTCTCATATTGTTTTGCAGTATAGTATACAACGTTAGTATGAATACATTATGACGTAATATACTAATCGCGGAGTATTTACGGTGTGACGTGGAGTGAAACAATGACGTCATACACTAGTGACGTCAACCACAATTCTATCTATGAAACAGAGCGAAAAAACAAGCGGACTTTGCTGGCGGACAATATAAACTCGATCATGCGTGACAGTGTCACTTTTGTGACGTCATCAATCGCGGACCTGACGTCATCATGTGTCTCTCTTGGAGACGACTCGGTTTTTAACTCAACTTCGTACGAAGAGGACGTTCGGCTCACAACCGGCATCTGTAGAGATTATATTTGCTACCGACTGAAGCGTGACGGGTTCGGGGAACGAGTTACTGTGACTGAATATGCGCCGGCACACAATCATAACCTTTCAAATAAGATATTGAATTTAGGTAAGGTTGTGTACGTATAGTTCTGCGGGGTAAGATGGGATATTGTTAACCCCTGAATTCTATATGTCCTAATTGTGTTTTGAACAATTATTAACGCGCTTTTAGAGTCTCGCGGGGCTATGGGTATTGAATTTGTTTACTACCAAATTGAATGAGAAATGAGAATTATCATAGACCATCTTACCCTACGTCACCATGCGCTCTTAGAAAACATAATCACCTACATAGTTATTGTGTTTAACTGAAGCAGACGCGAGCTATGTAAAACACCCGTGTTATAACCTCTAATATAATGCGTGTTGTTATGTTAGCTGTAATCCAAAGCGGTTGTAGCGCTTATATTTTAGACCTAAGGATACGAAGTCATGTGGTTGACGTTACCACCATTGTGTACGTATGCGTGTGTCCTTGAGAATACAGCACTAAGTAGAAGTTGTTCCATTTTAGTGGCATTTATGGTTGCCAGAATTTTCAGTAATGAGTAAAAAAAACGAAAAAAAAATCTGAAGAAATCATATTATAAATTCAAATTAACAAACTATTTTCTTGAAAATTACAGGTAGCGGTTTTGAGCGTATGTTTCCGAAGAGTTTTCGGCAGATTTCGCGACAAATCGGATACGTGTTCAGTTCAGAGGCGACCGTACGAAGATTGTATTTCAGAATGGGCGTTCATATTATGGGAGTTGTCGAATGCAATTATACATGGGGAAGAATTTTGTCGCTTCTGGGGCTTGCTGGTGCTATGGCTGTTGACTGCATATCTCAAGTAAGACTGTATGATGAAATACATTCTTTTTGGTGAGGTTTTTGCAGGTTACAAAACTCAGTATTGTACTATAGGGGTGAGATGGATACAATTAAAAACATAATACCCATATCATATTTTAAACATTTAACGACGATCCTGGGGAGTCGTGAAGAGACGTTTGTATAACTTTGTAAATATCATATTTTTACTACCAAATTGGACGAGAAAAAAAAGAAAAAATGATGTCCCACCTTCCCCGCTCTCCTAAATTATTTAAGTTTGCTACCAAACAGAATGATAACGGAGTATAAAAACATTTGCAGGGACACCCAGAACTCGCTGAATCGATGATTGGAATCTCGAGTGATTTTATTCAAAGAAATGCTCTTGATTGGATTATAAAGCATGGTGGTTGGGTAAGTTAATGAATGAATGTAACTTATATAAACAACTGCCCATGTGTTTTAACAACTGTCATTGTATCGCCACACGATGATAAACCAAGTTTCATATAGTAGGGTGGGGGAAGATGGGACACCTTTTCATTCTATTTTCTCGTCCCATTTCGTAGTACACAAAAACATTCAAAGAATTATAAAACTGTTTCCTTACAACTTCCATAGACCGTTGTTAATTGTTTAAAACACGATCGGGATATTTGGATATTATGTTCTAAATGTGTCCCATCTTTCCCACCCTACTATACATCCATTTAGTTGTTTACAAATGTAACATACGGGATATATATGTCTTAGGGTGGCTTGGTCGATAACTTTTCCCCGAAACCTATGAAATCGTATTGGTCAACACGGAATATTTTGAAATGGAATGGAGGTGTTACTCTTACTGTATTTATTCTTCTCTTTGCACTAATGCTGGCTATTCTACCACGTTTAAAAACCAACGATAACTAAGTTATTGTAGGTTGGGGTAAGATGGTTCATGTTTTCATTACTTTATTCTCCCATTTGGTAGTAAACAAAGAATATTTACAAAACTCTGTAACCGGATTCTAACGACTCTAAATGAGCATTGTTATAGTTGTTAAAAACACGATTAGGAAATATGGGATATTATGTGCTAAGTTTCCATCTTACCCCACAGTATTATATAAAATATTAGAACACATTTTTCACTGTGAGGTGTTTATTTAGCGATATTCGAATTCTGTATGTGGTTTCTTCTTATAAGTAAAGTTCTCATTCAACCGATTCGAGTTTTGCTGTGTCATAATTTGGTACATTAGGATGTTAAAACTACTTCACGGGTTTTATGTTGTGCATTCTGGTTTTTGAAGGCCATAGCCGACCGCAGAAAAGTCTAGTTTTAAATGAATCGTTCATTACACTTTACGAACTAACACGAAAGACCATACAATAACATATGGACATTGTTTGGCGCAAATCAGAAAAAATTTTATTTGCAGCAATTTTAACTCCCACATTATGACGCAACTAAATGCTAAATGGCATCAGCATTACATGTGTTCGTGTATTACTTCCGTTGTGGTTCAATATATATATCAATAAAACGTGAAACCAAAGTCATTTGGTTTCTGTTTGAAAATCCCGTCTTTATTTTTTGTCCTTTTGATTCAATATTTTAGTTCCCATTTGTTTTCTATTTTTCACAAAGTAATTGAAATAAATATTTTCAAATTATTTCCGAAGTGGTTTCTGCATGAGAACCGAAATTCACTCGGCCGTATTTCTTGCTGATGAAACACTTTATTTCGCCAAAATATCCCCTGTGTCAGCAATTCCACTGCACGCCGACTTATGTCTTGCGCATCCAAGCATGCAGGGCAACCGAAAAACTGAAAATCAAATAATTTGTGAACACAGAAAAGGCGAGTTGGGTTGAATATATGTTGAGACCCAGCGAAATTTAATTCAGTTCAAAACAGGTTGGACAGGGGAACGTATAGGTTGACACAGGGGAACGTATACTACAAGATAAGCTATAGGCTACATGGAATAGGAAAAGTTTTAAAATATATTGGTTGTCCATTTTTGTAATTTTTATTTCTTGTATTCTTTAAGTGAAAATTGTAGATAGTAAATAAAAATTGTGTGTAGAATTATTAATATCACCGAAATTTATTTTCTCGAGAATTTTTATGCTTGAGATAAAATGCGTAACATGATTTTAAAATATAAATTTTATAATCGAAATGTTATAAAACAAGATAATTTTCTGATTATTTTTAAATAAAATCCCAAATTTAGAAAATGCGAGTTTTTGTGATAGCGATTGCATTGTTGTGCGCTGCAGTGGCGACCGATGCACAGCAGAGAAGGAGAAAGGTTTATTATCTCGCAATAAACGAGATAATTTGGGACTACGCTCCTTCAGGGTTGAATCAAGTCACTGGAAACCGACTTGAAGATGAGAAGTAAGAATTTTAAATTGATTGGGGGGGAAGACGGGACACATTTAGCACATAATGTCCAAATATCCCGATCGTGTTTTAAACCATTAACAATGCGTTATTGTACAAAGTTACATTAATAACTTTTAAGCGGGCGCGAGGTGTATGAAACAGAACACCCGTGTTATAACCACCGTCGCACCCCCGCCACACGGGAACAAATATGTTTTATTCATTTAATTAAATGGGGGTATAAAAAAACACATAATATATATGCGACAAATCCTTAACAAATTTCATTGTAATTGCAGAATTGCTCGCATATACAGCAATATGTACATTGGCAAACGATACAAGAAAGCTGTGTTTCGAGCCTACACTGACTCGACGTTCAGTGAGGCGTTACCTCATGACCCCAATCTCGGATTCATGGGACCTACTATTCGGGCCGAGGTAATCTGCTCGGAATAAAACTTGTTTTTTGGAACCTCCTTGAACATAACTGTTCATAGTTTTTTTTGTATTTTGGACAAGAGGTTTATTTTCAAATGCTATAGCGTCGCCAGCCAAGCTGACAAGTTGTTCCCGCTTAAACAAAATCGCCGTGTGTATTCAACATGCTATATATATTGAACATTTACATTTTTGCCATAACTTTTTTACAGACTCGCGATGTAATTAAGATACATCTCTTCAACAACGCAAGTCGTCCTTTCTCCATACATCCACATGGTGTGTTCTATACGAAAGCAAACGAAGGTGCTTTGTATGCTGACAACACAACTGATAAAGCAGACGATGGCGTACCACCTGGAGAACAATATGAATACACATGGGACGTCCTCGACGAGTAAGTGAAAATCCAAACAGAAACAATTCCCCATAAAGTAAGATACGCGGAAGACGCTCTCTTTTCAGGGAATTTCCGATAACGTCACTTTAGGTTAAATCCCTCAAACAAAAGTATAAGAAATGGTTTATATTTTTGTCCTGTTGGATTATAGTTATATCGATGTAATGTGAATATTTTCCAGCTACGGTCCTACAAATGACGATGCTAATTGCTTGACTTGGGCATACCATTCCCATAACCATTCTCCCGTTGACATCTACTCTGGATTAATTGGAGCTCTCATTGTTTGCAAGCCTGGTATGTAGTTTACATGTATAGTAAGTTGGTTGGGGTAAGATGGGACACGTTTTTATTGAATTTTTCGTCTCATAGTATTGTAAACAGGAATGTTTGCAATTATAAACGATCAGGAAATATAGAGTTTAAGTGCTAACAATATCCCATCTTACCACAGTAGTACTATATCATAGCATGAAAGATATTTATAAATGCAACTTAAACCTTTTTATGTTGGTTTCAAGGTTTGTTTTACATAAATTATATTTCAATTAAACTTCACTTTATTGTCCACTAGGAACGTATCGTGATGATGAAACAAGGACAGACGTTGATCATGAGTTTGTTGCAATGTTCTTTATACCATTTGAGATCGAAACTTGGTATTTTCGTGATAATCTTAAGGTAAAATTATTAAAGAAAAAATTTTCTTATATGCTCTTGCTTGGCGGGTCAATGACGGTCGTTATAACACGGGTGTTCTGCTTCATACACCACAAGCTCATTTATGAATAACCATGTTTGTAACTTTGTGGAAGAATTCTTTGGGATGATTTTATGTATGGCTGACAATCAAGACAAACTATAAAGCACCACTGTTTTGGAGCAATTGCTGTTCAGTGTATTTTTGTTTTACAGACTTTGGAAAACTGGGAAGAAGTTGATATTACAGAGAAATATTTTGTCAAAGGAAACAAGATGCATGTTGTGAATGGCTACATCTATGGTAACACACCAGGATATAATGTATGTCAGGGAGACACCATTAGTTGGCATATATTAGGGATGGGCTCCAACAGGGATTTGCATCCAATTCAGTTCCAAGGACAAACTGTAAGTTTATTTACTTTTAAAATACTCAAGTTTCAAGCTTGTCCTTAAATTTTGAATATTTTTAATCAAATGCTTTTTTGCTAATATTTGATGGTTGTTGTTTGTTTTATGTATGGCTGACAATTTAGACAAGCATTAAAAGACCAGTGAGATTTTTAAGTATCATCAACAAGTGTCTTTAGTTTAGGACACACAATGTGTCTTGCCTAAGCATACATAATCACAGTGGTATTAGTGTTGAAACTGAAATCCGTATTCTCTAGGGTGAAAACTTGAAAACTTAATATTATTTGTAACTTATCTAACACCTAAAACCTTTTTCAGTTATTGCACATCTAGAGCCTAATTTTTTTTTAGTTATTGAGTAACCACCACCGATCCGACACCTTCATATTCATACCGGCCACATTCTCCACTTTGTTAATGAGAGCTGACAACCCAGGAAGGTGGTGGATCGCATGCAAGTTGTACAGTCATTTCACCGGTAACATAACTTTATTTCAGCAATATTTATATATTTAAATTCTGTTTATCTATAAAACATAAAAAAAAATCCCCTATTTTTTTTCTAAAACATGACAATAATATTTAATTTGCAGGAATGAAAGTACTAGTTTAATCCAAAAATTAAAATAATTCATTTTTAAATGTTAGTTTAATTTCGCTCTTCCCTTAGGATTCAAAGAAATAAAATGATGTTATTTTTATCTCCACAGAGGGAATGACAGCTCTTCTCAATGTTGATCCTCAGTGCAGAGATGAAAGAGAAGAAGATCCCAACTTATCTCTTACTGGCATCACAAGGGACTTCTTTATAAGAGCAGAAGAAGAGCTTTGGGATTACGGACCTTCAGGAATTAATCGAATCACAAATCAATCACTAGATGCCGATGGAGAGTAAGGATTTTTCGTTTAAGTTTTTTTATAGATTTAAAATAGAAAATAGGCATCTTGAACTGTTTATGAAAAATTTGCAGACCACGCACCTTGTGCCTGCTTATGAGTTACCACATATATCTTAGATACTGATTGTTGTTTTTCTCTATTCTGTTTGGGTGAGGTCCGTAAGGACCTGGGATTTAGGCCAGACTTGGCCCATTGCCCCATATTAGTTTTCCTCTATTGCTGACAATAGCAACTTCAAGCCTCAACTTATATTCTATGGTCAAGAGAAAATCATTGTAAACATTTTACCACAGCACTGGGCCAACCATTTACAAAAGTTGTCTGTAAAACTTACAAATTTAAAGAGTTAAAATGCATTGTACTAAAAACCACATTATTTGTAGGGATTCCGCTGCATTTTTTGAGCGTGGACCCGAACGAATTGGTGGAGTTTATAAGAAAGCAATTTATCGAGGTTATACTAATGCTTTTTTTAACGTTTCCACTGCTCACCCCCCAGACATGGGTTTACTGGGTCCTGTCATTGCTGCCGAAGTTGGAGATACGATAAGAATAACATTCGCAAACTCTGCAAGACACGTAAGTATGCTCAGTTTTCTTTAAATTTCAATATTTGTACTTAATTATTGTTTAAATGAATTATCACTTAAGTTAGAGTATAAGTAATAATTAGGTGGGGACACAATGTGTTTTAGTCTGGTTGCAACACTTTTATGACTTTTTTAATATAGTAAATGTCATTTGGTTAATGTTTTTTTTATTTAGTTTATGTTCCAAATCATACATATTTACTGTTTTTTTGCTAGAGTCTGACACATCAATCTAACTTAAAAAAATATTTTGCTAATTTACTGTTTTTATTGTGATATATGAAGAGTTTGAATATGGAGCCTCATGGAGTTTTCTTCACTGAAGCCAACCCTGTAGAACCAGGTGAACAACATGTATTTACATGGTAAGTAAGTTTAACTGGTGTTGTGCCACAGTGGTTAGTTCCGTTTAACCCAGAGGTTACAGGTACGGGTCCAGTAACCCCTGAGTTAGGGACTCGTACGTGTCACCCCTGGGTTAGAGAAAGATGAATATACATAACTAAACTATTTGGGGAAAATAAAAGCCTATGAAAAACCAGCACCTTACAAGGAAAATGCTGAAATGGTGTAGACACGAAATGTGTCACTTAAGTGCATACACAGTACATATTACTTAAGTACATACACAGCTGCGCCACCTATGTTAGCAACACAAATCTTCATATTCAAATTTTATGCATCAGGTTTAATTTGGGCTAACTATGCAATTAAATCTGTGTTCTAAGCACAGTGAACTGCTACACTTAAACACCTTCACAAATTTATTTTTACAAAGTTGTTTAATTGCAAAATACCAAACTGGTTACTAACCAAACTTTACAGGACGTTACCAGACAGCACTTCACCTGAACCAGAAGATCCTAACTGCCTTACGTATCTCTACACATCTACTGTTGATTATATTGCAGATTCAAACTCAGGACTGATTGGCCCACTGCTAGTTTGCAAAAGAGGTAAAAATATGGCTGATGTAATATAATCATTTTTTGTTGTTTTATAATTTTTGAGAAGCCACCTTTTTAATTTGTTTTAATATTTTTAAAAAATGATTTTATGTACACATGTGGTAATTAATAAGCGGACGCTAGGTGCATAAAATAGAACACTAGTGCATAACAACTGTTATTGCCCCGCCACACAAAGAATATTCAGTTACAATTATTCAACCAAAAACACTAGCTTGAATACATTTAACCGAAAACATAAACTTTACCGGTATTTTATTTTCCCTTCAGGAACTCTGGAATCTGAAATGCAAAAACGTCACAAGTACCTTATGTTGACTGTATTCGATGAAAGCAAGAGTTTATATTTTAAAGAAAATATTCGTAGTTTTCTCACTAATTATGAGGAAGTTAATCTAAAAGATGATGATTTTAAGGAATCCAATCTCATGCATTGTAAGTTAGTTCTTGTGAAAAGTAGGTCATGCTTTTGGTCCAATATTTGATACAGGTTTACTTTTTTAGTCAGTTTTAACTTTAAACTATTTCGGATTAGTATTAATTGTTTAATCAGTTAAGTTTGTTTTTTTCAAGCGCTGTGGCTTAGTGCATAACATGTTTATGGCAAAAACATACCGGATCTGAGGCTTGATAATCCCACCTTCGTAGGTCTGTGTGTGTTTTAACAATTCTTCTCTTATCTACAGCCATCAATGGTAGAATGTATGGCAACCTAGATGGTATGGATATTTGTGTGGATGAACAAACTGTGTTTCATATGATGGCTATCGGAACAAAAACAGATCTGCATTCGGTGAAACTTGATGGAGTCAATACTAAAATAAAGTAAGTAAGGACACTTACCTTAAATAATATACTATATTTCCAAATTTTTTCACGTTTTTAGGAGTGAGAGAATAGGGTTATTTAGTTCTGTAAATATTCTTTGTTTACACCAAGTGGAACACCAAAAGAGATTGAAACATGGACCTTCTTACCCCAACCTACTATATTTTTACCTTACACTGACTATATTTTAAACATACTATATATTTCCTACAACATACTATATAAACTTATACTTTATTTGCAAATTGAAGGAATAATAATGTTTTACAACAGTGGAGTGAATACCGGTGCAGTTGACCTGTTTCCACACATTTCCAAAACTGTTCTCGTACAAGGGGAATTACCTGGCACTGGCATGTTGTTCTGCAGAGTGAATGATCATTTAGCCGGGGGTATGATGACATCATACACAGTGAGTATATGTTAAAGAAAAGACTGCATATATAAACAGATTGATTGGTTAATGGAAAAAATGGGAAATTGTGGTCAGAAAATTGTAATTGAAGAGTCATTGCTGCTACCATTGTATGTGTCCTTGAGCAAGACAATTAATAGCAGCTGCTTAAACCCATTCGACCATTTTCATAAGTTGTCCGCTATATATAAATCTCAAAAATCCCCCCCAAAAAACAACCCATAAAGTTACATACGTGGTAAATTTTAGGGGCGCTGGGTGTTTGAAACAGAACACCTGTGTTTCTAAAATGTTTTACTTTTTTAAATGAAATTTAATCTAAAAATTTCTCAGGCAAGTTACTGCAACAACCAAAACACCAATGACAACAACCACGCCGGATCTACACCTGTGAAAACTTACTACATAGCAGCTGAGGAAATATTTTGGGATTACAACGCAAGAAGATTAAATATAGATGACGAACCTGTTGATATTCCTGGTAACCATGGATATGAACACGCCCACCCTATTCCTGGTGTTCTGATTGGTCAGTTTGTTATATATTTGTTAGAACAGTGGTTCCCCCCAAAAAAGTTTTGTTGTTGAGATGCATTTTGAAAAGGTTAAATTGCGACGCACAGGCGATTTAAGAATTTGTTAACAGTGTTTTTTACCAAAGTTGTATTTATTGGTATAACAAAAATGATATAGTATGCTACCTGTGGGCACATGTGTCCTTGACCAAGGTGCTTAACAGCAATTGCTTCACCCAGTTGTTTCTTGGTGGGTTGTTAAAATTGTCACTCATACAAAAAAGTATTTTACCACAAAGTTACATATCTGTCAACTTAAAACAAGCACAAGGTGTATGAAACAGAACCCCTGTGTTATAACGGCTGTTGTTGCCTCACCATGCAAGAACAGATAAGTTACATCCATTCATTCAATATTGAAAAGAATAAATAAGTTACATTCATTAATATAATATTGAAAATGTTGAGTGATGTCCGTTTATTGCAGGCTCAATGTACAAGAAAGTAGTGTACAAGGAATACTCCAATTCAAGTTTCATTCAAACTCTTCCAAAGCCTGAGCATCTTGGGATCCTTGGCCCTATTATTAAGGGAGTGGTTGGGGACACAATACGGGTAGATTGGTTTATTTTTGCATATTTTGAAGCAAATTGTAATATGATTAATGCGCATGTTTTGTCTCTTTTTTATTAAGATTATACTGCTAAAATCGAAAATGGGTCAATTCGATTTAGAATATATTGTACTCATATAAAGTATGAAATCACATATAAAATAACAATCACTTTAAATTAGGTTTAAATTAAATAATGAAATAACTTGTTCCAGATTGTGTTCCGCAATAAAGCAAGTCGAACATACAACATGTATCCTTGGGGAGCAATTGATCCATCAAGTTATCAAGGTTCTGTAGTGAATGCTGCACCTGGAGAAACTGTGGAATACACATGGGTGGTAAGTATGATCAATTTATTAACTTCTATTGAATGCAAAACTGTTTGTTTTTTTATTTCGCTTTATCTTACTAGATGAGTCATTGAAGGATTATTCATAAAATTTAAAATTGAGATTTTTAGTTCTAATGGGTTCAGTTTTAGAATAGACAGCAGAGTATACAGTGTTACCACATTATTCAATGATATTCCCGAGTTCGACAACTATGGGTGTAAGTGTATTTTAACAATGTCATCCACAATTTTACTACAAATTCAAAACCCTTGAGTCCATGGCTATTCGTTATCAGAATGTCTAATTTAGATTTTTGTTTTTCTATGTATCCCTCGCATAAACAAGTTTCAATAGGAATCCTGTGTTTTAAGATTCCAGATTCTGCTAGTCCAACCAACTCCCAACCCAGCTGTCAATCATCCATCTATATTTCTACTGTTGATAAAGTAAACGATGTAAATGATGGATTGATGGGCCCGCTGCTTATATGTGCTAGAGGTAAAGAATTAAAAACACTTTGAATAAATAAATAAAATATATTTCATCTCTTCGATCATTATAACGAAGAACGGAGAGTTTACAAAAGCGAAAAGACAGGTGGTAACGGTAAAGCAACAGATGTTAAAACACTTATTGATAAAACAGAAAAAAAAAATAAAAGACAGACATGAGGTGTGAAAACCAGACCATCGTGCTACAACGATTTTGTCTTACCATATGAGGATTATGTGACCTAATTAATACAAAAAGACAGATTAAAAAAAGCATTATAGCTGACAATAAAAAAAAAAATTAAAAGAAATTTCCAATAATTTTAATCTTCATCCTGTTCAGGAGCTGAAGAACCAGATGCAGAATTCTTCCTTCAATTCGCGATCATTGATGAGAATGCGAGTCACTTACTGGATGACAACATTCAACACTTCTTGCACACTGATCCTGAGACCTTCGATAAATCTGATGGGACTTTTGAGGAAAGCAACAAAATGAAAGGTTATTTTTGAATGAATGAATGTAACTTATTTGTCTTTGTGTTTGCTTTTTTAATGTTTGGCTGACTGCTAAAGAATCACAATTTAAACAGTTCTATGTTTCATACACCTCACGCCTGCTTACAAGTTACCGAATACATATATAGTGTTTTGAGTAATGATTTTTACTCTTTTAATATAAATATGTAAGTATAAAGATATATTAAAAATGTCTTCAATGATTACAGGGATCAATGGATATCTCTCTCATGTACCAGGGTTGATTATGAAAAAAGGGGATCTTGTTCGTTGGCATCTTATTGGTTGGGGAAGCGAGAAGGATTATCATTCAGTTCATTTTCATGGCAACACTTATGTTCATATGTAGGTTCCAGACTATGTGGGCAAGGACCTTGTTGGGGGCCTCGGATTCAACCCAGATTTGGTTCATTGCCACAACAATTAGGCGGCTTCTGTACGTCTTGCCTTCAGCCAGGGTGACTCTGTCCTGGATATGACACTGGACTAAGTTTTGCAAAACATCTCGCAATTGTCCATAATTGTCTTCCCCAGGAACACATATACGCCCATAATGGTAGCAGCATCTAGCTTTGAACCCATAACCTCTGGAATAATGGCAAGCAAGCCAACCACTGCGGCATGCCGGCTAAATCTATTCAATATTTGTACAGATCCGAGGGTTCTCACCGTGGTGATACGTTTGATCTTTTCCCGGGATTTCTTGGCACAGTTGACATGAGAGCGATTGCAGTTGGTGAATGGCTGCTACATTGTCATGTGTTTGATCATATGCATGGAGGGATGGAAACTACTTACACAGTTTCAGGTTTATTTTTAAAAGTATTAATTTCTCTTTCAACAAAATTTTAATGAATTAAACTTATTCATTTTTAAATGAAGGGCAAGGACAGTTGTTATAACACTGTTGTTTTGTTTTATACACCTCTTGCTGCTCACAAGTTACCACGCTTTTATTTAACATTGTTACTTAAGTAGTTTTTACTCGTAACGATTTTAAATATTGTCGCTTTTATTCTATTTTCCTTCTCTTCATTTATATATTTAAATATAGATTTTTGCTATTCGATGATGTATATATAAATGTTTAATACAGAACCTGCACAGAATGAAACTAGAGTATGCAGGGTGGAAGCGTCCAAAAACCGCCTGTTTTTCCGCTGCAATAACCTTGCTATTTCTACCATACGTGACATCATGCCCCACCCATGGCGTATTGCTGTACGGTTCCCGAGTGGCGTCGTTGTCCGATTGCCAAGTAGTGCTGTCACACACCTTGATCTTAGCGGGTAAATTTAGTGTGGTTGTAAATTAATGTAAATACCTTTTCAACAGCCCATCTGGAATGAAAAAAGTACTGTATCTCCAAAAAAAACATTCCCTGATAAAGTCTTGCTGGATGGCAGACGAAACTTTGGAAATACACTACGTTTTTATACCAGATGGGCCGTTGAAAGACAATTTACAATATGCCTAATAGCAGAAGTAACAGAATATGTTTAATTACTTTCAGCAACCGGATAGCAATGCATGTCGCTCGTCAAATTCTCCGACAGTTTCGTAATCTCATATCAGTGAACTTTAACGACAACGTCATCAACTTTGTTCCATCCAACTTTATAGCTCGTAACCACAAGTTACAGTCCCTATCAATACGTAATAACAGGGGCTTTCGTAAAGCAAAACCTTTAAAACTTGGCCGTCGCAGGCGCCATTCAAAATCGAAACCACGGTTGATAATAGATTTTTCCGGAAATTCACTTCTTCAGCCAAGGTGCCTAAATAACAAACTAAGCTGGGGCCAACTAAAAAGATGCTTTTTGTCTGAAAGACTATCATGATAAACTTTTTGCTGTTGCGGAAATCTTTTGATCACACACTTTTGTTACAGGTGTTTAAATATAGTAGGTTGGGGTAAGATGGTTACTGTTTTCATTCTCCTCTCTCTTTATTTGGAATAGTGCAAGCAATATTAACTAAATTATGTAAAAGTGTCCCCACGACTCTAAAAGCGTGTTGTTAGTTTGTTTGTTAACACGATTGTAAAATAAGCTATTATATGCTGTAGCCATAGCTATGTGTAATTAAACTGTATCTGAAATTAAAATTAATACCGACTGACTAAAGATTACAAATGTGAAATAAAATAAACTCAATAACCCTTGCTGTTTATCCATAATCATAACCATATTCGCATGTATTCATTGGTTCACCCATGGATAGGTCTATGGTTTAATCTTAGCAAATAAAAACATTGTTAGAATATGGTCTGGTGGGGGAAGATGGGACACCTTTTTATTTTCTTGTCACATTTGGTAGCAAACAAAGTACATTCAAAAAATTATAAAACCGTACCCTCACGACTCCCATAGACCGTTGTTAATTGTTTAAAACTTGATCAGGATAATTGGATAATATGTGCTGAAAGTATCCCGTCTTTCCCCACCCAAGTATACATATAATAAAGGAGAATTTTACAGATTTAAAATAGCAACGGTTTGCATACCCTTGTTCTGTGCACCTATTAGTGGCGTTTTTTTTATGTCCATGAGTGTGTTTTGCAGCATCTCTGCGAATTTAAGAAAATGTAACAAGCGCTAAATTGCTGATTTACCTATTCTCAGTATATAGGTCTGTAATCTTACTAATCAAATAAAACTTAATTTTTAATGTAAAATATACGCAAATAATTTGTTTTTGTTGTTTATTAAGTCAACAATTCCTTTCGCTCAGTGATAACTTCACCTGCATCAAGATAAAATTGAAATAATAAAGTGTGAGATCAAAATAAAGAATTTAAAACACCTTCTCACTGAGTGGTTGACTCTTATTCCATTCAACGCCACCTAAAATCTTTAACACTCCCCCCTAATTAAATTATTAAACCATTGGTTTGGTTGGGTCGTATAAAACCTTTACACAATCGAAGCACTTACAAATGAAGAACAATTTTGTAGTGCAACAAATATTATAGAACTGTAGCTATTCCAATAACAAACCTAAAACTTCACACTAAACATCATTATTACACCTTTGATGCTTTTGTTAATGTTGTATTATAAGTAATCACGATATGAAGAATTGAAAATACAATCAAAAGTATAACTGTTACAGATAATTATGAAAGAAATAAAAAAGAAGAATTCGTAATTTAGTTTTTTGGAATTATACATTCAGGAAAATTTTCATACTTGTATTTTTCAAAAAAATAACGTTTTAGGAACAATAAAAACAGTGAAGAAATTACAAGAAAAGAATTTTAGTTTGTCAATTTTATAAATGTACAATTAAAATAGATATACGTGTTGTCATCGCGATATAGAGAATTGAATACACAATCAAACATACGTAAGATAAAAATAAATTATGAAAGATATAAAAATAAAGAAATAGATGGTAGGATACAATATTTACAAACAAAGAAGAATATTCAACAAATAGTTTCGTATCTCATTGTGATTGACACAGGTTTTATTGGAGTAAATATTAAAGAAATGCTGCATAACTGTATTTTACAAATTGGGAAATATTTTAAGTACAAATAAAATAGTAAAGAAAATACCAGGAAAGTATTTTAGTTTGATAATTTATCTAAAGTACAATTAAAATCAAGGCACAAGGTTTTATGCGCAAGATACAAAAAGGATTTTAATTGTGAATTTGAAGAAATGTGACAAATATGAATACATTATATAATGTTGAAGTAATTATTTAGCATCAAACCCATTTAAATAGGGCCAAGTTATATTGTGTTAACCCACAATGATTGAAGATAAAACCATTAGGTTGCCTAAATATACCACCAAATGTATAATGGAAGTTAAATAAAATACACCATGTATTTATTTAAATAGCAACCATAGAATGGTTGAATAATTCAACTTCAGTTTCACCAACAACACTCCACTTGTCAGTTTGATCATCGTAACATTCAATTGATTTCACAATTTTTTTCCCAGAATCCAGACTACAATAAACAAAAATGTTTTAAATAGAACAAATGTTGACCAAATAATATTTCAAGTATTTACCCTCCCACTACATAAATCTTGTTTTGTGCAACACAAGCTGCATGGGAACTTCTCTCAATGTTCATATTCTCCACATAAACCCATGTGTCATCATCAACATTGTATTTCTCAACTGATTTAAGAGTTTGTTTTCCATCATGGCCACCTAACAACCAGTAATGTTACTATAAATATTTCCAGTGTGTAGGTAAAACTTTCATAATATAGGCTTAAAATTACAAAAAAAATAACCGTTTTTTAAGGTGTTCTCATTTATCACTAACAAAAACTAAAGATTTACAATTTTATAATTATTTTAATATAATGTTTTTTTTGCGCAAAAGTATTAACAATATATAACCACCTGAGATCAAATAAACAATAAATATAAATATATTAGAATGTTTCACAATCTGTATATTGTAAGGATAAATTAAAAACAATTTAACTGTCACACTATGACCATTTTGAATTTCAAATTCCAACAATACAAAAAATTAGAATTTGAATGTTACTAAATCTCATATGTTTATTTTAAACAGATGTACAAACAACATTTACAGAAACAAAATTATAACAGTTGTTTAATAGTACCTACCAATAACATAATTTTGAATTCCAACAACACAAAAAAAATTGTTGAATGTTACTGAATCTCATCTGTTTATTTTATACTGAAATATTTCATAAAATAAAAAGTTATTTAAAACAACCCACCAATAGCATAAATAGCATTGTTAAACACCACAGCAGCCAACCAACGTCGTGGTGTTTGCATTGAAGCAACATCTTTCCATTCATCTGATGATGGATCATATCGTTCAACTGAAGATATAACTTTCCCATCGTGTCCACCAAGTGAATATAATTGATCTGTATAATTTATAAAACAGAACTTAGATATATGAATACACTTAATCTAACTTCATTAAAAAATATCAAAAAATGTGTTAAAAATATATATGTTTGTGTCATTCTTTATTAGTAAACATTGACAACAACTAGCTAACAGTGATAAGATAAATTTAAAACTATTGGTGTAAACATACAGTTTCTATTTAGACCAATAGTTGTGTTTATGTGTATTGGGAATTTATAAAAAAATATTGGTTCTGCGGGCTATTTACTGCAAGCATTTTAAGTGACCTGCAAAATAAGCACATGCTAATTAGGTGGTCTTAGAAAACAAATTTAATTTTTTAATAATTTATTTCAATAGGCTCAAATTTAAAATCAAAATTTGATAAAAAAAACCTGATGGATAAAATAACAACAGTTTCGAAAAAAAAGTATATGTAGCCCACTTATCAGTATTTGCTCAAGTTGAGTTATATTAAATGTACTTTCAATAACCAACCATTGTGAGCAACCAAATAATGACCCCATCTGGCAATCTTCATTGGTTTAAGTTGAATCCACTTGTTAAGTGGAACAATATAATATTCTCCAGATGAAACTATTTTATTATTTTTATCACCTCCACCAAATACAAAGATGACACCTATGTTATAAACAGTTTAGTGTGATGAATGATAGAAATAACATGAAAATCCAACACATTTACATTATTTTGTTCACAAATTTCTAAAATATACAGATATTATAGAAATGGAAGCTTACCATTTATAACTGCAGCAACAAACGCAAAATTCACACTGTAGGCATAAACAGTTAAAATAGGATTTTATAACGAATTCTTGGTTAATAAAACTTACGAATTCTTGGTTAATAAAACTTATCAAGTATACTTACAAAGTTTATATAAAACTTATGTTATTTAATTAGTTCAATAATTTTTGCAATATTTAGACATCACATCAATGTAAGCTTACCATTTATAACAGCAGCACCAAACACATATCTCTTGACATTCATTGAAGCTACCTTCTCCCATTTTAAAACCTTTTCCTTCAATTTCATTCGATGAACAATGTTAGTGGCTGTTTCTTTACCATCAGTTTGTAAATCTCCTGCAAGATGATACAGAATATCATCGATGACAACAGCTGCTGCTGCATCTCGACCAACTGGTAAATCCTAAAATAAAGATTGATTTTAATTTAAACATTATTTAGAGAAAAGTTTATTCACTAAACTAGAATTGTATATAATAAAAACAACTTTTAAATGTTAAAACACAACTTTCAACCTTATTATTTAGAGAAACTTCTATTTATTACACTAAAATTGTAAAAAACAACTTTTATATTTTAAAACACAACTTGTAGCACAATGTACAATGACCTAAATAATCAGTAGTACCAAAAAAAATCTTTAAAATCTTTGCACTTAATGCCGAATAACAGGCTTATTTTATATAATTATTATAAAGTTTACCACTATGTTTTTGTTTTCTGAATATTATGAATCAAAAAATTATTATAAGTTTTACCACTATTATTTTAGTATTATGAGTCACATTTAACTTACTGGAAGTGGACTCCACTGCATTGTTTGTATATCAAACTTTGTTACTTTGTTTAAACTGTTTATACCACCAAGAGATATGAGGGATTTCTCTGAATATTGAAACAATAAATAAACATGTAAACAAAATGGATGCCACAAACAATTCAAAAAAAAAGACGGGATAAATGTTCAAGTTACAAAAATGATCCAAAATAATAATAAATACAAAGTTAAACCTGTTTATCTAACTACAAATAATTAAACACAACAATAAATTATAAGCTGAGTTAAGCAATACCAAGAATTAAATGCTACCATAGAAAAAATAATTCTTTGTTATTTTTGGAGATATTAAAATAAAAAATTGCGCTTGTGATTTTACATTTTTTTTAATTTGGTTGTGTGTGATTTTATTTTAGATATGTTTTTTTCCCTTTCTGTGTACTAATTTCACATAATTTATCTTATATTGTGCAATCGGAATGTGTCTTGCCTGATGACACAAATGCCCACAATGGTTAGTGACTAGGACTAGCCTTTGAACCCGTAACCTCTGCGTTAGAGGCAGGTGCGATAACTAACTGTTCCACCCAACTGCCGGAGTTGTATGGTAAATACTTAAAAGAAAATAAAATATATTTTACCTGTTGTTTCCTTTTTTTGTTGCACCAAAGCATTAACAAACAAATTACCCCAATCATCAAGTTTTCGAATAAGTGGCTAAAAATATATAAATTTGTTTGTCATGAGTAATAAATGATATGTTGATTATTTACCTCAACAGAGATCACATCTTCAAGCATTTTTGGAGATACTTTACTAATATCAACAAACTTGAAAAGTTCACTCAAGTAACTTTCATTTGAAGCCAAATCGAACTTCACCCAGTTCATAACGGCAGTGTAGACTAAGTCTGAAGAAACCTAAAATTATGTAACATCATATGGGTGTTTTATTTAAATTAAAAACGTATTTATTTAACTCTAATATTTTTTGGGGCACCAGGTTTTAAAGTTACACACTGATCAATCCTAATTCCAATTCTAACAATGGATATTGCTCAATAGAGTTATAAAGCCAGTGATAATTTGGACCAATGTAAGATATATTGTTTTAATAATGTTATATTAGAAAGGAAGAACTAATTACAAGTTTTATAAAACATTTTAATTGATTACGATAGCCACCGTACACTCTAGTCCTATAAAAGTATTCATATATTGTAAATATAAAGCTATTCTACCTTATCATGTGTTAATTGTAATAACTTAATGACATCATCTTTTGAAAGTTTCTTGAAATGATCATCAGAAATAACTTGTTGATATTTTTCAACAACGTAGTTGTTGAATTTCTCGGTTAATTTAGGAATGGTGAAACGATCGGCTAAAGCTTGAATTGTAAGGCAATTTTGTTGCGTGATTGTTGTCAACAAATATTCAATGCAAAGTTTCTTGACAGCTGAAAATACATTATGTATAGCTATAGTGTTTTAGAAAAACAAAATGTTATACATACAAAGCATTTGTAGGAAATCAGAAACTGCAAGAAGGTCGCACACATTGTTGGTGTTGATGTTGATTTTTCCTGTGTACATAAAATCAACAAGTTTCTCTACACTTTCCGCATCTACAGCTTGAACTTCCACAGCATCCTTGTATTTTTCTTCCATCTGAAGTAATATTATGTTAATAACTTATACTGTATGATTAAAGTAAGCAGCAATAGCAAACTACCTCAGTGTCCGGCACCGTGGCTCAGTGGTTTAGACGCATGCATCGTAACCAAAGGGTATCCGGTGACATTTATACTGATCAGCGCATGTGTCCTTGAGCAAGACACTTAATGGACATTGCCCTAACCCAGTGGTCACTAATGGGTTGTCCAAATTAACAGTCATACAGAGAAAAACAATTACCCACAAAGTTGCACATGTGGTGACTCGCTGCCCAGACAAAGATAAACATTCTGGTTAAGTGCGTTGTGCTGTGTGAGTACGAGCGTAGTCTTCGAATGATGTTTGCGAATCATGTGAGACCGAGTTTGCAGATCCGCAAGTGGAGTCCTACGGATCAGGAATCGGGACAGAATTGGAACTCGGTCGGTCGAAACATAAATAAATGACTTCACTAATGCGAGCAGTCACTTTCAACGTACAGGGGTGTTGGGGTAATGGGCCAATTCTGTCCTAAATCTCAGGTCCTCAAGGACCTCACCCATACAAAATAAATAAATAAAAAAACTACCTCACTATTAAACATGGTGTCGAAATATTTAGAATAGCAAGAAAGAACCATCTTGTTTGCTGAAATGTTTTTCTTTCCAACAAGGATTATGATATCATTAAAACGACCATCTTGTCGTGACTTGTTGGCAAATGAAAGAAGATCAGATGCGTGATCAATATTGTGTGTTTGTTCTTTAACTGAAGATGTTCCACTTAGTGAAAATGATGTTTCTGCCATTTTAACTTTAATCTATAGATTAACTAATTCTGTAATACGTAAATATATATCAAGTATGTAGCAAATTATTGAACCCTTAATTCAGCTGCATCTGTGTAGATAACAACACCAGCATTTAATATATTTTAAAAAATGTTAAAATATGTGTTATTATCAATACACAAGTTACTTGACTATTCACTGCATCTGTTTTAGTGTTTCTGGCTACTGTCTTTACTTTATTTATTGGTCCTAGGTACAATCCATTGGTTGAAACGGTCAAAAATAGCAACGCAATATTCTCATTAGTTACGTAATTGACTGTTACCTCTTACCCTACTGTACAACTTTAAACAATACCAACTAAATTCTACAACAGGTATATTTTCAATTATTAAGCTTAACCATTTCTTATGTAATTATAGGTTATAAAAAGTATATTGCTTCTTCTATTTTGTTTAAATTGTAACTGAGCCTATTGCTATTTCATCCTCTATTCTTACTGTGCAAACTAAACCTTTCGAATCGAAATGTACAGCCCATGTTAGCTCAGTTTGTACTGTTGTTTGAACAACGCTGCTAAATGTTGAAAAGTAAACAAACTGGTTAAATAGTTAAACATTAATAGTATATGTGACTAGTGAGACTGTACAATGGCCCAGATGGTTAGGATTGTGAAGATCACACTCGTGCTCAATATTTACCTTGAACCTTGAATAAACGCTGCTGTTACTGTGGCCTGGATTATGGGTGGCCCCCGAAAACGCAACAATGATAGCAAGTTTATATTTACTTCTGTCGCTCACTCCATGTGGAAATATTGTTAAGATACACAGCAGAGATAACCATTAAAGGTAATACACACACTGTAACCTCAATTTCAACTATACATGATTAGTTTATTGCATAATGCTAACAGTAATTTTAAAACTAGGCTGTATAATACTTAGATCTAATAACATTTTTATTGACTATTCAAACGACTATGCAAACTCTGAAACTACTGTTCAAAACCAAAAACAAACACGGTAAACGGTTTCAACGTACAGTTTGTGCTCAATAATACGAACGAACACTTTTAAATCCTTAAACGGATTGCGAAAGCAGGAACTAACTGCTTAAGTCTACGTCTGTATTGGAACTGTAGTTTAAGCGAAGGGGAAATAAAATTTCGGGAAACCACCCCGTCGAGAAATTGGTTTCGAATGAATTGAAGCGTGTCTCATGTTACATTGTGAGATACGTAGTTCTCTGTATGCTGAACGGGCTGAACAAATTATATTAATGCGCTGCATGGTTGTATGTTTTATAATAATTGAATATTGGTTTCAAGAAGTAAATCTTTTGTTTTCTAGTTGGTCCCATTCTGTCTTTTTTGCCGCACGTTTTACTCACTTTGGTTTTGCTTTGCAATAAAACGAGTTTTGCATGGACTTATGCATGGAGTTTGGTTAGCGCGTATATTGAAGCAAATATACTGGCTAAGATAGGTAAATATTTTAAACATTTCGGCAATGCTTCTAATCCGTTTTTAATCGTTCGTCTTTGAGTCTGCATCAGTTGTGTTTAACTGATTCTGTGCGAAAATCAGTGGCGGCAATTCCGGTAGAATAGAATTGGGTTTTATAAATTATAGGTAGTATGTGTGTGCTCAAAGTATGCAGCAAACATATTTCAACAAATCAGGTGGTAAAAAAGCTACAATTATTTCGGTGCGCCACGTTTCATTGTAAAAGTCTTAAATAAAACGATTTTATTTAAATTGCGATTTCTTTGTTATGACAAAATACAAATAGGTCAAAATACAAAAACTTAGTCAAGAGTCAGGACAACAAAATGGTATTGTATTGCAAACCATTTCACAAGTAATATAGTGATTTATATAAATGTGTATTGTTCTATAGTCTTTTTGTATTGCAACAATCCAAGTTTTGTCGCTGTTGAGTTGTAAACTACCAACAACCACATTCTATTAAACAACTGTTGTGTTGCTATTTCTTTCCCCTCCCATTCTTCGAAATATTTCATCGAGTTTTGTTCCAACATCACGGACTACTTTATTATCACTCGTAGAAAGTGCTTCCATTACCTTGTGAGCGAGTTAACAATGATAATTAAAAGGAACATTTTTTAAATAGCAATTTTTTTAAAGTCGGGTTTATTCATATAACATAAGTTACATAACACAAAATTTATTTATCCATTTGATGTTTTATTAACTGTTGTTTTGTTGCTAATTTTTTCTCTTAGTTGTCCTAATCATTTTGACTTTATTACCGTATTCAAACAGAGATATTTTTAAAAGGTGTAAATTAATGACTATAGGAATTAGGAAACTTTTTTTCCTGTATGGCTGACAACTTGGATAGACCAATGGGTTAAAGAAATGACCAATAAGTGCCTATTCCAATGCATGTCTACAATGCCACACCTGTACGTCTGTGCCACACCAAGTATAATCTATTATGGAAATCAGTATAATGTTAAATGTTGCCAGATCAATGTGTACAGAACATTAATTTTGATTTTTAAATATTTTTTTCACCTGTTCTCTATATTTAACAAGATGCTCATATATTCCATTTAGTGCAACCATCTGATTGAACCGGGATGCATAACTCTGTAAAGCAAAATTCCCTAAATAAATGAATGAATATAACTTCTTAATTCTTGTTTGGCTGGTGAACGACAGTCGTTTTATTATAAGCATCCTGTTTCATTCATGCCCACTTAAAATAACATGTATATATATTTTGTAATGTATGTCTAAAAATTTGGACAACCAATTGTTGACCTTTGAGAAGTAGCATCACACCAGCAACTCTATTATAGAGGCAATCACTTTAATTACGAGAATATGTGTCCCAATAATTTTTAAAAAATGCCCCCATACTTAGTAGTTGTTCACTCACCGCTGATTGTTTTTGTAGAATTTGTGTAACTTCTTCTTGAGTAACAGTTGGAGTGTTGGAAATATTAATGAAAAATCTAAAAATTATCAAGTTAGAAAAACCTGTCATATCAAATACATTATTGAAGGTATGTTCTTTGAATAATTAATCTGATAAAGCTCTGGTAGTATATTTATGTACAACTCTAATTAAGACAATCTAAATGTGAAAAGTTATTATGCATATGAATTGCTAGATTAGCTTCATTAGGTTTATAAAAATATATATATATATATAGAATATGCTAAAGCACATAGGAAGTAGCTTACTCTTGTAATTCCATTATTTAAATTTACATTTTTTTAGTTTAAAAAGTTTAAATCTGTTTAAGAGTATAGTGGATGCATATACGTAAAACATAACTTACTCTTTAACCATGACTTTATAATTGTCTGCATCTTTTGCATAGAGAAGCTTATTAGATGGTGAGTCCTAATGAAAATAGTTAAACAATTTATACCTGGTAGGTCACATATTTTATTTACATTTTGAGTGTATGTGTTCTTAACAAGTATGGAAATTATTGCTTTAATGGCAATTGTTCCAAACCACCCATTTAACTATATACATGAACTCGTAATCAGGCTTAGGGTGTATAAAATATACCACCTGTATTATAACACCCTCCCATTCAGCAATAAATAGGTTGCATTCAATGTTGCCTTTGTATATGTTATTCTGCGTTTTTATTTTGTTTTTGTTCTTATATTTACATTATAAGATATCAATTATCTATACACAAATATCACATAACTTACGTGCCCAAGTTTGCGATTAGTGGTGGTACAAGCATCCATGAATGCCTGGGTGATGACATTCAAACAGCTGTCAACGATATCTGTCTTATTTAAATCGAACACAAACTCGGGGTTCTTGAGAACATTTACCCAATAACGCAGTAGAAGACTGGAAGAATAAGTTTATATGAAGATAAATCACATTTATATGATTTTGTCCAAAAACAGTTAATTAGTTTATGTGAACTGTCCTGTTAACACTTAAACAGAAATGGTAAACTTAATTTAGCTGTGATAAATTCTGTGAATCTTGCTTTTCAAATAAATTCTCTAGAACCTTCTATTAGATAAAGATACCAAGGATGTTAAAAACATATATAAAATTTGCCTGTTAGTTTTCCAAATATGTAAAACTTCTGGATCATTTATTTTGTGTCTCTCTGCCTCACGGTCTAGAAACTGAAAGAAGTATCTGACAGTTTTGGAAATTGGTTTTGGTCGTAAAATTGAATTGAAAACACCATCCACATATTCCTGTATTGTTGTCTGTGAGTTGAACATTTGTTTATTAAATTCACCAAATTTGGCATAAAAAAAGATGTGGTTTCATAAAAAGTGGGTGAGGAAGATGGGACATTTTTTCGTTCTATTTTCTCTTCCCATTTGGTAGTAAACAAAGAACGATCAAAGAATTATAAAAACGGTATCCTCACAACTTTCATAGACTGTTGTTAATTGTTTAAAACACTATAAGGATATTTGGATACTATATGCTAAAGGTTTCCCGTCTTTCTCCACCCTACTATATATACATACACTGTTACCAACAAGCATTTATATTATGAATATTTTGTTAGACATACTGTGTACCATAAGCTTACATTCTGTATATTACAATATATTTCATGTTGCTGCCAAGAATATATTATTTATATAATTAAACCAAATAGTTTGAATTTACTGACCTTAGCTTTCACCATCCTAGTCAGGAACATTTCCTGGAATGGTCTCTTCATCAAATTATCCAACATTTCGTCAGCTTTCTTGCCTGCATCACTTTGAACATCAGTATATCCATTTGATTGCTCTTCTTCGCTTGGATTAATCTGGTATTTAAATATTTTACTATCTTTGACATTAGAAATGATTGTGACTTTTTATTCTCACGTAGGAGGGCAATGACTGTTGTAATAACACAAGCTTTTTTTGGAAAAGAAATGTTTTTGTAATGTGTCGCTGGCACCTTAAGAGGCAACTCGGTTAGAGAAATGGCTGTTAAGCTTATTGTTCAAAGACACACACCCACAGTGGTAACAATGACCACTTATCAGCAGTTGTTGTTTGAAGATATTATGTTTGAAGAAATTGTTTGAAGATATTTTATCCTAGACAAAATTTAATACTTTACCAAATGATACATATGTTTCGGTGGTAGAAGTGGCGATGAAACATCCTGAGGAGCTGAAATAATATTTGGAAATGTATTATTTTTTCTTTTTATAACATTAAGTAACATGGTAGTTAACTTCCCTTAATATGATATAAGTTTGTAGCAACGAGCAAATGATATGAGCGTAAAATCACAACATAACTTTTTATTTATCTCTTTAAAAACGATAGCCAAGATCAATTTGTTTAAAAAATAAAAAGAAGGAAATCAACAGCAAATGACAGCTGTTAAAACTTGTTATGAATAAAAGGTGCAGGAAAAAGCATTGGTTTAATTGCATGGCTGTTGAACCCACCACCAATCATAATCAGAAACGGTTTTGAACAGAATCTTTTGATTGCATGTATGACAAAAAGTGAATATAATGCGCATGTTTCATCATAAGTGCCCTTTTAGCATATTTATCTCATTAGCTGCATTAATTCTGCCATACTAACGCCATGGTTTGTATATTTCTCCAATAAAACTGTAGTTACGATCAAGAAACCAATCAAAATCGCCGGTATCTTCAGCTAAGTTAACATTAAGTTTCATGGATTTAGGTACTCTTATTATTGTAGGAAAATATATGGCCTTTTTTACTTCTAGATGTTATAACTATATATAAATTTTTCACATCCTTGGTGTTGTTATGTCAAACCCTTATAGTTTGTGCAGACGGCAGACGAATATTTTGAATAAAATGGGGGCTCTTAGCCGAAATATATTGGAGTAAAAAAAGTATAAACCACATTATGCCTGCTATGAAATTAAAAAATATATATAAATGAGATGATATACCTTGATTTTCGACATCATGAGGCCTTAGTACAACAACAGCGTTGTCAGGAACCTGAGTTTAAATAAACATAAATTTTTACAATAAAAGTTAATATGTGTATCTAACATTAAGATAACTTTTGACTTCAACAATTGAATTGAAATTTTAATCTTAAGATTGTTTTTTCTATGATATGTTGATACAATATAGTTTACACATGAAGTATATCTCCCACATCAACGAGTGCAACTTACATTGTAATGTTTGAGAGTATTTATCTTAGTGTATTTCCCATCAACTACTGACATGCCATCTACATCAGATAAAGTAATGCCAGTTGATTCACTGCTGTTCATTAACGCTAAAAAATATTTAAACTCAGTTAGTTTGTTCAACATAATATATATTTTTATGTGTTAGTTTCAGGAAAATCTGTAACAGGTTTTAACAAGTCATTGGTGTCTATTAATCTAATAAAAAATTTTGGAAGTTAAAAATGATGTTATGTTATTAGTGTTATTTATCCTATGTATTATTAGTGATACTGGTTAGTTACTAAAAAAATGTTAATTCGTTTCATTATGCGAAGTGCACATTATATGTGGATATTGTTATTTTAATGTTTTTTTCCAAATTTTGTTTTTAAGTCTTACCAAAATCCAGGTCATCTGGTTTGGGGCATTCACTGTATGGTTTATCCTTGTATACAGCTTCAATGATCTTTGTCTTGGCTTGTTTAATGCTGTCGACATTCACAACTTTTACATCTACAGAAGTTGTAACCTTTCCCCCTTCTTCAACGATTGTTGCATGCAAGACCTGGGGAAATGGAACAGCTGATCAAAAGTATACAAATTTTAAACAACTACCGAAACAGTATTTAGGATGCTTGCAACATAACAAAAGGATACCAGGTAAGATGCTACCATTACTGAGAGTGTTTTTATTGGGAAGAGAGACTTAACAGTAATTGCTTCAACCTAGTCATATCTTATGAGTTTTCTAAATTGTGATCCATTTATTAGAAAAATGAAAAATATCTACCAAAAGTTACCACCCACTAAGTTATTGAGGGCACAAGGTGTATAAAATCAAAACATCTGTGTTATAACAACTGTCATTGTCTCCCCTTACAAGGATAAATAAGTTACATATATATAGCTTAAACTCGCAGAAGGTTTATAAAGAACGTCTCTATTATACCATAAACATATTTACCATAGTTTCATATTGAAGCTCAGTCCCCAACAATGTCATTTCATTCAAACTATTAAAGGCTTTTTTGGCTATGACATCACAAGGAGCACTACTGACCAAATAATGGACTGCCTTGGTCAGGAGAAATAAAGGTTTTCCCGCTTGTTCCTAAAAAAAATAAAAAAATGTTAAAAATTATCGAAAATTTGTTACTCATTACAAGTACTGATGGGTTTAAGTTGCCATATTAGTAAAACTGTAAAACTATGGAACCCATATATATATATCAGTATATTTGTGTTACTTACGTTAATACATTCATCATATAAATTGATTGACAACCAATGTGAAACCATCTTTTCCACAACTGATTCTGATCTGCATTTAAAAACGATAAATCAATTGTAAAGAATTTAAAAATCTTATAAATAAATTTATGGAAGATTATAAAATTTATTTATTGTCCTATGAGTTAATAGATTTAATGAATTCAGTGTTTTGGTAGTTTTACATCTAGGTACCTTCTAAGAAGTAGTTTTGGATTCCTTGATACATGCTTTTGTATTAAGCCAGTCAACAGTTCCAGCATTACCCTAGTAAGAAAAAAATATTTCAGCTTCTAATAAATAAAATGTCATTTTCTTTTATAAATTTAACTTCCACAATATTCGCTTTATTTTTTATAACACAACAATTTTGGTATTATTTGTTTGCAGATTGTTCTGTAATCTTAAATAACCAATGTTTTGTTCGTCATGCAAAGAGCCATTATCAGGGTATTGTGTTAATACCTTGTCAAGGACACATATACCCCCAATGCTAGCATCCTCAAGCCTAGAACACTACAGGCAGACGCGTTAACCATGTCGCTGGCAGTTTTATATTACTTCCCCTTATACCAAACTAGTATTAAAAGCAGTGTCTCACCTGGTATAATATGGAAGATCATCAAACAGACATATAGTTAACAATGAAGCCATGTTTCCTCTGTAAAAGTTGTGGACTATTAGTTTCAACACTATTTAAATTTAACTACTGTTTCAACAGGTAAGCTTTTTAACCAAAGCTCTTTTATTCTTAGCCTGTTATAATCACTGTTAATTATACCAGCTTCATTTCACAGTCAAACAGATACACTACAAACAACAAACTAACAGTTTCATAAACAACTGATATACATCCATACAACAAAATACTTTAACTTACTTTTCTTGAACGGTAAATTTTCTTTGCTCCTCCAATGTCCTGACAAGAACAAGAAGGACATCCTTGTTCTTGATCACTGACAACAAAGATTTGAGAGCATCTTGTTTCACAGTTCCTTGTCCTACCATTGCCTGCATATATGAACAACATTAGCATAACTATTTGTTTAATTCGAAAGTTTTCCTGTTACATAAAGTGAGTTTACATTTTTCTATCATTCAGAAGTATCCTCCCACAACGGTAATTACTCTAGCCCGGTGATCCCTTATAGATTGTTCAAATTGTTGGCTATACATAAAAAAGGAACAAAATGTGGGAAACAGAACACCTGTGTTAAAAGTTATGTTGCCCTGCCATACAAGGATAAATAATTTACGTTCAACAATTTATTTCATCCTTTATTTATAACCCTTTACCCACATTTTCATCCAAGACAGGATGTCCTGATCTTTGGTTGAACAATACTTGTGTGATATACTCCCATGGTGGGAGGTAGATTATCCGGTGTGATAAATTCTCATTTAGATTTGTCATATATCCTGCCTGTAGTTCGAAGTAAGCTGAAAAATAATTCAATATTTCTAAAGGCTAAAATGTTTTCATTTTCTTCTAGTTTTTTCATTTTCTGTTATTTTTTTATGTTTTTGTGGTTATGAAACATTAAACTAGTAATTGATGATCACCATTTCGAGCAGTTTCTCTAGTTCTGTTTTCCAGTTCATCTAATTTCCCAAGGATCACTCTTTTCTCTTTCGCACGTTTTTGAGCTCTTTTCCGCTGTCGTAGCATCAGTAGCAAGATGGTAAGCAGCAGAAGACATAGGATTGGAACCACCACAGCTATCACAATGTTAATCGTATTTGATTGCCGGCAATACACTGCCTGTACAGAAGGGAGTGACCAGTTTCCATAAGAAACCTGTGAAAAATATTGAATTCAGTTTTTAATAGTTTCCCCTTTAAAACCTGTTTCAGTTTTTACTAGTTCTCTGTTGAAACATGTATAAAATATTAGTTTTTCTTTCGTTTTGTTGCAGTTTCACTTTAAACTGTTTTAAAAACTACATATTTATTTAGTATCAGAAAACTTTAATCTTTACAACATGAAAAATTTGCAATTTGTTTCATAAATTGTTAAGCCAATGTCAAGGTATAAGCAATCATACATATGTATGATCAAGTTACATTCACCTGTATTGAAACTTTTTCCGACCTAATAGTATCAAGCTGTGATGAAACAGCTGAACAAACCAACGAGGTTGAGGTTACGTAAGCTACAGTACACGTCACTAATGTCCCACCATTCACTGTCACCAATCTTATCTTGTAATCGCTTGGTTTGGGGTTCATAGTTTTTAGGTTAACACCCTGGAAAGTTAGGATTTAGATAAAATAATCGATTGTCTATTTGAGTCAGTAGGGTATCTCTTTTTTATGTAAATTTGTACAATCTATTGGAGGCTTATTGGTGGCTGTTTAGTTAGAGCAAATGCGAATAAGTGTACTTAACTTGCAAGTACCATAACATACTTAATGTTCCTATAATGACAACCATTCTGTTACACAACATTACTAATTCTGTAACATACCACCCATTTTATTATCTTCTTATAGTCTGTCATATAAAGATAAACAAGTGTGTCTAAAATCTGAAAAGGTATTCCTGCAAAAGCAGAATGTTTTAAAATTAACACAAAATCACATTTACCGGGATAATGATAAATGTTGCTTGTTCAGAACTTGTAACGTTTGAAGTTTCCTGTATTGAGCCAGATACGTGTTTACATGGAAGCTCAGCAATTTGTGATATCGCTGGGTCAGCAACATATTTTATAGTTCCCTCCCAGACAATGTGAACATTGTTTAGCAGTACCTGACCCGGCTTCGAAGGTGCTGTAACAAAAGATGTGATAAAAATAGCCTAGAAGATTGTTGTGCAGTCACTTCTAGGTATGAGTGACCTTTTAATAAATGAATGGAATTTGTTTATCCTCGCGTGGAGTTGCCACGTATGTAACTTGAGGGTGAATAAAGATAAAAGAGAAATCAACAGTTGTTAAAACACGCTCGAATGGATAACTAGCGTGGGAAAGGAAAGAGTGTATGTTTTTTTGTGACTGACAAGTGACAATTTGGACAACCCATTAGTGATCACTGAATTGATGCAAATGTCAGTAACCGACTTGCCCAAAAAGCACATGCTCTCACAACGGCCGCAACGCCAAATATAAGACACAGGTGTACAAATGACTTAACAATTTTTTGAATAGTGTGCTAGAACCTGGCCAATATATTATGAAAAACAATTTTAAGTTTAAAAGCTTACTTACAATTAACATTTCTTTTTCTTCTTGCTGATTGGTCAGGTTCAATGATGCATGTTATTGTAGAGTTCCCACCAATAGCACAAGGCTGTTAATTCAATATTTGGTTAACTTTGTTATATTTTGATAAAATATATTTTTAAACTTTATATTAAAAAACAAACTATAGTTAAATAAAATATCAAAATGAGATGATAAATAAATATTTTTGCATCACTCTATATTTAACAGTACCAAGTTTTAAATATAAAACTAGTCCAAACTTATAATTACAATATAGTGATTGCTATAGTGTTAATAAATATGCGCCAATTTCTATGGTTTTACAGGAAATGTAATAAAAACCATATACCACTATCAATATTATTATTATTATATCAATATTATTATTATTATTTGACCGGCGCCGTGGCGTAGTGGTTAGCGCGCCTGCCTGTAACCATTAGGTAATGGGTTCAAGGCTCGTCGCTGCTACCATTGTGGGCGTATGTGTCCTTGGGCAAGACACTTAACGGCAATTGCTCCAACCCAGTGGCACTAATGGGTTGTCCAAATTATCAGCCATACATAAAAAAAAAATTAAAAAATCCAAAAAAAATAATCACCCACAAAGTAACATACATGGCAACTCGTAAGCTGGCACGAGGTGTTAAACCCGTGTGATAACGACTGTCGTTTTCCGGCCACGCGAGGATAAAGTAAGTTACATTACATTTATTACATTAAATAAAATATTTTGATGAAATTTTTGCGACAAATATAGTTTTTCTTTTTATTCAGTGACAGTATGCAATTTAAACTGAACCGAACTTACAGTTACTCCATTATCAATCTGTAGCTCCACTGTCCTAACACCAGCTAACCCACTCAAAGCCAAAGTGAGAGTCCCTTTGCCTCTGTATAGAGTGTGTAATACAGTTTAATAATGAGTTTAAAAAATAAAATAACTTTCCTGTTTGACGCCTAAAATTTCCAGTTTAAAAAAGTTTTCAACATTTATTTTAACTCATTTATCCTTTTGTGGCAGGACATAAATGACAGTTGTTATAACATAAGTGTTCTGTTTCATACGCCATGTACCCAGTTTAGAGGTTCTAGATATGTAACTTTGTGAATGATTGTTTATTTTTGCTATTTTTTTGGGCCACCTATTTAAACAAACAATAGATGACCACTCTGTTAAAGCAATCACCAAGAAGTCTCTTGCCCAAAACTACATGTTAGTTTTAGTAGTAATAATAGTGGTGGGCTTCAAGCCTAGTATCCTACAGTTACAAAACCTCCAAATAATGTGCTATAATTCTGGCCTAAAATTTATTTAAACTGACAACCTAAAATATATTTTCAAAAATTTCTAAAGTAATTACGTTTTGAATCCAAAGAATTCTGCCGGTTGGTTTGGTTCAACAGTTGGCGGGTAAACAAACTCAATTTGCTGGCTGAAATTTCTCACAAAACCGTCAACTATGAGTTGTAGAGTGAACTTCCCTGAACCCATAACACTTGGAAGTTTACATTTTAATAAGTTTCTTGTCCTGGTAAAGTTAAAATAATCAGTAAATTTGTAACTAAAACTTGAAAGCATAACTGTTTTATGTGTTTTAAATATTTTAAGTAAGCATTATTCTATTTTATAAATAATAAAACTATGCTTAAATCCTGTGTTTTAAAACAGCATTTTTCACCCGATTGCTCTTTAATATTTTTAACCTAAATAATTGAGTATTATCATCAACGAAACAAAAAAAATTATGTTATGTATTTATGCAATGTAAAATGGTAATTACTTCAGTAAAATACTTTTATAAAACAATATTTTTCTACCTGTTTGAGCAAGTAGTCATTTTGTTTTCACTTTGTGTGAACACACGAAGTTTTGCTTCATTACCAACATCGAGATTTGAACCCAGTATGTCAACATCAGTTAAGTTTAGCACTTGAAGGGGGTTGAAACTTTTAGCTGTAACGTTCTGCATAATAGGCATGTGTAAGTAAAGTGATTTTTGCTGTCTGAACCAGAAGGTTTAACACACCCACCATTGTAACATATGTGTCTATGAGGAAGACACACAATTATAATTGCTCAAACCAACTGGTCACTAATGGGTTGTCTAGTGGGTAGAGATAAAAACGGAAAAACAGTCGCACACAAAGATACATATTTCGGAAAACATAAGTAAACAAGGGCTAAAAACATAACTTCTAAAACTGCCTCGCCATTCAAGGATAAGAATGTTATATTACTATACACATTGCGAACTTTGTCAGAAATGTATACTTTATAATAGTTTGTATACCTTATATACAAACTGATCTGTAAATACTGCATCATTGATTGAATAGCTTGTGTTAATTATAACAGCTCCCACCATTTCTCCAATGCTTCTACCGGTGCGACAGTTAAACCTGTGAGCAAATAATTCAAAATTGACATAACATAATAAAACCTTATAAATAAAGTTATATATGCGGTCATTTGTAAGCGAGTATGAGGTGTATCAAACAGAACACCCATATTATACCACTCTTTGTCCACCACACGATAATAAATAAGTTACACTTATTTAGAATATAACCAAGAATCATAACTATTTTATTAATTTAATGCACAAGGTGTATAAAACAAAATACTCGTGTTATAACGACTGTCGTTTTCCAATCAAAGAATAAACTACTTGTTGCAAACATATCCGCATTTTTCAGACCCCAATGCAACCAAGAACCATGAATCTTTGATTAATTAAATGCCTGCTAGCCAATACAACTCACTGTAATGATGCTGTATAAGAGCTTTCAATCACAATGCATGGGATAGAACCAACCATTACACTTGTAATCTGTTCAACTCTGCTTGCCAAGTTGTTGCCACTAACAGTAAGAATGGTACCCCCTTCTAGTGGACCAGATAGTGGAGAAATCTAAACAGTTGTTTAATGTAAACAAATCATGTCTAATTGGTATTTATTTACCTAAAATGTAATAAAGTATATTCATAGATTTTCATAATATTGAATGTAAAGTAAACATGGGTAAATATGGTGACATTAAACATTTAGTTCTATATTTCTTAGAATTGCTTTAAAACGATTTTTGTTTATCCCTTTAAATATTAAATTAACGAAGAGAAAGAAATTACTAACCAAACAACAGTAGTTAAAACGTACAGTGTAAATAAACAAACTAATAGTAAATACAACATACATGTAAGCAGACATGCTAATAGTAAATGTAACATACACTGGTTATTTGTGGTGAACCACACTGATGAATGGTAGTAATTGGGCTGGTGGTGCAAGCGCTTGTGAGTTTGCATTTATTTTCACACCATGCACATTGAGTGTAGTTCTCATGGAAAGAAACACATTGGCCACAACTAATTGATTGAGCACTGCAGTTAAAACCTTGAACTGGAATATAAATGTAATGTGTGGTGTTAGTGGTATGATGCATGCGGTGACACAATTTCCTTTAGTAGGCTACTTATGTAATAGAAAGCACCCTAAGTTGCAACAATAATGTAATACTCAATAAATGAATGCCATTTATTTATTCTTATGTGGCGGAAAAACGACAAATAACACAGGTGTTCTATTTTAGATAGTTTTTTTTTATATTTTCAACCATACAAAAAGTTACCAAATAATCACTCACAAAGGTACATGCATAGTAACTCAGAAGCGGGAATGATTAAATGAAACAGAAAAACCCGTGTTATAACGACTGTGGCTCCCACCACACAAGGATAAATAAATAAAATTTATAAGGTATAAAAAACCCTTGCAGTGATATTTTGGGCAACATAAGTAAACATTGTTGGGTTTTTTTGTGAAATCCGATAGTAACTGTATTAATAAAATATTTAATCTCAAAAACTTGGTCAGACTAGATTTGTGACCGACATACATAACAATGACTCATTATTATCTCCTCGTCTTTTTTTTGCGGATATAGTATGACTCAATAAACATACAGAAAAAAGGTATAATCATGATCATTACGTTGAGGAAATGAATAAATGGCTGAAAAATGACAGTCGTTATAACAGGGGTGTTCTGTTTCATACACCTCGTGCCAGCTTGTAAGTTACCACATATGTAACTTTGTGGAAAATTATATTTTTTGGGAATTTTTTTTATGTAAGGCGGCCAATTTAGGCAACATATTAGTGACCACTTGGTTGGAGCAATTGCCGTTAATTGTCCTTCCCAAAGACACATACGCCCATGGTATCAACGAAATACATGACTTAAATTACTCAGATAGAGATGAGCTCACCTGAGTTTGCTGTTACTGAGGTTGAATCAATTACGTAATCTCCGGTTATAAGCGCAACTCGAATGGGGAATTCTTTTTTAGGACACTGAAACTGAAAAGAGATTTTGTGTATGTTAAACAACATTAATCCAGTTTATGTGTATGATATAAGTTAAATGTTGTAACAAATATGCTCAAATATGTTGTATGTAATTTTGTATTACACTTTAAACAGCTTGTATTAATGTATTGAGCAATGTTTTGGTTTCAAATGTCAACACGCACTGAAAACGTATTTCCCATTAACGGATGTTAAATGGTTATACACATATAAGAGTTAATGTTAAATGGTTCAGACATACAAGGACTTATAAGGATAATATTGTTTATAAAAATATCGTGCATTAAATATTTGTTTTCATTCATTGCACACTTTTGCAAACCATGCCAATGGTCCAGTGTGGTTTATGATTCATAGCATAATACTGCATGTGCATTGACTATTCAGGAAATGCCTAGCACACTTGAAGGTTTATTGAAACCTTGGCCTAATGCCGAACTGGTTAGGAACAAACAGAAACACTGCGTGTTTTGTACATGCCATGTTACCAGTGTGACATTCAGGAAATAGTTGAAATGATTACCTACTTGTACAGGATATTGATTACATTTGATAAAGTGTTTGTTTCTGTTCTCCACACATAAGTTAAAATGTCAAAACAACTCATCTCTTACAGCAAGTTGGCAAATTAAGTTTAAAACAACAAAAATATAGAAGGCCATAATAAGTGCATAGGTTAAAACTGTACAAGTATTAATGTCTTTACTTAAACTTTTTTTAGTTACACTTTAATTTGTTTCCATTAAATACAATTCAAAATAAATTAATTTTCTACTGTGTTGTGGGGTTTAGTACCATTGCCAAGGTTTTAAAAACTGTTGTTTTGTTACTAATTTGTTGTTAAAAAATCAGTTTAATCTTGGCTATCGTATTCGAAAAGAGAAACAGTCCTTTTATGTTGTATAAAATTCATGTCGTTTTATATTGCCATGCATTCCACTCACCTGTTGTGGACTGATAGAACAAGAAGCAATCATGGAGGAAATGTTTATGACGGCTGGAGATGTTTGAGTGCTTCCGCAAAAACGGAACTGACACCGGTAGCTCACACCCTACAATATATATAGGTATAACCATGTTACTATTTAAGTGTATTTTGGTTGAATAGCTTATGTAATAATAAGTTTTCTTTCGAAAATGTTTACCCGCTAAATCAAATATATAATTTTTTATTGCAAAGTGCTGCACTTTATTTTATATATATATATGTAACTTTTTAAACAATACTTTGATTTAGATTTTTAACTTGGTCACCCCATTGGGGACTACTAGATTGGAACAATTGCCATTAAGTGTCTTGCCCAAGGACCTATAACTTCCCACTGGTGACAATATTGAGACCATATCCTCTAGTCTATAAAAATAAGCACTCCAACCACTTGGCAAGCACCAGAACCAGGTTTAAAGATTAAATATCGAAGATATACAATTACCAGTTTCAGGTTGCTTGTTTCAAGTTGGAAATCTTGGAGTTGACCAACTGAAATGGGAACTGTTGGACTTGCAACAGATCGAACCAGAGAGCAGTTTGTTGAAGATGATATTTGTGATGCGGCAGAACCACATTGTTGGTGTGTACAAGAGTAAGGATTGTTGCACCACACACATCCCCACTTTTGTGGTGAGTTTACACAAGATCTGCACCTAGTTTTTTGAAGAACAGAAAAGTTCACGAAAATGTATCAGACAGTCTATAATATATAATGTGACCTAATGACACAGATGGTTTTGCAAGGTAGGGATTTTTATATTTTGTTTGTTTAGGGTTTTATGATAATACCATTGTTTTGTATCTCAGACAACAATGATGTTCTATTTGAAAGGAAAGTGTGCGTAACAGGAAACTTAACACAAAGCTATGGTCATATAACCATTTTACAGGATTATTGTGTCAAAACTTTATTCTTTATTCTAAAACCATAAAATATCCTTACATTGAATTTGGATTTAATTCTTTGATTCTTGAACAGTCGTAAATGCGAAAAATTGAAGATGTCACAATGTTCTCATTAAACATCAGTTGGAGAGTGACATTATAATGATCTGCGATATATACTGTTTAGTGAATTTTAAACCAAGGTGTGATTTTTGTAGGAAATGTAAACAGAAGTTGTTCACCCTTTGTATTTGCCAGAACTTTTATTTGTAACAAAACTTGAAAATGAATAGAAGTAGTTTATTTATCGTTGTGTGGCGAGTAAACGACAGGCTTTATAAAACGAGTGTTCTGTTTCATTATACAAGTAATAGCTTCATTTACATTTATTACTCCAGACAAAAACACTCAGATAATGGGTGTCATTGCCCATATACCTCTGCAATATGTGTCTTTGGGCAAGACACCTGGCATTTGCTCAAACCCAGTGGTCACTAATGGGTCACTAACAAAAAATCACCAACAAAGTAACATACATGGTAACCCGTAGGCTGGCACGAGGTGTATGAACCCAAACATTCATGTTGATACAGCAAGTTACATTCATATATAATCAGCTCACCATATCCTGTTGGAATGATTGCAGCAGAAGTTGCAGTCACAGTGCAACGGTTTCTAGCATCAAGATTGGAACTTGGGATTAAGCCAGTGTTGCCAGAAACACTGAACTTACAAATGTAAGGACTGCCCAAGTTTGATGGAAGAGGGTTACCACCAAAAGTCAAATTCATCTAAACACATAAACATTTTAATAACAATATTTATTTATATACTTGGCAATGATTAATAACAGTTAGTAGTAGTTAAATTTAATGAAATTGTTGATAAAGATTTGTTACAGAAATGAATTCCTTATTATATCAAATCACTAAATTTAAATTGTGAACACTTAAAATTGCTCTTTTAGTAATGTGCATATTATAATAGCAAGCTTAAGTATGATGTAATGCTTGGTAGCTACTACAGTGTAATATGTAATGTCTCTTACTTTCTTTACAGTTCATACCACTATAGTAATAAGTCATTTATCTGTCATTGCACAAGACAATTGATCGATTGTAGCTAAAATGCTCACGTTTTGTTACATCATAAGTCATGCTATGATAAACAGGAATATTATATAATGGTATTGTGTGTTGCAATATACATGTTTGGGTTAAATGGTCTGATTTTGAATAAATGAATGTTACTTATTTAACCTTACTTAGTAAGAAAACTATAGTTTTTATAACATGGTTGCTCTGTTTCATACACATCATGTCCAATTATGAGTAACTACATATGTAAATTTATAGGTGATAAATGTTTTTATTTTTTTTAGTGTATGACAGACAACTTGGACTACGCATAAGGGAACACTGGATTGGAGCAATTCTCATTAAGTGTACTGCTCAAAACACATACACCCGCAATGGCTAGTTTTATAACTTGATAAAACCACAACTTGTCACCTTGGTTACAGTACTGACAGAAATATCCGTAGGAGAAACCGACACAATAGTCGGGCAATGATTGACAGGTGAATCTGGCTCCACCCACCGACTGCTTGATTGGGAGTTTGAACAAGATTCCTTGTTTGTGCAACTGTGAAGAATATGAAGAGTGAGTTTTATGTGAACTTGTATAACATGTGGGGAATATGAAGTAATACCATGTGTGTAGAAGGGTGAGGGTGAGTTTTACTTGTATAAATAAACATGCAGGGAATACACAGAATCTAAATAAATATTAATGAACCATTACATTCATCATAAAAGTATAAAAAATTCTCTAAAAACAATCGCCCACATTGTAAAAGATATGCTAACTAGTAGGCTGGCACGAGGTGTAAGAAACAGAATACCCGTGTTATAACTACTGTTGTTGCCCCACCATGCAAGGATAAAGCAAGTTACATTCATTTATTCATTCATTTGGAAATGATAAAACATGTCACTTGATTTACCTGTTAGAAAGCACACACCACCCGCAGTAAGGGTCTCGAGATAATAAACAAGAACCACATGTTGAGTATTGACGATGACAGTCAGAATATCCAAATGTCAAAATCTGAATAATAAACAATGTAAAGTTAGACTAAACTGAAAAAAATGTTTGCAAAACATCAATATAGTTATTAATCCTTTTAGAACGTTTTGGTACAACATGTGTTGGACCTAATTTTGTTCGCTGCTAATTTGAGCCGCAAACAATGAGCCGCAAACAAAATTAAGTTGAAGTAGCACTTGGTGTATTCTGTTGTAATACAAGGGAATTATTCAACAATGGGAGTGCTGGATCAAGACCAGATTCACGAAACATATCACAGTTATAAGGTATTTTATTAGTAAAAGCATACGTTTATGACTTGTTCTGGACCAAGACCTTGTTTTGAAAGCAGTCCAGTCATACTGGCCACACAGGGAAGTTAAATTACTTACAAAAGTGGCCTGGGTGTTTAGGGTAATGAGCTAATGTCCTTAACCCCATGTCCTACACAAGAACCTCACTCACATAGAAAATATTATGAACTTCTGTGTTAATACAAAAGATACACATACAGATAGTTGTGCAGCTAGGGGGTTAGGGAAACCAAAAAATAATTATATAAATAAAAAAACATTTTATTTTATAATCCCCCCCTTATTTTTTTTTCTGGCTGTGCCACTGAATACAGAGATACAATACAAGCTACACACCTGGTTCTTTGTCATTCCAATTATTTGTTTGTTCGCATTATCAATGTTTATTTCAAGCACAGCATCATTAGATTGAGTTAGGATTGATTCGATCACTGGTGATGAATTGCCAAGTCTAACCTGTTGGCACGAATTAGACATAAGGGATGCAGCTGATTGCTTTTAAAGAGCAGATAGAAATAAAATTTTATGATTTACTAAATTAGGTAACTGGTAAATAAATAAATATATGTTATATATTAACCTTGCTTGGCGAGGCAATAACCCTCTTAAAACAGGATTCATGAATGTTTTTTTCCATACATCTCATGCCCGCTTGTGAGTCACCACATTTGTAACTTTGTGGGTTATTATTTTTTGCTTAATTTTTTTTTATAGCTAACAGTTTGAACAACTGATAAGAAACCACTGGGCACTCTTATTCACACAACCCCACCTAAAAAATTTCAAACAGTGGGCTGATGTTACCTTTTCAATTGTTCCTCTGTCTGTGCCAATGAATGCAACAGCGTGACCATTTACTTTTGTAGCAACAAATGAAATTGGATTTTCCATTTTACTAACTGGCCACGACATCTCCAACCTCATCTGCACGGCTTGTAGAGAACGGACAGGTGAGGAAATGAAGACAAAATCATCCTTAGGTACTTCACATGTTAACTGTTATAGATAGGTAGTTTTTAAGCAAAAACGTGGTGACCCAAAATTTAGGCAAATTAGAATGTATCTTTCATTACAAATTAAGTGTTATTTCTCAATTTCAGGTCAACCAGATGCTTAATAAGAGCCTTATAACCTTTCTGTCTTGTATGTTTGAGTGGTTATTAAATGTAGCAGGATACCAAGGCTACATTAGAAAAACTTAGGTTTATTGTTCATCCAATACATAACCTTTAAGTGTTATTTTAAATGGTAAAATAAGTTTACAAAATTATCTTACCCATGATGTTTGATGCGTGTAATTTCCACAATTTTTTACATCTTTGTCGAACAGTTCTGCATTACGTGTAGGTCCACTAAAACAATCCCTTCTTGCTCCTTCAATATGGCTGTTTAAAGTAGTGACTGATGTTGAACATATGATGTAACTGTTAGTTTGGTTCATTAGAACATACAGTGTCCCATTAGCATGAAATGCATGGATGGGTTCTGTATAACTAGATCCACTTCTTTCGCATCGAATTTCAGTCTCAGTGTATGATCTGTCTCCGTTCGGATTCGGGCCTGTAATAGACGCATGGCAGTATCGTGCCAACATGGTTTTGCTTGGGGTTCCACTTTGTCGCCATAATATATACGCGTACGTAGGGGTTGACCAGGCAAGGAGGAATGTCCGTGTCGGAGGAGCCATATCTTCCACATAAGGTTTGAACATTTCAGCTGTTAAAGTAGGATTTGCTGAGGACGGTACGCGGTATACAGTAATTGTGTTTTTTCCACCAGTATAAAGAATGTCTGTGGCATTGCTTGGAGCTGTTTCGTGAATGGCAGCGACAAATTTTGCAGCTTTATCACGTAAAGATGGTCGCATATTTGCACACTGAAGATTCCCAATCTCTTGCAATGTGGAGCTGTTAAGCATCTGACAGGCTTCATACAGTGTACCACATGTTAGGAAACTGTATCTGTATTTTAACATCAGGTGTACATAGTTATTCATGCACGAAAGCACTGTTGTTCCGCATGGGGACTGATCGCAAAACGGTGCAGCTGTACAATCTGTGCTGTCATTTCCAGGTCCAATTGCAACTTGCTTGTTTAGAGTCAAATTATGTGAAAATAGCTGAATTATTTGGTTGGTTCCCCCCACGTATAAATCGCCACCTGACAGCAAGCTTTGCTGAAATTCCAAGTTGGTTTGACCTGAAATAACCCCGAACTGATTATCCCAATTTATGTAGGCTATTGGTAAAAATCTAAACACTAAACTTTCATTGCAGGGGAAGTACCAGAGACGAAAGTACCAATCAAAATAATAACAAATTTTGGGAAAGATAAGATAAATAAACAATAAAAAAATACTACTTGTTGAATGAGTCTTCTTACAGTGGTCAGAACTGTTCTATTTATCGGTTAATAACACAAGAGTCCGCCATGATTAACTGATCCATTACATCATTTCCGGTTGTTTGAGGGAAACCGAAATGAACCAAATACTTAACAATCTATGACGTAATATTACGACTTGTTTTTTACAATAACGACTTTCAGTAGATTTTTAAAACCTTTTATAGTTTGAAATTTGAATAACCAGTTCTGCTTTTGTCTGGACAATACACTATATAATGTAGGTTATGCGTCATACACCAGCAACAACATTGTACAGCGGAACTACGCATTACGTCACGTTTTGTCTTCCATATTATACCTTGCCTATATATGTCACCAACGTAGGTAGTCTATGTATTCAACTGCACGCATTTAAGTTCATATATAAGTAGATTGGGGCAAAATGGGACCTTCTTTATTCTTCTTTCTTGTTCCATTTGGTAGTAAACAAAGAAAATTCAAAGAATTATAAAATCGTACCCTCACGTACCCCACTTTACCCCACCCTGCTATTCATAAACTCTATATTGATTCGTAAACCAAATATATAGTAGGGTGGGGGATGATGGGACACCTTTTCATTTTGTTTTCTCTTTCCATTTGGTAGTAAACAAAGAACATTCAAAGAATTATGAAACCGTATCCTTACAACTTCCACAGACCGTTGTTAGTTGTTTAAAACACGGTCAGGTTATTTGGGAATTATGTGTTAAAAGTGTCCCATCTTCCCCCACCCTACTATACTACTAAAGGGAACGAGAAAATAGAAATACGTGCCATCTTTTCCCACTCTGCTATAAATACACAACGAAAGACAACCTACCGTTTCCTTGTTGCGGACAAACCGAAAACCCGACGATCTGGCTTGAAAGATTACTTGCAGTTACTTGAAGTTCGGCATTCCTTATAAGGCAGTTGGTATTGCTGATTAAATTGACCAGCAAAACCGCAACGATCAAATGAGACCACATATTGTTTTAACGATTCCTATACTTCATTATATAATGCTTGTCTATACAACTTATCGAACCTATAACATTGTCGCAAAACTAAAACAAATGTACTTTATTTAAGAATTAAACATGCGCCTCTTCGCTATATACTGTCTATGTCATTATCTTTAAAAAAAGGAATCTCAGAATTACTATCTTATTTGCACTACACAGTTACCCTGCCTGCACAAACTGCACGTGCCGTCTAGCTTATACAAAGTCAACCACCACCAACGTTTTCCGGTTTCTAAAGAGTCAGAAAAACGCGATGCAGCTCTGCCCACTTTGAATCGTGT
This sequence comes from Ciona robusta, assembly GCF_009617815.1. Classification (NCBI taxonomy): domain Eukaryota; kingdom Metazoa; phylum Chordata; class Ascidiacea; order Phlebobranchia; family Cionidae; genus Ciona; species Ciona robusta. The sequence continues at coordinate 7,022,242 of NC_143244.1, read as the reverse complement.
TCAGCATTAACCACCAATTTCCCTTTGCCATCAATTTGGTTGCATTCGCTAGGACTTGATCGTTCGTGTCGCTTATACTGCGCGTTTAGCTACAAGTTACCAGGAAATTCTAGTGAGCCCCGTTTTTCTGAATGGAAATTCGCAGTAACCAGTTCCATTATCCTATTGCGTAGTTGCAATCGTTAATAAAACCATTCAGTTTAAAAACGACAGAATTCTATATACAGACACTCAATAGTATATTTACACTATATCCTACACCCAATAACTAAACCCGTATAACGTTGTATTGGCTTGTAAACTTGCTTATACGACTTCTCTTGTTTACATTTCCAACTCAAAGCAGACAGTTCACATTTCTATATATATTGAGTACTTGTTTACACACAAACGCACGCGTGGAACGGAAACTTAACTCGTTTCCTTATTTCTGTGTTATTGCTTACTCGACCAAATCTTGTTATAAATACATACATTGATAGTTTAGTTAGCGAGTATTATTATACACGCAAAAATTTCGTCCCAGTTTATTTTAAACAGGCCATCGCTTAGGGCTATTGTCTTCCGTTAGTCATTCTTTTAATTAGGCGCTATTCTGATGCACATACATGTCTGATCTAATTTCCGGGAGAAATATGTTTAGCGTTCTGTTGCCGCCTGCGCTGCCTTGTTTAAATACGTGGTGAATCAAATTAGATCACACAGCAGACCGATTTCCGTATCTTATGACGTCATATCTTCTTGGTCGCCCTTTAGGGCCACCTACCGGAAACCTACAAACAAGCCATGGCTTAATTTTAAATATTGTCGGATGATTTTGAAGACAGTTTCTGTATAAGTTTTAGTTTAAAATAATAAATGTGAATATTTCTGTATCTTTCATTTCACAGAAGATTTTTGGAACAAAACATGTGTACTGTTTTTCCTCCACGCGAGGGTAACAGTTATATTTATATAGTCAATATAGAATACTCTTAACCGGAAACCACAATCTATTTAAAATTGGATCAATCATATATTATATACAACAATATTCAAATACATACATGGTACGTCTCAGTAATTATGCACATACAGTCATATGTGTAGTAAGATGGGGTGTAACAAGGCATGCGTTATAACGGGGTCGGAAACAACATAAGCGTAATAACAATGTATATACAAGAGTCTATTGCACGTGTACCCTTCGGAAGCTAACAATACAAATACGGTAATGAGATTGGAAAATTAGAAATTGCAAAAAATAATCAAACAGTACGAATGAATGTAACTTGTTTTATCCTCACATTGCCTGAAAACGACAGTCGTTATAACACGGGTGTTCTGTTCCATACACCTCGTGCCGCATACAAGTTACAACGTATGTAACTTTGTGGGTAATTGTTTATTGAGGTTTACATTGCTGGTATGATTGAGTTTGGTCATTAATGCGATGGTGTATAAGCTTTCACATTAAATTAAGAAATGTGTAGGATTCGATTTATTATGCAACATCAACTTTATACACGCTTGTTCAAACAGGTTTTCAGTAGTGGTGGTGGTGGCCTGGTAAAAATAAAATATTTTAAACTTATTCTTTTTCATTAAGAAAACCTGTCCAGTTATGGGTTTAGTGATTAACAATTAACGCTATTTTAGAGTCGCGAAGGTGGGGTAACAAAACTCTGTATTTATAGTTATTCTTTGTTTGCTACTAAACAAATGGCATGAGAATAAAACTCGTATAGTAGGGCGGGGGAAGATGGGACTCCTTTTTATTCTATTTTTTCTTCCAATTTAGTAGCAAACAAAGAACACACAAAGAGTTATAAAACTGTATCATCACAATTTCCATAGACGGTTGTTAGTTGTTTAAAACATATACGGATATCTGGATATTAGGTGCTAAAGGTGTCCCATCTTCCCCCGCCCTACTATATATATAAAAATGCCAATAATGTAAAGGTTTTGCTTGATTAGACGCTTTCTAACTTAAATGTATAAAGGTAATTTACCGGGTCCTTGAGGATAAGGTGGATAACCAGGATACCCATGTCTTGGAGGGGGTGCTACACCCACGGGGTAATGGGGGGGACACTGTAAAACAAGATCGAGTTAGAATAGTTAAGTAAATATTCGCATACACTTTGTAGTTACTGACAAAAAACGGCGCGGTTAAATAAACAGCCTAATTATTTATAAGCTAATGCAGAAGCGCAGGATAGTGTGGCTTTTATGTGATGAATCATATACATCTATTTATAACCCAACGGGAAATAAAAGCAGCACGTGAAAATATTTCTTAATGCTTGATTTGAGTTTTGGTCTTATTGGAAACAATTTTTTATGCTGTTTTCAGCAATAAAAATATATACCAACGTAACTTTATAGAATGCAGTTTAAGTTACACGACCCAAAGACTTGATAAAACTTGGTGTATAAGTTATTCTGTTGTACCAATATGTTAACAGTAAATATGACACGAGAAAAATGTTTTTGCTGACTAAGTTTCGTCGAGTGCACAAAGATATCATGCAGCAAACACTCGTGCTGCCACATGACGTATTAGCACACATTTCGCGCTTTGCTCTTACAGCTCCGATTAATTGTCCACAGTCAGCTTAGCCATATTTTGTTGTATTTATAAACCGCTATTTGTTTGTTTTCGCAAAACTATATTGCATGGGAACCGTGTAGTTTATGTTTATACCGACACGCGGGGTTTGGAAAATATAAAGTATTGGAACATTTAAATGGTGTGGTACCTTTATTGTAGTTCATTTATGTTTCTATTATGGCTGTATTAGCTTTATCAGTTACCACACACACATCTAACTTTATATTTTTTATGTACGGCTTCCAAGGTTTTCGAGCCCGCACCTACACGAGTGGAGCGCTATTTAATCCACGCGAGGATAAATAATTAACATCCATTCTTTCATTTGCTTATTCATTTATCTTCTATTTAATTCTATATGAGTGAGTTCCCGTAATGTGGCATGCCATGAGTCCTATGATTGGCTTATTACCCCTACACATTCATCCGCGCCATTTATGCACCCATTCATTCACTCATACACCCATATATTCACTTATCATTCATTCATCTTACATGAGGTGGATGATGATGATGTGGCGGAGGATGATGGTGGTGGACTGGTGGAGGAGGTGTATGATGGTGATGATGGTGATGGTGCATAGAGTTCGCTGCAGCTCTTGCATTCACTTCACGGTGGTGGGCGTCCTCAGCTCTGTAACGTATAGTAGGGTTGGGGTAAAATGGGACATGTTTTTATTCTCTTTTAAGGTCCCATTTTGTAGTGAACAAAGAATATTTACGGAATTATTTAAACGTATCCTTATGTCTCTAAAAGAGTGTTGTTAATTGTAAAAAAAGCACGATTACGAAATAACGTTATACGCCATTTGAAAGAAAACATAACCTACTTTAATTTGATAAGCAGCCTTTTTTATTTTACTTTTTTAACCTTTTTTATTTGCTAAACCAGCTTTTACCTGTGATGAGCAGCATTAGATTTCGCTTCGAGTCGAATTGCTTTTCCAACATTTCCATGTAATGCAGCATTGATGGCTCTGTTGTGCAGCCTTTGCTCTTGTCTCTCCGCTTTCACCTCTTGCTATACGTAAAATATATAGTAAAGGGTAGGGTAAGATGGGACACCTTTAGTACATAGTATATATCCAAATATTTTAATCGTGTTTTAGACAATTAACAACAGTCTGTGGGAGTCGTGAGGATACGGTTTTATTCGTTAAGAGCTCTTTGTTTATTAGAACGAGAAACTATGATGAAATGGTATCTTATCACCCCTTCCTACTTTGTTTCAGTTTTGATAAATTTTGGCAAGAGATGCAATTTACTGTTATTTCCTTTTAAAAAGGTTATATAATTTCAGGTGCATAGAAATAACAAACAAGATCGCAAAACCTTGTATGACGTGTAAGTTCATAGCAACCAATACCCTCTGTGTTACTATGGGCGGAGAACAGCGTAGTTCGTGCTCGACTGTTAAAATCTAAAGTTGAACTACTATAACGCATATACCGCTATATAAACTTAAAGCCGTTTCACAGCGCATCGTTCTTCGTTTTCACGTTGTTTTAATAAATTTCACCCCTTGTATAGTAATATCAATATATATCGTTATTAAAGTAACTAGTAAAAGCGATTTTTTAAACGTTGTTCTATACGTTAATTCTATTACACACGCTACCGTTTTACCGGCTAATATTGCAATAGGTAAACAGCTATAAGAAAAACATACCCTTTCGGCGCGGTTAGCTTCTCGTCTTAGATGTCTTTCCATTGTTGAATATGATGAACTGAAAGTAGCTTGTTGCACGATTGCGAATGGTTTATATATCGACGCAGTTGTATTCGTGTCGGTTGGCAATATTTGTTTCCAAAATTCACTCAATCCGATGTCGAGCCCTATTACTTCCTGCACTTATCCGGATCGAATCGATGTGACGTCACCGCAGATTGCTTCGTCATATTCGCAGCGTGACTGTCACGTGGTTGCGTTTACGTCACAGTCACATGAGAGAGGTTGCAAGGGAAATTTGAAATTTCTGAAATTAAATTCCGATAAAGTGAAAGGTCATTTAACAAATGCCAATACCAAAAAACTCGAACAACAAACAGTGTAACTAAATCGTGTATCAAGCAGTAGAATCATAACGTATTGGAAATCCCAAAAAAATATTGATACAGAAAAGAATCGGTGAATACAAAGTTGTCGACTAAATACACCATCCGATCAAAAATTTTGTTTTGTGGTCGCTGTTTGAAATCATTACCATGTTTGTAATATATAGTAGGGTGGGGTAAGATGGGACATCTTTTATATTTTCACGTCCCATTTGGTAGTAAACAAAGAACTTTCAGAAATATAAGAAATATAAAACCGTATCCTTACGACCCCGATAGACCGTTGTGATTGTTTAAAATGCGATCAGGATATTTGGATATTTTGTGCTAAAGGTGTCCCATATTACCCCAACCTACTAAACTAGTTGTACGTGTTCGTGGGGTCATTCTGCTACTTATTGTAGCAAGATCTTTGCAGGACTTCGGTCTGTAATTAAATAGGTTACTTACTAGTATGGAGAAAGACCCGAATCACCAACAACCGGAATTTATTGGTGCCCACTTGTGCCGTCCCGACCGCTATTTACATACGCAGTTTACACAACGACTTGATGAAGTACGCAGACTGCACCTTCTGCTCAAAATCATTTATAACGACCTATACTTTTCTTTGGTCGTCTGTAGATTGATCGCACTTCACATTAAAATTTATACAGACTCTACGGTGCACTAATGAAAACCATTGCTTTTAATAAAGCGGGTGCAATGCCAAAAGAGTGATATCGCTTATTAGTTATTTTAACGTGGTTTTAAATTGTTTGCAGTCATGTTCGCTGTATACCAACATAAAATTCGGTGTGGTCCTGTTAACAATTTAAAATATAATCGACCCATGTATTTTTGGGGTTATTTTTTAATTTTTATGTAAAACCAAAACATTTTTTTAAAACCCAAATTTATTTTTCGTTTTGTTTTTTCTGCTTTTAGTTGAATCGTCGATGCAACATATACTTACATAGGCTACGCATCTATGGTTAAGTAATCTATCAGCATTCTATTTTTACCTTCGGTGATTGATTATTTACACATCCTTTAGATGGCGCAATCGAGTAGGCGTAACCCAGTGTTTCCGTGTAAACTCCCAATTTATTTTTTGCATCGTAGTTTTTCTGCAACACACAACTATATTTATAAAAAAATGTTATAAATTAAAATACATTTGTTTTAGTGTATTTTTGTATCATTTATTTTTAAACGTTTTTGGTAACAGCAAAAATAATATAACTTCGGAACTGAAATACAAACAGTATGGTAACACCTGTTCTTAAAATCCGCGAATGACTCTGATTTATTTGCATAGCTAGCAATGCCAGATTTATAATAAATTGAAAGTCTCGCGACTTAAAATGTAACTTTTATTATAAAAAGATGTGTTTTTGAAGACTTACTAGATTTTGTTTTTTTTCATTACAAAAATTCACCCTAAACGAAAAATAGTTTTCCTGATTTATAAAAAGGCTTAGTGTTTGTATAGTGTTTCATATTGTGTAATCTGAAGTTTTAATCGATTAAGAACTTAGTTATTGCTTCTCCATAATTGTTTTGCCTGATTTTTGTCCAAAAACTGTGTTTCATGTGGTTCTGCACTGTGTTTTTAAGCCTATTTATTTATCGAGATTTTTATGGCAGTGTTAATTATTTTTTACCTGGATCGAATTTTCGAATCAATAAACTTGTGCTGAAAATTTTGGGGAAAAACATATTGTTCCATGTATAAGTTCTCCCACACAGCCCATGCTTTTATGTAATTTAGAAGCCCTTTATAATTTAGAAAATCTTTTGACAGGTTAAATTCTTAAGGATTTTTCTGAATTTAAATGAAAGTTTCTGAATATTAAAGTGTAGACGGTTCTCTGCTTAAAGTTTAATTGTTGCATCACCATGCCGACTGTATCAAGCAGAGGAGATGCCATGAGAGGATTAGCTGTGTTTATTTCCGATATTCGTAACTGTGAGTACATTTTTACGAATAAAATATAATGCGAATGATTATTATTATAATATCATCTAGTGTTGTAGGCACATTGGATAGAACACTGCCTCTAGACCAGAGTATACTGGTTTAAGGCTAGACGATGGTTCCTTATGAGTTGTACAAATTGCCAGTCATATATTTGCGAAAATACCCCCAAAATAATGACCTAGAAATCCTTTATGCGATAACTCGTAGGCGAGCATGAAGTATATGAAACAACACCTGTGTTATAAGGACAAATGTTTCCGCATAACTAAGGATAAAGAAATGGCCAGTAAAAGTTGTTTTGTCGAAGGTCTTACCATTTCAATATCGTCCACTCAAAAAATAAATTAAAAATCTTAAATCTTTAACTAAAACTTTTCTAGGTAAAAGTAAAGAAGCCGAAAGCAAACGAATAAACAAAGAACTTGCTAACATTAGGTCGAAGTTTAAAGGTAAGCTATGTTTCAAATTAATTAATATTTTGTGTAAGACTGTTCCATTTATTTTTTAATGTTGTTTTACTGTATAGGCTGTGGTTTATATTCAACAGTTGTGACTGTTCAGTAATGACGTTTTAATTTTAAAATCAGCCAATATTTTAAGTTTAAGCCATTGCATTTAACCAAATTGCTAGCTTTCATTGAATATAAGATTGGGAATTTTGTTCCAGTTTGGTTTAACTGTAACAAATAGTCAATATACTGTTAAGTTATTATAAAATCATAGCCTGTGTGATAGGATTCTTTGTGTTGTATAAACAAAACTAATTTATTTCTTCATAAAATATTAAAACAGCATTGTAACGTGTAATTGTTCTTCTAATACAATGTTACAATGTTATATAGTTCTTAATATAAATATATATATATCCAAAGCATGTGTACACACTAAGTTACTATACGCAGCACACCAAGTATTGTTGTTGTAATATAAGACGACAGCAAAACGGAAATTATAGATTCATTATTATCGCCCTTCCACTGTTAGCAAGTGGTGCACTGTATAGCTCCCTATAGCATAGCAAAGCTTTCTAAAATCAATAAACAGAAGTTGGTTAATTTCAAGTGCTTTTCTTATTTTAGAATTACCAAACAGATTTGTCCATAGTCATTAAATTTAGCTACTTTGATTTGCTAAGTTAATCAAGTGTACTGCTCTTGTACATTTCCAGTTTGTTATTTGTATCTCTTCTTTTATGATAGTCTCACAAAGATTTACAAAGGTTTATATGCCCATTTTGTTAATTTTTAAACAGTTGAATCAATGTTTCTACTTATTCTCCATACCGTTTTCAAGCTATTACCATTTTCAATTGTTTTTTCAATGTAGATCAAATATTCCTCTTTAAGTTTTGATTGTTTAAAGCCAACAGTAATAATTAAGTATATGTATATTATAGTCTCACTATGTTAGCTAAAGACAACAGCCGTATTCAAATTTTTGTGTTTAAATTTGCCTGTGTGCATGTATTAACAACTTTTAAAGAGCATTGTTAAATGTTGAAAAACATGAACGGAAAATATCAGTTTTTAGGTGCTAACATTATCCCATCTTACAGAACCATATACATTTATTATTTACATAAACAATTGCGCGCTTTAAAATTAGTGTAATAACGTTATCTAATTACAAACTTATTTGATTAGGTGACAAGACTTTGGACGGTTACAGCAAGAAAAAGTATGTTTGCAAGTTGTTGTTCATATTTCTACTCGGGCACGATATTGACTTCGGGCACATGGAGGCTGTCAATCTACTCAGCTCCAATAAATATACAGAGAAACAAATTGTGAGTTCAATTTGTGGATTAATTATGTTTGGTTTAATTTATTGGAGATAATATGGGAGAATATATAGCCCATACCTGCCAAACGATATGCTGGGTGTCTGGTATATTTGTAGATGGTATTTTGACCACTGTCAATACAGTACATAGATTTCATTTGTTTCTTGGGTGTTGAGTTGTGGAATTTAATGTTAGACTTTCCTGGTCTTAATTTTAGAACATACACATTTTGAAGTTGAAATATTGTTTATTTGTAACTGGTACTTTTTTGTTAAAACATTGGGGCAAACGTACAGTGCAGTCCATTATAGCCGACAAACCCAAAATGTGGCTTTGAAATCAACTTATATCACTAATTTTGAGTTTAAATAATTTCCACTTTTGCTAATTAATGCGTTTTCGAAAGAATATATATATACATGTATATTTCTTTTGCTTTTAGCTTGTCTAATAGGCTATGCATACTGTCATACTTTCTTTTGGGTTAACGGTATTTCTATGTCATTTTGTGTCATGCAAATGGATGTAAGAATTATGAGTATTTTTTAATACTTTAACATTAAACTTGTTTTTTCCAGGGTTATCTCTTCATCTCAGTGTTGGTGAGCTCCAACTCTGACCTGATGAAGCTGATCATACAGAATATTAAGAACGACATAAGCTCACCCAAACCAGTTCATGTCAATCTTGCCCTGCATTGCATCGCTAACATCGGATCCGCTGAAATGTCCGAGGCTTTTGGACAAGAAGTTCCAAAGCTGCTTGTGTCAGCGTATGTATTAGATGTGTGGATGGAAATTTGTGAAAGAATGAATGAATGTAACTTTGTAAATGAATGATTTAAAGTAAAATTTATCCTGGAATCGTGAGGCCACAACAGTCGTTATAACATGGATATTCTGTTTTATACAGAAGTGTTTTGATTTTTTTGATTGGTTAATTCAATCTCTTGTTCTACCTCAACTGAAAACGCTGCGTCATGGCCCTGTTAAAGCAGAAGTGATACAGGAAAGGGACATTTATTACTAAGTTGTAAAACCACTAATTTTTCTATACATATATATATATATCGAAAAAATGAGTCTGTGAACCAAAGTATTTTCATGAACAGTCACGCAAGTGAATCAGTGAAGCAGAGCGCTGCTCTTTGTCTTCTTCGATTGATCCGAACTCTTCCGGATGCCATGACTTACGCAGAGTGGGCATCTAGAGTTATTCATCTGCTTAATGATCAGCATATGGTAGGAATAACATTGATTGTTGCTTTTGTTGTTTCATATACTTTGTATGCTGAAGATTGTATAAACTTTAATTTATTAATGAATCAAACTTATTTATTCGGTGTGGCGGGGCAACGACAGTCTTAAAACACAGGTGTTCTGTTTCATTCACCTCGGTTCAGCTTACAAGTTACCACATATGTAATGTTTTGGGTTGTGTTTTTTTGATAAATATGTTTTGGGATTTTTCCTCTGTTTTCTGTTCTAATTGACAATTGGGACAACTCATTAGCAAGTAGGAACCACTGAGTTGTCTTGCCCAAGGACACATAAGCCCACAACAGTAACAAGCCACAAACCTGTAACTTCTAAAAGCAAGCAGTCTGTCCACTGTTCACCGAACTTGCACTGCTTATCTGTTGAACTAAAAATAAAGTTTTTCTCCAACCTAAAAATGTCACCTACCCTAACTTTCTCTACTGCAATATAATTTCTAAAAACCATGTTTACTGCAGGGTGTTGTAACATCAGCTGCGAGTCTCATCCATACATTATCACAATTAAGTCCTGGTGATTATAAAGGTTGCGTCTCACTTGCCGTATCTCGACTCAGTAGGATTGTAACTTCTACTTACACAGATCTACAGGTAACTAAGAACACGGGTTGATTTTGGATCTTGAGTTTATTTTTGTCATTTGGTGCAATAGATTCCGTCTACTTTTTACTGCTTTTACTGTTCGAATATTTTGCTAAATTTTTATGAATATTTTACTGTTTTAAAGGAAACATGCATACTGTACATGCTGTATGTTTTACTTCTGCTTAGGTAACATCAGTTTTCACTAACTCGGATAAAAAAATGAGATGTTTTTTTTAAACCAAATTTACTTCACAATATATTAGAGTTTTCTGTTTTTAGTTAGTCTTACTCCAAATTTTAACTAATTGTTCCAGTTTATTAAGAATTTGTGCATATACAACTGTCGTAACATGGTTATTACTACATTAGGAAAACATCTGCTAAAATTAATATGACATTAACATTGTTTACCCACTAATACCCAGTATAAAATATTAATCAACTACACAGGATTACACTTATTATTTCGTTCCTGCTCCATGGCTCAGTGTGAAACTACTACGACTACTACAATGTTATCCTGTGCCAGGTACATTACATACAGTGTCAATTGAATTTACTAGTACTTAATTTTTGGTAATATCACATAGTTTATATATATATTTTTCTGACTAATAAAATACGGTATAATTTGGGTATTACATCTGTATGTGTCCCTGAACACTTTTATGCAATCCCATTGCCCAGGGGTCCCTTATGGGTTGTCCAAATTGTCAACCATGCGTTCAAAAAAAAATGAAATAATAAAAAATGCCCTACCTAACCACATAGGTGGTAAACCGTAAGCAGGCACAAGGTGTCAAATACAAATCACTCGTGTTATTATGACTGTCATTGCCACGCCATGCGAACATAAACAAGCCACATAATCTTCCTACACAGAGGAGCCAGCAGTTCGAGGTCGGTTGGTTGAATGTTTGGAGACAATCCTTAACAAATGCCAAGAGCCTCCAAAATCAAAGAAAGTTCAACATTCCAATTCAAAGAACGCTGTTTTGTTCGAGGCAATTAACCTCATAATACATATTGACAGGTGAAATGACATAACATAGTCCAAATTTTTATAAAGGAAATTTTTCTGATTATTTTTTGACCCCTTTTTTTTAATGAACCAAAAACTTTTGTGGGCAACTGTCATAAACACATATAGACAAGTAGAAATTGTACGCTAATGGAATTGTCTTAACTGTTTTTTTAACCGCTAATCGTACAAATACCACACATTTGCAGTAAACCATAAGTTGAAAGCTGTAGTTTTAAAACACTACATATCAGCCCTGTTTCAAAAGCTGGCGAAACTTCACTCTAAGCACCCCTAATGTTAAGCCTATGATGGGAACCAATATCTTAACCAAAACACAGAACGTGTAATTTCCAAAGTATAACCAGTGTTTACATCTATGCTTAGTGAACCGAATCTTCTCGTTCGTGCGTGCAATCAGCTCGGACAGTTCCTGCAGCACAGAGAAACAAACCTTCGATACTTAGCGCTTGAGAGCATGTGTCTGCTCGCTGGGTCCGAGTTCTCTGCTGATGCTGTTAAAAAGCATCGGGAGACCGTCATTAATGCATTGAAGGTGATTATTATTTCACTGTATGCAGGCAACAAACCTGGGGTGGCAGGATAGGCTGTGCCGGACTCTAAATTTACTGCACTGCATTATTTAGTAAAAGTTACCCTGCATTTTAAAAATGTTACCCTGGATTTTTTTAAAGCATTCTAAAAATTGGACACTTTATGTAAGTTGGGAAACATTGTAATTATTTTATAAGATTTCCAACTAATAAGTTATTATTTGCTATGCAACTTAATAGAGAAGTAGTGATTGGGTTCAAAGCTCAGTGCAGCTGCTATTGTGGGGGTATGTGTCCTCGGGCAAGGGACTTAATGGTAATTGCTCCAACCCAGTGATCACTGATGTGTAGTTTTTTCAATTGTGAAATTGACTTTGTAAAAGAAACTAAAACAAAGCATAATTAAAATGATGTTTTTTCTTGTTATTTTTATAATTGTAACTTTCAACTTAACAGACTGAGCGTGACGTGAGTGTCCGACAGCGAGCTGTAGACCTTCTATATGCCATGTGTGATAAAACCAACTCTGAAGAGATTGTAGCGGAGATGTTGGCTTACTTGAAGAAAGCTGATTATGCAATAAGGGAAGAGATGGTAAGCTACTGTGATGCTACTTGGTATGTGTGTTTTGTATGGGTGGTTGTAAATTTTCATACTGTACTATTTCATTCTGTAGATCTGTATTAATGAATGTAACTTGTTTATCCTCCTGTTATGTGGCAATGACAGTCATTATAACATGGACGTTTTGTTTTAAACACTTCGTGTCCGCTTACAAGTTACCATGTATGTAACTTTGTGGGTGGTTTTTTATTTATTTATCTTTTAAACCCCTTTAGGGTTAGACCAATTGCTGTTACACCCATATTGGGGACATCATATAGCTTTCAACACGTAACTAAACCTTTAAATAAAAACAGGACACTTAACAATATTCTGTACTACCTAAAAAGAAAAGACAGTTCATTTGCTAAGTATCTGTTAAAATGTTTTTGCTAAACCTATTTCTCTTCACCAGGTGCTTAAAGTTGCGATATTGTCTGAGAAATATGCATCAGATTACACGTGGTATGTTGACACCATCCTACAGCTTATAAGGGTGGCTGGTGATTATGTGTCAGAGGAAGTTTGGCACCGAGTTATACAGATCGTTATCAATAGAGACGATGCGCAAGGTTATGCAGCTAAAACTGTATTCGAGGTAAGAAGTGGTTATTTAAATTGATATGTAATTGTGGTATGCTAGAGTGACCAACACATGTTACTCAATGCTCAGTTCAATGCAGAACCTCATTGATTATTGTTCCAAAAGATGCATTTATGCTATTTAAAGTATAGAGGGTCCTAGACTCCTTAACATATTATGTTACCTCTGTTACAAAACTTAACCCCTAAAGTTGCGCCTTGCTTTGTTTGTATAGACACCTAACAGCAGGCTAAAACCTACTTCAGAGCGTAAAACTTGAGTGCGAACTAGTGCTAAGTCATATTATTTCACGACTGTTTAGATATTAGAGTAACATAGTAAAAACATACCACCCCAAAGACCCCTAACACCCATCCATGACACCCACAGAACTTACAAGCCCCTGCATGCCATGAGAACATGGTTAAAGTGGGAGGGTACATCCTGGGTGAGTTTGGGAACCTTATAGCCGGCGACGAGCGGTCTTCTCCCCTCGTTCAATTCAATCTCCTCCACTCTAAGTTCCATTTATGCACGCCATCCACACGTGCTCTCCTGCTTTCAACTTATATCAAGTTCATCAATCTGTTTCCGGAGATCAAACAGACAATCCAGGTAAATGAATAGGTGAATAACTAAATTAGTCTAGGTAAATAAGTTACAAAGTTTGTTCTGTTTCATACACCTCCTCCCTGCGCACGAGCTACTACACATTTATAGGGTTTTGACCAAGTATCTTGGTCACATTATTCAACTGTAGTTTTCACCCTGGTTTTAGCTACAATAATACTGTCTAAAAATTAAATTTTTCTCGAAGAACGTCCTCCAAAATGACAACCAGCTACGAAACGCTGACGTGGAACTCCAGCAGAGGGCGCTAGAGTACTCGCAGTTAAGTTCGATCACGTCACAAGATGTCCTCGCTACCGTACTCGAGGAAATGCCTCCGTTCCCTGAGCGCGAGTCGTCCATTTTAGCAAAGCTGAAGAAGAAGAAGCCAGCTTCCGTGCAAGTGAGTTAGGAAACGTTTTTTTAATGTTTTTTTTATTAATTTGTTGTTCTAATAATAAGTGTGAAAAAAGATTGTCTGAAAATGGTAGTTTTGTATTCTTAAAATTAACAATACTCAACAAAGCTAACAATTGCTGGATGATCTTTACTTGTTAAATATCAATTTGTTGAATGCAGTATAGTTTGACTCTTTCGGCACTTAACAGCACGGAAAAAAGCTGTTTTGAGTGTAAAACCACGGTGTTAAAACATATGATATCGCCTCATTTCAAACATAATGTTTCATTCTTTATTTTGTAGGCAATTGAAAAAGAAGAAGAAAAAATGAAAAAGTCGCCGCCAAGTATTGAGAATCACGTGAATGTCCCAAAAGAAGTTCCAGCGAATACTGTGAGTCGTTTAACAATAAGTATGTGTTTTGTTTGGTGTGGTGGCTCTAGCTTAGAGGGTACTTGGTTTGAGGGCAGATGCCACCATTATAGGTGTATGTGTCCTTTAGCAAGACAAAACAGTTGCTTCAATCCAGCGGCAATTAGAAATTGTCACCGAAACAATATTAAAACCAACTGTCGTTGCCTCAACACTGGAAGATAAATAAGTTCATTCAACAGGAACATAAAACAAGAATTTTGTTTCCAGTTTCAATAAAAACATGGCAGCTTATATGCATAAAATGTTCATTTCAAACATATGTTTTAATTATTTATTTTTTATTTAAAAAAAAACAACTAAAAAGTAACATTAAAAAAAAGTTTTTTTTATTTATTTTTTAATTTACAAATATTATTTAGAACTCTGTTGATCTCCTTGGGTTGAGCACACCACCTGCCACCCCTCAACAATCAACCAATAGTCTTCTCGTTGATGTGTTTGGTTCAGTAGATCAACCTGTTGCTCCAAAACCAGAGTCCAATATTAGCAAGTAAGTTTTTATCTTATGTGTTGGTTAATAATAACAAAATATATTTTTTTGTGATTTTTTTTGAAAATAAATAAAAAATTAATTGTTTTGGTGATCAAAATAATTCATTTGTATTTTATTCTGATTCTTTTAATGCCAGGCATATTTGAATATAAAAATTATTTGCTTTGGTATAGTATATAGAAACATTGTTTCAATAAAGTTTTTGTTTTTATTCCCTTTTTAGATCCAATTTATTTAAGATGTTGCATGGAAAACGATTTTAGAAAATCCTTTTTTTCTTTTCTTTATGTTAAAAAATAGATTCTGACTTTGCTGTGCAATTTGTTTAAACAAATGATTTCTTTGCAAATTTTAATGTGTATTAATTGTATGTTACCAAAAACTTTATAAAAGGTTGCAAAAAATGCTAATAAGTTGCTAAAAATTCTACGTATGTTAGACTCCTGTCTCACTAAACGCATGCGCATGAATAACTAACCATTTTGTTCGAAGCATGTTCACTCCTGACACTGGAGAAGATTCTCCATCAGAGGGAGCTGTTGCAAAGTAAGATGAATGCGCACGTAGTAAAAACAAAAAAAATGATTAAAAACATTTTTAGTGAACAAAAGTGTATTATAAAAAAACTTAAACAAAAACCAAATAAAACAAAAAATACTATTTAATTAAAAAAATGACAAAAGTTGCATTTGCATAACATTCTTTAAAATAGAATGGGATAAATACGTGCATGCAGTTCTTCTAATAGAAAGGAATAGCTCGTGAATGGGTACCTTTTTGTATGATTTTTGGGTTATACGGTTTCTGTAAAAATTTGATTTTTTTGTTTTACTGTGAGTGCAGAAAATTCTTTGCAAATATTGTTCTCGAGTGTAATTTCTTTCCTTTTTTATTCCCTTGTTTATACGTACATGTATAGCGTGGACAGTTTTGACGACGTGTTAACTTTGCCCGCTAATCTGGGGGAAATTCCCTTATCGGAGACTGCTGGTTCTGTTGACCCAGAAGCGGCACAGTAAGAAGTTTCAAACATGCGTGGCGATTGAAACAAAGATACTTTGTTTCAAGCATTTAGAACACAATTGATCATTTCTCTGCCAATTGCGTTGCTAGCAGTAGTTTCATCAGTTTTCTGTCAAATGTGGTATTCATTTATATGTACATAGATAACAGTGTTTCCTGCAGAAAAATAATAAAAAACAAGTTGGGGAACACTAGAATTTCTCTGTTAACAATGAAAAAAATTAAAACATGAAAAATTATGTAGTGCACACTGCAAAATTTTGCATTGACTTTTACTGAGAGTCTAAGACTGCAATTAAAGTGTAGAAAATCTGGATTAAACCACCTTCTACACTTTAACAATGCTGGTTAATTATTATAAATAAATCAAACCTTTTATTTTCAAGGTTTCTATTCAAGAACAGCGGAGTTTTGTTCGAGAACAACCTCATTCAAGTTGGGGTGAAATGTGAATTCAAAGAACAATATGGTGTTTACTCTCTTAAGAATAGTTTCCTATTTTTGTAAAATTTGAGTAGTTGTTTAAATAGTTAAAATCAAGTCAGTTATATCAGCCAAAGTGTTTCTTCTAATGACATATGCTATAGACTTGTTTGGTTTCTCTGGTGAAAAAGACGTTGTTTTTATTTTGGGGTATTCCTGATGTATACAAAAATATTAAAATTGGAGTTTTTTTAACATAAAAGCCAAAAGTTCTATATTTATTAACTCGTAAGGTAACTTGTAAGCTGGCACGAGGTGTTAAACCTGTGTGATAACGACTGTCGTTTTCGGCCCACAGGATAAAGTAAGCTACATACATTATACCTTGTAGCAAAAGTAACAGAGTATACCAACTAATAACTCTACCACATACAATAGACAATGTTTGACCAAATTCTTGTTTATTTTATCACAGGTCGAGTTGGATTATTTTTCGGCAACAAAACTGGGAACCAACTTCAAAATTTCTCGGCTTCTGTTTCGATGGGAGCTGACCTGCAGGGAAAGGTAAGATAGGGGGGTTGGGAGGGTGTGTTGCCTTACAGCGTTCGGTTCATTCATGTTATAACAGCTGTCATTGCTCTGCAACTTGTGAATAAATAAGTTAAACACATTCAATCAATTATGTTTACTGTTTTTGAGTATTTTTGTAAAACTTTTTAATTGGTTGTTTTAGCAATTTAGTAAAATTACCCGACAGCTAAGCTATAACACATTCAATTTAATAAAAACAATTTGTTTGAATACTTCTTTTTTAAAAAAAATGTTTTTTTATTACTCTTAAATGTTAAATGTTGCTTCACAATAACAGCTGTAACACGGTCAGTTTAAAAAATATTATCTTTGCATTAAAACTAATCTTTTATTTTTATTACCTAGGTAAATATTGCTCCCCAAAAAGAGGCTCCCACCCAAATAGATGGTGGAGCTCAAGTCCAACACTTCGTGAACCTTGAGTGCATCACTTTCTTCTCGGGTTCACCTAATCTACAACTACGGTAGTTATGTGGTTTATCCCTGTCTAAATTGATTGACATTTTACTCCCAATGTGTCCAATCTAACCTATTCTTCAATGCAGTTATTTTTCAACATAGCCTAATTTTGTTAATATTTTTACAAGACAATATTTTTTATTTTTTAAATTTGTACTTTAGTGATAAATTATCTAAACTGGTCAACCATAAATTTTATTACAAACCAATTAAGTAAAAGCTTTCGGTATTTTTTAGTGATTTGATTTTCTTGTATTTTTTTTACCTCCAATGTTGTGCCACAAATGATACAACCCTTAAGGCCTGATAGGCAACATAATAAAAAAAAATTAAAATATATATAAAATTGTTTTATAACAAAAACAATATCTTTATCCTAGGTATCAGCATGCTAGTACACCACAGCAGGTCACCCTTAAACTGCCCGTTATAATCAACAAGTTCATGGAAGGCACGGACATGCCGGCCGCAGATTTCTTCAATCGATGGAAACAGCTTGGACAACCGGTGCAAGAAACACAGAAAATATTCCAAGCCAATCATCCTATAGATACTGAAACTGCTAAAACTAAACTTACAGGTGAGGATTGAGTGTGGGTTTTATTATTCATAATAAAGTGGGTGAGTTCCTAGTCTTACAGCGTGTTAGCCATGGGACCTGAGGTTTATGCCAGAGTTGGCCCATTACCCCAACATTGTATATGCACATTCCATTTTATATGAGTAAGGTCCTACAGTGAGGCACGCCATGGGAGCTGGGATTTAGACCAGAGTTGCCCATTATCCCAACATTGTATATGCACGTTCTATTCTATATGAGTGAGGTCCTACTGCATGCCACAACATTGGAATTAGGATTGCAAGTCAGAGTTCCCCATTATTACAGCGCAGTGAATAAAAATTACCCCAAATATTAATCACCCACAAAGTTCCAGACTTAACTGGTAAGCGGGCTTGAGGTGTTTGAAACAGAACACGTGTGCTATAATGACTGTTTTTACCCCCCTGTTAAAGTAAACCAGGTCCAGTTACATTCATTATAACAATATTTACTTTCATCGAAACACCTCAGGTTTTGGGATGTCCGTGTTAATTAACGTTGACCCGAACCCTGACAATCTGGTCGGTTCTGGAATCGTGAAAACTAAAACTTCGCAAATTGGATGTTTGCTTCGACTCGAACCCAACAAGCAAGCAAAAGTAAAATATATTTTAAACCTTATGTATATTGTATTATAAAAATTAAGAGCCTAAATATTTAAGATAATTTTAGCATATATTTTAAAATTAACAGTACAGTATTATGGTATAATCTATTTAAGTTTGTAATAAATATTGTTAACACTCTAATATAAAATAACAGTATTAAGTTTTCAAGTTAAATATAAGTTTTAGCATATATTTTTAATTTTTAATATAACGGTGTTATGGTAGTATTCAAGTTAAATATTGATAATATTAACATATCATTCAACATTGGTCAGAAAGCCATCACACAAGTTATATTCGTACAGATTTTTTATTTTTGTCAAACTTAAAAGCTAAACTCGTTCCCCTGCTTTTCAGATGTACAGATTGACAGTTAGGAGCAGCGTTGGAGAAGTTGCTGCACTTCTCTGCACAATGCTGGAGGAGCATTTCTAATAATAATATAATCATTACCTATTTAGGGGTTTCCCCTGTTATCGCATTCCCACATCGCGGTGACTCATCATTTCTGCCATGAATCCGTAATTGTTATATCGTTTTAGTTTTTAAATAGCGCCTCCCCCTACCCTTAACAGCTTATATTCTATATAATGTGTTCTATAATAGTAGGCCTATTAATACTTCACTACTATCCCACTACATTGCGTTATGTCTCTCATTCTACGTTGTTTCTTTTAACCTCGTGACCAACTTAATCATAAACTATACCCCAGCCACCCCATATTTATTCGTCATGTAAAGCATGCACTTTAGGACACGGGCAATTATTTCCAAATCAAATTCTGTTCTTCCGTTATTTATGTCAATTAACGATTATGCTTGTTGGTGTATCGCATCCTTGCTTGGTAGGTAGTATAAGTGCGACTACGTAATGAAATTTGGTTGCCGAAACTGTATCAACCCAATTAAAAGTGATTTCACCAAAACTATTTTGTGCTCGAATTGTGTCTCGCTCATTGGCGCCACCCACCGTTAGGAACTTGTATTTAACAACACCTCTTGGTAACGCTACATGATAACCTAAGACAGTTAACGTAAAATACCTCGTAACCTAAGAATATCATTATTAAAATGCATTAATTTTGAGTATCACAGAACAGAGGTAAGGTTACTATATGTACATAGCATAGCTTGCAACGACGTGACTAGTTTGTGCATCAGTTTCATTTATTTAACCGAATGTACCCATGGTCCTATGTCGAAGTGATACAACTTCATTATACACTGATATAACTTGCTTTATTTACAGAAGTCTGTTGAATTTAATGTCCCATCAAAAAGCGTCCTTGATCAACCGGAATACACGTTCCAGTGATCCATTTTGCTCCGGATGACGCCAAGAAGATCACAACATCCGCAATCTCATGTGTGGTCATCATTTCACCTCTGAGAGGAGTTCTACTTCTAAACTCTTCACAGAAAGCAGCAAGCTGATCACGAGGAACGAAGGTTTCTTGGATTGGTGTTATTACCAATCCAGGGCTGTACAGGGAAACAGAACGCAATATGTTATAGTCTGTTGATGTCATTGTATGTGTAGTAGAGTGGGGGAAGATGAGACACCTTTTCATTCTATTTTCTTGTCCCATTTGGTAGTAAACAAAGAAAAGTCAAAGAATTATAAAACTGTATCCTCACAACTCCCATAGACCGCTGTTAATTGAATAAAACACGATCGGGATATTTGGATATTATGTGCTAACGGTCTTAAATTGCGTTCGTTTAACTCTTTTATTTACACTTACTTCACATTGTTGACGCGAATCCCATATTTTCCCAGATCTATAAAACATTAAATAAGTTACAAATACGAAACTTGAAAATACGATTACCCAATGCTGCACATCTGGTAAGGTGGTCGAGACCAACTTTTGTCAAGCTGTAATGTGTCGTATCCGGTCTACAAATCAACGAATATGTGCTGGATGTATTGATTACACAACCTGAAAGGTTTTGTTGGTGAGTGTAGTAAGCTTAATAAAGTTAGTATAAGAAGTAACATATACCCACAAAGTAACATACACTTGGTAACTCGTAAGCTGGCACGAGGTGTATGAACACCCGTGTTATAACGACTGTCGTTGTCCGACCACGCAAGGTTAAGTAAGTTACATTCATTCATTCAAGTTAAAGGAAGCTCAATATTAAATAAATTAATGGCACTTGTAAATCTTAGCGTAGTGGAGTAACAAGAATCGTTGCACATCTTACTTTGTGACTGATTGCTTTATAGATTGATGGCATTTTTCGTACGGCTGCCAATTTGGACAACCCACTGGGTCGAACAATGTCCGTAAAAAGCACACACACGCCAACAGTAATAGCAACATCGAGCACCATAGTCGCACCTTTGGTTATGAAGCCAAACTCTATATAATTACTCGCCAAATGGAACGCCTCAGTATATACAAAACGTCAACACCAAACAGCATACACATGAACTTCCACCCCTCACCTTGTGTCTTTTTCAAATGTGGTATACACCGCTGAATCAAATAATAAGGCGCTCTTAAATTCACGGAAAACACCATGTCGAAATCCGCAACAGTAGCCTAAAAAACATTCGAAACCATGTAGTTAAAAAACCACATGATATACTGCTGGCGTATAAAGTGAGAAAAGTTTTATTATCTTTTCTTGTCCTATTTGGTAGTAAACAAGAATGCTTACAGAATTATAACCGTAGCCTTACGACTCTAAAAGAGCGTTATTGTTAATTGTTACACGATCAGGAAATGTGGGATTTAGGTATACTACCAGTATCCCATCATATCCCACAATGTTAAATGTTTTAAAAATCCCATGATTTCATATTTAGATTTACGTCTTCTA
This sequence comes from Ciona robusta, assembly GCF_009617815.1. Taxonomy (NCBI): domain Eukaryota; kingdom Metazoa; phylum Chordata; class Ascidiacea; order Phlebobranchia; family Cionidae; genus Ciona; species Ciona robusta. The sequence continues at coordinate 7,000,747 of NC_143244.1, read as the reverse complement.
CTCCACCAGCGCAGCAGTAACCAGCGTTATTGATAAGTACGTCAATCTGACCAAGTTTTGCAACCGTTTCATCCACCAGCCGTTCCATATCTCCAAGTTTCGTTAAATCTGCTACAATTTCTAAAGCCTGGGAGATAGTTTTAAACTTTAGTGGTTCTTAAAACTACGCATAAAATGTGTCGTTGTACCGATAATTTCACTTGGGTGTGTTTTTGAATTAATGTATATAGTATAAAGGGCGGGCTAAACATAGCTCATGTTTCATTCTCTTTTCTCGTCTCATTTGGTATAGTAATTAAAACAAACAATTTTACGGAACTATCTGACCGCATGACTCTAAAAGAGCATTGTTGATAGTTCAAATCTCGGTTAGGAAAAATGAAATATTATCTGCTACCAGTATCCCATCTTACCCCACAGTACTACATTATACGTTACCGTTTTCACAGAGATAGGTGTAAAGTTTGGTTATATTAAATTAGGTTGAAATACTCATTACCTTTGTTGCGCCTTCGGAAACACATTTTTCTGCAACTTTTGCCAAGTTCGCTGCATTTCGTCCACACAGTGATACAGATGCTCCTTTTCTGGCAAAGGCATGAGCTATTCCTTCGCCAATTCCACTGGACGCTCCTGGAAAAAGAAACAAATGTGAAATTCTCTTTACAGTTCGTGAAACTAATTTCCAACATACCAGTAATTAGAACAACTTTGCTTTTCATTTCGTCCATTAGAAACATATATGGCTATCAGAATCAAAATTGTTTCAAAAACGTTTCTATAATCTGTAAATACGTTTATTTAAATCCCCTTTATAGCACTTCTTATAGTAGTATATAGTCACCATTTAAACCGTTAAACCAAATATTTCTTAGCCACGGAAAAAAATCGTTCGTGCAATATCAATCACGAAAAGCATGAAACGTTTGCAACAAGATTCGCATATCATCACGTTTTTGATATTAACAGACCTAATTAACTAAACGAGCTTCCGACACATACACCAGGGCTCTACGGTATGTCACGACATTGCACAAACGCTATAGCCTATTCAAACAAAGACACGCGTTTTGATAACATAAATCAGTTTTACAATTGTTTCTGTTTTCTTTGCTGTGCTTTCACGATTTATGTGATAATCTACGAATAATTAGATCATGAATTGCTCCACAAAATATCCATTGGCTTTTTTATATCTTCGTTTTTGTAATTGATTTTCAGTTGTAAATAAATTACAAAAATGAATCTTGTGAAACTATGTAAATATATAATGCCCATTAGTATAGTAGTATCATAGAGTCAGACAAACAATGATTATAAAATAACATAAAATATACTGTATTGTTCGTGTAATAACTTTACTAAGCAGCAGTTGTAAAACGGCCAAATTACTCGTATGTCCATACAACCTTTTCAACCAAAGTAATAGTAAACAATGTTATAGTCTGTTGATGTCATTGTATGTGTAGTAGAGTGGGGGAAGATAAGACACCTTTTCATTCTATTTGTATATAAACATATGTTTATATACGGACTCTGATGTTATGTATTCAATGCAAACCAACGTTGCCTTTAGGACATTTGTTGCCGTCGCGTGTGGAGAATTGCCATTGGTGACTAAGCATGACGTCATAATGGTGGTTAGGTAATCGCAAAGTTAGTATAGACCAAGTTAGGAAACGGCGCTCGTGTCCGCCATTACGGAGCCCACAGAGCGTGAATCGCCTATACAAATGCATGGTCGGCATGTGTTCATTTAGCTCTTGTAAGCGATACAAAGTTAGAAAACACGTATAGCGGCTCCAAATTGCTTAGGTACTAGCAGATAAGGTGTTCGCGTTTTCCGATTTCATATAGACCCGTAAAGTACTAATTCAAGCGGAGGACCAAAAATAGTAACTCAGTATTGTTTTCCTCAATGTCACTTTGATATTGGGCCAATTTTACAAAGATACCTTAAGTTTCGTTGCCGGGTATACGTGTTAAGTTTGTGAGCCAAAAAGTAAAATCACGGCAATTTACATGCAAAACTATAGCCAGATACATCAGTTTATGGTAATGTTATGCGTTTTTGTTTATATTTTTATATTTTAAACATGTTCTTTTATGTTTTTGGTTAGTAAACTTGATATTTTCTGGTTTTTTTACTCTTTAATCGATTGAGTGTTCAATAAAAGTTGATTATTTTTGTGAGGTTTATTATTATGATAAAATATAACATTAGTAGAAAGCCATTTTTACGCGCAGAAGTGCTTGGTTCTTAAAAAATCGCATTATTTAGGCGAAAAACAGCACCCAGCAATGATAAAATGCTATGCCGTGGGCTCCGTAATGGTGGCGTCAATGACGTCATAGACGCGCGACAATGGAAAACAAGACTCGTTGTTTTACAATCCGTTTCCTAACTTGGTCTATACTAACTTTGGGTAATCGTAGGAAGGAAATTTCTGATTTCAATAAACTGCGGTAAGTACGAAACTTGTATTCGCTCTAGAAAATAGATCCAGGGATCAAACACATGTTAGGCTATATACGGTTACAACTGTTTGACGAAAAAATAAATCTAAAAGGTCACCTCGTGTCCAATAAGAGCAACGTTTAAATGAAATAAGACCTACAAAGCCATGAACGTGCACAATGATGTATTTTGAAGCGAGAAAGGAGAGAAATTTTCGAAGAAAAAAAGGTAAACCTACAGGATGTGCCTTTTAGTGAGAAATAATAAAAAAGCTTTGTCCAATGATGTACAAAACGGAGCTACTAACAACCAATCAATCGCGCGTGTTTGTTTGTGGAAATGGAAAATAAGAATTTGTTGTTGAATATTACGCATTATATTGAAAACTTTATTATACAATTTGGATATATTTCAAGGAATTAAATTTACTATCCTGTAAAAAATCTCACTGCAAATATGTGCGCATATAGAAGAGGAAATCGGGGCCGTGGGAATAGTTATGATTCAGGTTAGAAATTGAATTATTTTATAAAGTATCAGATTAACAATAGTAATGGTGATGCAATATTTTATATGTTTTATGGTACAAAACATAATTTGAAAGTTTATAACTTTTAGCATTTAACAAAGAGAATAAAATCTGCTGTATAAACCAACATAAGATATTTATCAGATAAAAGTTTAATTCAGATAAAAGCCAAGGGATATGTAAATGGCCGAAACGGTCCCTAACCCCCCTTGTTCTTCGCTATCGTGACCGAAGAGACGAAATAAATTTCATTCATTCATTCATTCATTCATTAGTGACTATTTTATGTTAGTGGCGTCACAATCAATCCGATGTAATGTGGATAATAGAACTATATGCACAGACACTGTTTACTTTACAGTGCTTTTTAAACCAACTTTAAACTTGATAATTTAAAATAATTCACAATTTATTTTTTCGTCAGGCGGATCTTCTCGTTTTTCCGAGCACGATGATAGATCTCGTGTTGAAACTCATCACCAATCAGATCGTTCCACTTCAAGGGGGGGTTACCGTGGTAACAGACGAGGCTCCAGGGGTCAGGGTAATTACAGGGGTAATAGGGGGAGACGGCACGGTAATCGACCACCGCGGTAAGTAGTGCAGATTGAATATAAGATTGGTTGGGATATTTTAAGTGAGATAAAGTATAATTTAATTTGTTCACCACGAATAAATATGCTCAGAATTGTTTTCGATTTTTTCACAACTGTATAAGTTGCGTGTAAAAGTTTAAACCAATGATCGAAACATTTTGACTTCACTTTTTAGCCGGTGATAAAAAAATTGAACATTTTTTTGTAGTTCGCATTACAGTTCAGGTCGAGGCTCGAAGTTTCGCAGCGATAGAGCTCCCTCTGGTGGCCAGGGTGACAATGGTAACTTTGAACAAGACGACGACGGAGACGTCAACATGGAAGGAACCGAAACCAGAAGATTGTAAGTCGATGGTTTACTGTTTACTTGTTAATATACTTGGTTAAAGAGATATGTATATATATTATAGAAATTTAAAAATGAGGTTTATTATCAAAATTTTATTTCTATTATGTTTCACTATCGTGAGCAGTGAGCACGTCACTTTCTGAGAAACAAGGGTGTTAGGGTAATGGGTCAAATCTCATCTGGCATAAATCTCAGGACATCAAGAACCTAATCTATATAGAATAGAATTTATATTATGTTAGTATTTGTGGTTAGAGAGCTATTGGAATTTATAAATTACATTTATTACCAAATTTGTATTTTTATTTTATATGGGTGAGGTTTTTGTCAAGGATTTGACCCATTATTTCATCACCAATGCTGTTGTTTGTTCGTCGCTTATGCAACTAATTTAACTAACTGTTTACGCGAAACACTCAGACCAACATAACTGGACTTCCATATTAGTCTTGCAACTCGGGCCATGACCTTTGTCTCCTATGCATGACAACATATGTTTTAGTACCTCGGTTCAATGCCTAAACAGATTTTACCCTGCTGTTATGTATCCAAACAAATAAACTAGCAGAGCCAAAGTATATTGCATTGACCACATTAATCAATGAGGTTCCATAATTATGTTTGATAACAATGAGTGTAACTGTTTTAACAATGTCACCCCAGATTTTACCCTGTTGTTAGGTGTCTATACAAATAAACATAGCTAAATTATTTTGCATTGCCAAAATTTATATAACTTTAACTACCATAAAATACAAACCCTAAATGCAAGCGATTTATTCCAGCAAACCATATGCTCGTCCAAGTAAAAATTACGACCGTAAACCACGCCATAATAACAACAACAACCAACAAAGTAGAAGAGAACCAACCAAAAACTGGTACCAAATAACCGTGAGTCTTCTGTTTTGCTTGTGTTTGTTTAGTTTTAATATAAAAATCAAATTTATGGGTCAGTATAATTGTAGTCTATGGAAGTTACCGCAACTTTAGTAATTACTGCTACGGTATTCGCTAACGCTGCAGAAAAATTGCTTCACTGCTAATGACGGCTTGACAATTATTCAAGTCATATATTTAAAAAAACGTTTTTATTATATCTATAAATATTTTATGTTTTTAAGTATAATATTGATTGATCAATGCGCCAAATTGCGGTATTAGGTTAAGTTTCCCTGAGAATTATATTCAGCAGCGAATCGAGGTGAATTTCATAACCTGCAACCATAATTTAAAAAAATATAAATTTTCGTAAAAGAAATTATATTGAAAATTTTTATTTTATTTTTACAGATTCTTAAAGGAAGTACCCTAGATGAAGAATGGTTAAAACAAGAAATTCAAACTTTGGCGATGGTTCAATTTCACCCAGTTCAGGTGAGTCCTAACTTTGATGTTAAATTAATTTATTCAACTTAAATAACAAACGGAGTCAATAAAAAGAAGTTGTGATTAATAAAAGTTGATTTAAGCAATGTTTCACTTAACGGCTACGACTGAAAGTTTTTTGCAAGGCTGTTTTTCAATCTGACCCCTCTCCCATTTACGGGGTTTTATGATACACCACTCACTTAAAGTTTTGTAAAGAGTATCGGTTTTAATGTGGCAAGTTTGTGATGCACCCTTGTATCCTTTTTTGTACTGGTGCGCTCATATATAGATATGTGGTGTATATATATACATGCACACACCACTTAAAGAGCACTGTATTACAGCTAATCGCATTAAATGGTAACCATGGTATCTGTGGTATAATAGCAAAGATTGTGGCGCCATTGGTTACAATACATTAGTAACATAACGAATAATAATATTTACAAAATTCGTTTAAAGTCTATGGCATGCTGCAATGTAAAACCTCCACAAACAATACAATACAAAATTACCATAAATCACAATTACCATCTATTAATGCCCACAGTATCACTTGGATGGCAATCATTCGTGTTTTTTCGTCGATGATCACGTAACAGCGGGTTCTATCAGAGATTGTAGCCGAAAGATAACGTCACCAGATGGTGAAGAGGTGGGACAAACGTTTTCAATTTATTTTTTTCTTGCATGAATTTACAGTTTAGGTGGACATTCGCGAGTGGAACCTATTTTAAAAACAACGGTGCTTAAAATCAAACTTTGTTAAACTAGCATATGTTTGGTACACCTATATAAATATGTTTTGGCAGTCATAACACTTTATAATTTATGATATATTTTGTTTCCTACATTCCAGGTTGCGATTCTAATGAGGCCGTACAACCAGTCACCAATCACTAACGACAAAATACCTAAAATTCAGGTATAAAATATTTTATTTATTTTTTGTATCAACTTTGTGTTATTTTAGAAACTTTGGCGTTCGATTGTGTTTGTGGTTCACTACTTTGTGTTTTGTGATAATATGTTTCTTTTCCAAGGTATTATGACCTCTAAACTTATTGAATGTAAATATAATGACAATACTGTAGATACAATAACTCGAAAGCGCTACTATTTGAAACAAAATAGAAATTATAACTCTGTAAGGGCTACCTATACCCTAATTATAAAGTGTGGCGTTAGTTTTAAAATATGTATAATTCCAAATTTACGTTGAAAATTTAAACCCCGTTTTTGCAGGAAGTTCTGGCTTCCAAATACAAGTCTGACACCCATCATCTTGATGCGTCCGCTCTCTTCAGTGATGAAGTTTTACGTGGCGAGAAGATTTTTCTTAAAGTAAACACAAGCGCTCACATGCATATCATTACGAGGATAATTGCTCAAAATATTTCAACGGTAAGTAAGATGTTGGGTGTTTTTAAATTTATCTTTTAGTTTGTGAAGTTAAGTTTAACATACCAGTAATTCTATCTGAATTAAAATATTTCAAACCCTATTCCCGCACTTTTGAAAATATGTGTGTTTAGGGAAATCCACTTTTTAGAGTGCTATGTTTGGGTGTTGGGGTGATGGGTTAATCCTGGCCTACATTCTAGTATCCCGAGCATACCTTACTGTAAGTCATTATTAACCATCAACCTAGGCAACAAACCTGGGGTGGCAGGGTGGGCGGACCAACCCTGGAATTTCCTGCTCTGCATTAATCAGTAATTGGTAAACATTAGGAACCAATAGGTTGGATTTATTTCACATTGTAGATGTAGTCCAACTATCCCTACCTTTCCTGCATTTTAAAATGTTTGCTGCCTTAGCCTATTGTAGATGTTTATAACCCATATAAATGTAACATACAACATAGAAAAAGTAGGACTTACAAAAACTTTAAACCCTTAAACACATATATGATGTTCATACTTATCTATATATTGTACAGTTAAAGTCACTGGATATTTCCAACAATCGTTTATTCTCGTTCGATGGATTGAAACACCTCATACCATTCACCCCTTTCCTACAAGAACTGAATCTTGCCAAGAACTCTGTAAGTATCGTTGCAAAACTTAAGATTTCCTAATTGAAACGTGTTTTTTATGTAGTTCGTGGTTCCAATTCTAATTTGGCCATATTTAGTTAAACTTTTGCTATTTAAAATAGTGGTATTTATTACTTAGTTTTTTTTACATTACCAAATATTTTAATTTTAATTCAAGTTAATAGCCTATAGGTTGCCATTATTTAGGAAAATTTGTGGCATTCAAAAAAAACTGTTGCTTTATTGCTTTTAGTGTTTATATTTACATCAGCAATCATTTAAATTTCAGTTAAAATCGATAAAAGAGCTTGAGAAGATCTCGTCTTGGGATCTCATCAAGTTAACCTTAGATGGTAACCCTCTTTGTAGTCAATATACTTCACAAACCGAATACATCAGGTTGGTAAATATAATAACGACCTTTGAAAATTAAAATAAAATTGTGTTAGTTAAAACCCTGATGATTCTGAAACTTAAGTTAGGGCTAAGGGTTAGGAGCCTTTGGGAAACAGACTGATATTAAAGCTCGGGTGTTAAAACACATGGTGTTAAACCTAGTTTACATATTGGAGTAACGTGTCACCCCAGGTTTTTTTTTCTGAAGTTAATTTATATCATTCAATTTTTATAAAATGTTTTCATATTTTTTTGTTTCTCCAGTGATGTAAGAGAATGGTTTCCTAATCTAACTTCACTGGTAAGTTTTCGTGTGTTCATTCTTATCTATAATTTCATACTTATAGTCAACCTAATGGTAACATTTGCCTAATACTATTTTTTTGTAATTTTCTGTTTGTTATTTACCACGTTTGGTATTTTGTTGGTGATACTTCTATCACTGTTAATGTGAAGATAAATAAGTTCCATTCATTCATTATAACAGGATGGTCACGACTTACCTGCCCCAGTAAAGTTTGATGTTGAAAAAGTTGAACTTCCAACTTCTGTCCTTGATTTTGTGCAAACTCCCAACGGAGCCGACACCATTAAGATGTTCGTTGCAGAGTAAGTGTCTATATGGGTAATGGGACAACTCTGGCTTATCTTACATCCAATAACTTGCTGTAAAATCTCAGCCATATAGAATAGAAAGTGCATATACAGTGTTGGGGTAATAGGGCAACTTATGCCTAAATCCTATATAAAATAGAATATATATATTGTGTATGAGCTTGTAAACTAACAAAAATATTACAAATTAATGACAAAATGTTGTTGGAAAATGTAGAATTTGTTAATGTGATATATTTAATATTTTGTGCTGATTGATAACAGATCCACACATTCATACTTAGTTGTTCCTTTTTGAGAAGTTTAACTAAATATTTTATGAATTGTAATTTTTCAGTTATCTTAATTTATTATTTCAGATATTTTAAATGTTACGACCAGTCACGAGCGATGCTTGCAGCAGCTTATCACGAAAACTGTCTCTTCACAATATCGATACCACCTTCTGCCAGAGGAGCTCCGTTAAGCAAATACTTCAAACATAGTCGGAATTTAAAACAAATCAAAACTATGAGTAAGCGTGTTCACGTTTTGCTTACAATGTTACCACATATGTAACTTATTTATCCTAGCATGACGGGGCAAGGACAGTCATTATAACACAGGTCTTCTTTTTTATACACCTCGTGCATGCTTACAAGTTACCCTGTCTGTTACTTTGTGTTTTTTTATGTTTGGCTGACAGTTTAAAATTGGCATATAGCTCGTGTAAGGTGTAGGTTCTTTCATTATTAGGAAAATCAGTGTAATTGTCACCAGCATTTCTCTCCATTGTTTATTTACGATTTTGGTTTTGTTTCAGAAATTCCTACTTTGTATAAATATGACCTAGCCTGCAAAAAAACTAAAAATTTAGAAAAAAAATAAAATGATTTTGAAAAATTGAAAACTGTTTTAAAAACCAAAATCTTTTCAGGTCAAAAGATTTCCACAATATCTCAGTGTCAAGCAGATGTGTTGGCGAAGTTACAACTCCTACCTAAATCTGAACACGATTTCTCGTCATTTCATTTGGACATTCTTCTTGTTACTTCTGAGGTTACAAACTTTATTGTGAGAGGAATTTACAAAGAGGGTGAGGGTTTATGAGATATCCCATGCATTGTCGCATTTTTTGCCACTGCAACCTACTTTTAACATTTTTTTCCTAAATTCTTTGCAGTTGTCTTTTTTTACTCTAGTAATATATATATAGCTATATAGGTGTATAGATCTTGTTGGTTGTTTGTTGAGTAGAAAGTCAGCCTTAAGTTTATTCTAAATAGCATTTTTTTACTTCACCGATTCGATTTCACTTGAATCTTTCAAAGGTTGTTTCTTTTTTTTTAAAACTTTAGCGGTACCTTTAGTCCACATTTTAACATCTCTATCCATTTATATATTTTGATTTTTCGTTGCTTAGCTTCTGTTCATGCTATTTCATGTTCTAACCATAAGGAAATCAATTTAAACCAAGCTAATTTGTGATTCCTTTTCCACAGTTGAAACGAATGGATTACTTCGAGCTTTTTCAAGAAGTTTTGTTTGTCAAGTTACTGGGAATGCGTAAGTTGTCGATTGTGGTTAAAAACTGGATTATGGATAACTATTTAGATAACTTGTCATACCTAGTCATATATTGCCTAATAACTTGACGCACCTGATCATACATTGTCTTAAAAAGTATTGCAGTTTTGCATCGAATTAAAGATACATGAGGTAACATGTCACCTTAATAACAGAAGTGACAAAAAGTTCCCTAAAACAATCTCCCGCCAACTTACATGCGTGGTAACTTTTCAGTTGACATAAGGTGTATGAAACAGCACATGTGTTATTTATCATAACTATAACGTAACTTTATTCAGGTTAAAGATAATCAATGAACAATTCTTTGTTCGAAATCCAACCCCTCAAGAAATAAAAGATTCAAAAGCAACGACAACCAAGGTTAGTTCGCTGTTGTGGAATTTCTAATTCCTTGATAAGTTAGTTTAAGATGAACTAAAATTATAGCAATGTTAGTGTCTTGCTGGTACCTTTAAATTAGCGTTGATTCTCAAACTTTTTGTTGTAATGCATTGGAAAACTATGCTGGATAAAAAGTGTCATTCATCCAATTATTTTCTCGTTTTCTTTTACAATAAAAGTTGTAACCAAACATACATTACTTTTTATGATATAAAACATCTATTTTTTGTTATATCTAGCATAAAAGTATTCAACATTACAGACATGCTCTTTGCTCTAATAAGTCAACTCTGGCCTAAATCTAAGATACCCTGGTAGGCCTCACCAATATATAGTAGAGTGCTCACTGCCACACTTCTCTTTTACCACAGAACAAAATACCCAGCGCACCAGTTGCCACCAATGCACCATCACATGATGATATGATCGCTTCATTTTCACGGGAGTCCGGTATGAATGTCGGATACTCCAGACAGTGTTTGGAAGAGAATGGATGGAATTATGAGAAAGCTGGACAAACTTTCCTGGAGTTAAATGTAAGTTTTGAAATTTCATGAAATGTAAATTATATTTGAGTTCATCTGGCACTTTTATTCAGTAGTTGGATGCTCGCACTGTAACCATGGATACTGGTGAAGATTTGTTTGTTTTTAATTTTTAATGATTATGTTTTCAAGCCTTTTTTTCCCAGGGCAAAGGTGCAATTCCTGCTGAAGCTTTTGTCAAATAGATATCAACACATTGTGCCTTAAGTCAGCATAAATGCACAGAAGAGTAAATTGGTACATGGAAGACTAAAAACATTTGAAAAAATACTATAATTTTTCGAAAATTCTATGTTATCATGCTTTAAAAAATCTGCAAAAAATTGTTTTTTTCGTTTGTTTTGTAAACTGTTGTGTTTTAACATGGACTTTTTAACTTTTACTTAAAAGCACAGGAAATTTTGGTGGCAACAAAATGCCAGGCGTGTAACAGGTTCAATTTTTCCTGTTCTTTGCTAAAATATTCAGTGGTTTTAGGGGGAGTTTGTTTTGGGAAACTATCGAGACAACTTTTGCATAAGTTTAAATTGGAATTTCTGGAAAAATTTATATTGACAACGCCAAAAACTTGTATTACTGCTTGTATTACTAAAAAAACTTGAATTACTGCAATTTCTATTTAAACTTTTACCAGCAAATGCTACTTGAAACTTTTCTGTCTCTTTTGGAATGTATAAAAGAAGAATTCAACCATTTTATTTTCATGAAGAATTTGATGATACATTCGTAAAAGACAACTGGATCACTTTCAATCTACCTTATTGTTTTTATTACTGAAGAAGAAAAAAACTACAACTTTCTGCGCATCAAACTAAAAAAAATCGCATTTCAAAAAAATGCATTCTACAACATGCTGTACAAATGTTTTATTTCATCATAAACCTTTGCATTAGTTGTCTTACCAAATTAGTAGGTTTAGTTGTTTTACCACTGAATATTTCATGTACCTGTTCCAAATTTCAATCCGTTGTAATTTTCTATAGCGTGAGGCAATTTGTGGAGTTTTCATGGCTTTGAAAGGTCGAGTTTGAATTGGCGATTTATTCAAGACTTTGTCTAGAAAATACAAAAGACTTTTTAATATTTTCTTTGTGTATTAAACCAGGCAAAATGTTCGTTTGTTACTTTATCCTCGCGTGGCCGGAAAACGACAGTCGTTATAACACGGGTGTTAATACACCTCGTGCAAGCTTACGAGTTACCAAGTATGTTACTTTGTAAGTGATTATAAAAACAGATAGAGAATCGTAATGAACTAAAGATAATAGGTAGGGCCGTATCAAATGTTGCTTGTATAATGTTGCATACGCGCATATTAACATCGGGATACCATCGCTTTTCGGCGGGGATAAGAACCGCCAACCCCGCCAAATTTAGTGCGCGTCCTACCGATTGGAGTGCGCCAAATGGAAATAGAATGGTGCGACTCCTGTTGATGGGAATCGAATATAACCAGCAATTAAAGGGTATGTTACAATTATTGAATGTAAAACTATGTTAATAAGCTTCTATTTAGGCAACTTATGTTTAAATTTTAACATAAATGCCTGAGATACTCTATAAGCTTAATGAAGACATTAATTAGTCCGTTTAAATGTGTATTTTAAAACCACTTATTAAATTTTCATCATACTTTTCCTGAGAAGTAACTGTTGTATCAATTATAACTTTTATTTTTAAGAATCAATTTGCCTATTCTACTTTTATTGAGATATAAAAAAGACGATTAACGCACTGCAGTAAGTAGAAGAAAGACACACATCATAGAGAATGCACGATTTTATTGTAAATTAGATGCACTGAAATATTTATAGAATACGTACATTTTTACGATGTATATATAATAACATTTATAGGCTACCCTGAATTGAAAAAAATAAATATATGCTAAAATTGAAAAGTTAAATTATATACAATCTACACTTACAATAGCTAAATAGTTTATTTAAACCTTTACCAAACTAAAAAGTAAATACATTTTATGTGTTAGTTAAATTAAGCATTAAAATGTAAGAAAACAAAAGTTAAATATATATATATATATACAAGGAAAGCTCAGCGGTAGAAAATCATGACGGTAGATAAAATATCTTTTGTTGAATGGGCAAAGTTCTTACTATTGTGGTAATCTGAATTACTAACTTTTCCGTTCCACTCTGTAAATTAATAAACAAAGGAAATTTACTTATCCCCATGTGGCGGGGCAACGACAGTCGTTATAACAGGTGTTCTGTTTCATACACCTCGTGCCAGCTTACGAGTTACCATGTATGTAACTTTCTGACTAATTTTTGTTTGTATGGCTGACAATTTAAATAACTTATTAGTGACCACTGGGTCGAGGCAATTATTGTTAAGTGCCTTTACTAAGGACACATAACCAGCGCCAAATTAGTAAACAGATTGAAACAACTATTTTTTTAGTCACCAAGAAAATTGATAGCCAGTAGCAATAAACAAATATAGATATAATTGTAAGACTATGTTGTTTTTTTAGTTAGCTAACCAGTTAAGTCACTGCAGTCTTTTGTTTGTTGAGAATATCCATTTTGCACACCACCAATGCAGACGTATCTTCCATCGCAATTATTTAATCTAAAATAAAGACGACTTCTGTATTTATCCAAATATTTTATTCACACACCACATACTTTACAGCAGGACACATAGCATAGTATGTTCCAGTATATGATTCAGCACGGATCTGTAAGAATCCAGTTGTTGTTGCATAGTGCATGGAAGGAGGGACAAAGTTGCTCAAAGTAGATTCACCAATTGTGTATGTCACCGGTACTACTAAATGGCTGGATGGGACTGAAAAAGTGCGTTGTAAGAAGACTCAGCAAATGTGGGTTGTCAGAACTAGTGTTACAGAAAGCCATTAGACTGTTATTAGAAAAGTTGAATCATTTAAATTAATGCTCACAAAGGGGTTTGTGAAATATAGTATCTAAAACTAGATCACCAAAGCCTTGCTTTAAATTTAATTATGCCCATTAGTGACCACTGGGTTGGAGCAAATGCGGTTAAGTGTCTTGCTTAAGAACATAAACGGTAGCAGCGATGAGCCTTGAACCAATAATTTCTAAGCAGGCATGCTAACCACTTTGTCAGGGATCTAGACATAATAGGAAGCCAATGCGAACAGTGTTTATTACCTGACCAGGTGTAGTTTTTAAAAGGCTGCAACATTTTCCTCAGAGTTGATTCCATCTGAGCTTTTGCCACAAGTCGTCCAGCAGTTCTAGAATAAGAAGAATTGTAAGAAGAAACTATTTGTATTGATATGAAAGTTAAATCTACAAGTACCTTGAAAGCATGGTGTAACCGAACATCACTCTTCTTGGGGAGTTTTTTATATATACATAGTAATAGTAATAAGTAGCATGTTGATTGATTGTTTCTGACAAAGTAAATGTGCTAGATGAAGCCCAATCCTGAAAACATTAGATACAAAATTTTATTTTCTTGGATTTAAAATAAAGGTAGCTCCCAATGATTAACCACATTGTGAAATACTGTAGGGGGTTTAAAAACATAAAAAATCAAACCTTTGTATTGTTGACTGCAAAGAAAACATCACAAACACTTGAAACATTTCTTCCATAAACGCATCTAGCTCTGTATTTTAGCTCAAAGTTGCCTTCTGTTAGTTTACCATTGTATAATGTGGTTGGGTCAGAGGATGGTCTGGAGCTTTGAACCTATAACAGAATAAAATCCATTTAATAGATTGTTTTTGTTTTTACGTATGCTAACACAGATTAAACAATAATAAATTAGTTTTTAAATAACTGATCGGATTGTTGCTCCCACCCAGTGGCCATTAGTGGGTTCTCTGGCACGAGGTGTATGAACATCCGTGTTTCAACGACTGTCTTTTTCTAGCCACGCGAGGATAAAGCAAGTTCCATTCATTCATTCATTGTCAAAAACAAAACTATCAATATGTTTTATAACTTACCCGGTTATATCCGGAAGAACTCGAGTCTGGATTTTCAATTGCAGTTACAGCAATAAATGGATGAGATTTTCTGCTTACTGATACACTTCTAATGTATGAGCATCTGTAGATTAAGTGATTAAAATATTGCAACATGTATTGTGTAAGTAAATACCATTCAGTTTAACATATATTTGTAGGGTACTATTATCATGATCCTAATGTCTTCATGGTTGTATGTATCGGTTTAAAACTAAAACCGGCTTTAGCAATTTTGGAACTTCTATTTGTGTCACTTATATTGTTAAGTTAGTTTAAGTAAAACTGAGCAGAAATCTGTGTTTTATGCACTAATATTATGAATGAATGTAACTTACTTTATCCTCGCGTGGCTGGAAAACGACAATCGTTATAACATGGGTGTTCATACACCTCGTGCCAGCCTACGAGTTACCATGTATGTTACTTTGTGGGTGATTAGTTTTTGGGGGGGATTTTTTCATTTTTTTTTATGTATGGCTGATAATTTGGACAACCCATTAGTGACCACTGGGTTGGAGCAATTGCCGTTAAGTTTTGCCCAAGGACACATACGCCCACAATGGTAGCAGCGACGAGCATTGAACCCATTACCTCTGGGTTACAGGCAGGCACTAACAACTTTGCCACAGCGCCGGACTATTATCATTTAGAAATTTAACATCAAAATTTGTAGTAAACTGTTTTCAGGACAAAGTTTCCAAATGACTGCTTATAAACTATAAGTGCATCTAAACTCACTTGTGTTCTTTTCCATAAGCCAAATAGTAAGAGCATCGAAAGTTTAAATACATCTAAAAACATTAGAAAATATGTTAAAGAAAACAATAGTTTAAAGGTGAAGTCTTGTCGCATGGCAGACGAAATGTTGGAAATACACTATGTTTTATACCAGATGAGATTATTCCTTGTAACAGAACAGTAGAAGAAGTTAGGATCTGTGATTTCGTATTCACTATAAACTTACAATCATTCCATAACTGGTAAAAGTACCACTTCCAGCATTTTGTAAACGATCAGTTGAAGTGCCGTATGTATAATTGTAAAAGTCTGGGATTCCTGAAATCAAGCTTGGAGAGAGAGCTGCTATTGCATCAACCAACTTGTTCATGTTAGATGGGTAGTTTACTGAAACATAAAGTTATGCTTTATTCTAAAAGCTATATATTTCAACATTGTGTGTGTTTAAGTTGTGATATATACTAGAACTACAGAAACTGAATGATTACTTGAATATATATATTGGCTCCTCTACTATAATATGGTAAACATTATTTTACTTATGTTTGGTCTTGATTTATATACCAAAGAAGCCAACATGTATTTAACCATGCCGGGTCATAAGAACAACAGAATATTAATATGTGATGCAAAACAAACTACTTTCTGTATATCCTACCAGCAATTGTTGTTTTTGGGTTCATTGGATAATGCCTTGTGTATGTTGTGAATAGATTCCCACCATGTTTCTCAAGGAAGTTGTTACTTGTGTGATATTGCAAGCTTGCTAAGAATCGTGATTCATCCACAGGTGTTTTGTTTGGTACATGGCGTAACATCAAATTGGATGCCTAGCAACAAGGAAGTTGAATGAATCATGCAGTTTATTCATGTGCTTGCACGATAATCGTAAGAAGATAATGAATCATAAGGTTATTTTAATAACAAACCTTCATGGTAGAGTAGCCAGTGTTTTTATAATCAGCTAAAGTTGCTTCTTTAACAGTTCCAAATATGTTTGTGTTTTCCCAGTTTTTTGAAACTAAAAGGTTCAATGTTATTTGAAAAGTTGATGATCATAAGAATCTTACTTTTTGAATACTGTGCTTGATCATTACTGAACCACATATCTGCAGTTGTGCATTTTCCATTGATATCATTCTCATGAACAGATGCTACTAAAGTCCAACCACCACCAGATGTTGTCATGTCACAATAAACCTGGATTAATAGCATTTATCTAAATAAACATAACTCAAATCTAAATTTCAGTGTTTTGTTGGAATACAACAACAAAGATCAGATTAATTAAAACAGCGAATAAAAGGGAATAGTAAATAACAGTCAGTAAAGTAACAGTCGTTACAATAATACAAAATGAAAAATGTACCTTAAAGGGGCTCTCACTATCAACGGTTTGTATAAAGTAATACCCATCACTCAAGACATTGCTGGAGTTCTTTAGGTCCAAACATGATGTAGCTGGATTTTTTGAGGATCCATAAGCTTCTAATAAATATTACATATCATTTATCTCTTTTAGTTAAACCAACAAAAATCAGATTAATTAAACCAGCGAAGGAAAGGGGGCAAAAAACAACACTTGCTAATAGTTACTTAATTAAAAGCTTTGCTGTTTAACGTGAAGCAAATTCCCAGTTACAACTACAGTATGTGCTTAATCTAAATGTATTTGTAGTCGGTATAACTTAATATAGAAGTAGATTAAGTGCTACATAATACTAAATGACAAAAGTCCAACAAATTGTATTTAGGTGTAGCGACCACGCTTATTTTCTTCCAACTAAATGTAAATATGTTTTTAACTGTAAGCGTGTTTTAACAACTGTTGTTTTGTCGCTATATCCTGTCTTTTCGTTTGAAACATTTCAAATCTTCGCTACTGTAATCGAAGAGACAAATAAAAGTTATTATTATATTTTGATTCAAATAGAATCTACTAAAGATAGAAGTATGTTCATACAGAACCTGTGGTTGTGATTGGAGTTGTATGGTTGCATTTCTTCCCACTTGAAGCCATGGAGTAAATTCCTGCTATAGCTACTGCCAGCACAAGTACAAACACCACACAGGTGAATATTTTCCAGAACTTTAGTGACACTTTTACAGCTTCCACTTTTGCTGCAGGTCTTTTTGCTGAAGCCATAACTTTTATTTAGTCTACCAAAGCTGTTCTGGTAATTTCTACTTCGAGAACCAAGATTTTGCAACTTATTCAGGTCATCTTCATGCCTTTAGACACATACAAAATTACCCACAAAGTTACATATGCGGTAACTCGGACACGAGGTGTATGAAACAGAATACCCGTGTTATAACTTCTTTTGTTGGCCTAGATATATAACATATACGTGTATTTATATAAGACTACCTGTTTCCACTGGCTTCTTAACATCTAAATAACCATGTTTAATGCCTTTAAATTCCACCTCATACAATTGTTCAGGCTCAGGATTGTTTTGGTATTGTGCTTCCATCATAAAGAGTTGTAGCCAGCCAGTTATCAGATTAAGATATAATGAATATGATGGTTTAACAGTATTGGTAGCTTTATATATATTGTTTGGTACAAAGGTTTCTCATGTGATGATTTCATATTTGCAAAACAAAGTCATCACCTTACTTGAATTATATACTCATTTAACTTCTTGGATGAGTCAATACAATGTTACAAACAAAGTTTGAATGAGTCAATACAATGTTATGAACAAAGTTACCAATATCTGTTTAACCTAATACTAACTTTAATCTTATTGGATATTTGAGTGATATATAGAGTGTAAAGTTATATACTTCATTACTTCCACTTACTAGTGGTCCAGAAATCTTTAACTGTTACTGTCAGATTAAACCCCATTGTGTGAGCTTTTAACAATAGGCCAACTCCAATTCCAGGGTACAGTATGCATCACCATAGGACTTTACTCAAGAAATATAAACACAAACAAAATATGGGATTCAGGTGCTAATGGGATCCAATCTTACCCCACAGTATACTTACCCACAAAGGACTTATTACTCATATAAGGACTTCAAAAAGTTGTTTGAAATATAGTTATCAGAAAGTGGACAGGTAAGTTTCACTATTTATATACACTGGGGATTTATGAAACCTTGTTTCAGTAGCACTATGTAAAATCTCATGCACTTAAACCAATCCGGCATAGTGGTTGGAGCAATTGCCTTTGGACCCAATGGTAATGGATAGATGGAATCTTGTAGTAGCAAAAGTCCTACTTGCATAAACAGAGTGGATTATTGCACACATAACTATAGGTAGATGATTTTATTTTTTCTGAAAGGATGACAACTTGGAAAACCACATTACTGTTAAGTTTTTTCTACTAGCAAACGTACATCAACACAATTAAGTATGGAATACAATGTCATGTTCTTATAGTTATAACTATGTATATATAACATATTACTATGTATATATAAAAAGTATGGAATACAATGTCATGTTCTTATAGTTATGGTCATGAGAATACGGTAATTCAACTCTGTAAATGGTATTTGTTTACTACAAAAATGGGACAAAAACAAACGAATGAAAACCTATTCCATGTTACCCCACCCTATGATACAACTTAACTTGGGATACAACACACCCGATATTATCCACACAAGAAAAACTAGTTGGACAGACACAGCATAGCTTTAAAGGCCAAAAGCATGAAGAAACTGAACATACCTATTATAGTAGGGCGGGGGAAGATGGGATATCTTTAGCACATAGTATCCAAATTTTCTGATTGTATTTAAAACAATTTACACCGGTCTATGGGAGTCGTGAGGATACAGTTTTATAATTATTTGAGTGTTCTTTGTGTACTACCAAATGGGACGAAAAAATAGAATGATAAGGTGTCCCATCTTCCTCCTCCCTACTAAATATTTATTGCCGTGGGGTAGGCTGGGACGTATTTAGCACATAATATCCGAAGATCCTGATCGTATTTTAAACAATTAACAACGGTCTATGGGAGTCGTGAGAATGCGGTTTTATAATTCTTTGAATGTTCTTCGTTTACTACCAAATGGGACGAGAAAATGGAATAAAAAGGTGTCCCATCTTCTCCCACCCTACTACACTACAAAAAAAACAATTCCGAAGAAAGACATGAATTTCTGTTATACACAACATGACAGTTATGACATATTATGGCACAAAATATCCGTGGTGATGTTGGTAATGAAAGTTACTTCAAGTCTTCGTACAGTGCGACTTGTGGTATGGTGTGCACGTTTTCATATATTGCAGAGCATGGAAGTTCTGGTATATCCGAGTATACGTCCGGCTCTATATGGACTAAAACATCAATTAATCCGGCGTTCACACAATGCAGATACTTTAGTTGTTCGTATTTACCTGTTTCGTCGCCACATTCATCATTATTATTTCTCTTAGCGTTGGCTCTGTCAAAAATAATTGAACATCAAACCCATAAGTTGTAAGTTTTAGAATTCTGTTGTAAATTTTAGATTTACCTTCGTTTGTAACATAACAACCCGGAAATAATAAAAACAGCGAGTAATACGATGGTTCCTCCAGGTATTACGTAAACAAGGTAGTTTATTCCTGCAACGAAATTGTTGCAAGTTTAAAATGAACGTAATGTTAACTTCATCCAACCTGTTGTGTTTTGAACATTGGATATTTCGCAATGCAAACCATCAAAGCCAGGAAGACAGTTGCAGTAGAAATGACACCCGCTCGCCGAGCAATTTCCACCGTTTTTACATTTTGTTGATGAACATAAATCTCTCCCGTTGACTTAACGAGAATCAAATTATACGACATGCGATGATTTAATTAGTATACGACTTGAATGAATGACTGAATGATGTGATATATTTATCCTTGCGTGGCTGAGCAACGACAGGAGTTATAACACGGATGTTCTATTCCATACAACTGGTGCTGGCTCACGTGTTACCACGTGTATGCAAATTTGTCGGTTATACTATTTTGGGATTTTCGTATGGCTGACAATTTAGGCAATTCATGAAGGCCCACTGAATTGGAGCAATTGCCGTAAAGTTTCTTGCCAAAGAACACACATACGCCCACAAAGTCAGCAACAACGAGCCATGAACCCGTAAAAGCCTAAGTAAGACTCTTAAAAAAAGCCTAAGTAAGGCTATACGTACCGAGTTTCTCGCAAGCATATCCCAGTCTCCTGCTGCAATTCTCTGCAGACCAACTTCCATTTACAGCAGTTGATAAACAACCATCGTGAGCCATCGTTGATGTATTGAAACCATCAACGTTGCTACCATCTAACCATTTCCACGACGAATTGCTCTCTTTACCTCCCAGCCATAATGGTTGGGAATCCATCCACAGCTGGTTGTATTGGTTAATGATGACGTTCGATTGGTTCGACTTACCGATGGCAAGTTCTGCTTGAAGTGAGTTACATTGTATCTTGGCATCTTCATACGATTTCATTTGTGAAGGAATTTTGTTGATATGAATCGTACAACCATTTCCGAAGTCTTGAAATTTCGCTGTATAATATCAACGAAATATTGTCATAATTTAACATTTAAACTTTTACAGTTTCGTTCACTAAATCCAAACAAACATAGTAGGGTGGGGGAATAAGGGACACCTTTTTATTCTATTTTCTCTTCAAATTTAGTAGTAAACAATGAACACTCAAATAATTATAAGACTGTATCCTCACCGTTGTTAATTGTTTAAAACACGATCAGGATATTTGGATATTATGTGCTAAAGGTGTCCCAGTTCCCCCCACCCTACTATATGTTCCTACTTTCAACTGCATCACACATACGATTCTTACCAATGCTACAATTTTTCCCCTCATAAGCAAGTTGACATTTACACTTATAATCGTCAATTTCTCGAACACAAGTACCGTTGTTCTGACAACGATTCGGCAAACAAAAATCTGTAACATAAAAAGTTAATAACAGTTAATAAAACAACAATTATACGCCGGTCAAACAGTCTTACCATTTTCACAATTTCGTCCGCTATAGCCTTTCAAACATGTACATGTATAATTCCCCGGTACCTTGTTGCACGTTCCTCCGTTTTGACAAGGGTTTGAAGCGCACAAATCTGTAACCGAAACTATATAAGTCTGTCGTACAGTATTATCATGTATACGGACCTATTTCACAGTTTATTCCGTTGTAACCTGGCGAGCAATTGCATCGGTATTCGGTTTCCATTACAATACATTCACCATTGTTTTGACACGGTCTTGACGCACATAAACCTGCACGATAATGTGTTTTATATTGATTTTAGAGTAGCATTTGATTCTTTTCCCTTTATATTCGTCCGGCGCCGTGGCGTAGTGGTTAGCGCGCCTGCCTGTAACCCAGAGGTAATGGGTTCAAGCCTCGTCGCTGCTACCATTGTGGGCGTATGTGTCCTTAAGCAAGACACTTAACGGCAATTGCTCCAACCCAGTGGTCACTAATGGGTTGTCCAAATTATCAGTTATACATAAAAATGAAAAAAATAATCCAAAAAAATAATCACCCACAAAGTAACATACTCGGTAACTCGTAAGCTGGCGCGAGGTGCACACCCGTGTTATAACGACTGTCGTTTTCCGGCCACACGAGGATAAAGTAAGTTACATTCATTACATTCATTCATATTGTTTAGAAACCTAAGCATACCTCGCTGACAGACATAACTCTTTTTTCTGGTGCATTCATCGTCTATCCAGCCTCCTTTAGTATTGTTGTAGTTGCTTATCTGATTATACGGTGTCATTGCTGCACACCAAGTAAGTCCTAATGCACCATTAGGTTCAACACCAATCCAGTTTTGATAAACATTGACAGATCCAGGTTGTGGTAGTAAAGTCCCATCCCACCATTCCCAGTTATTGGCGTCTGCAGAATAACTGGTCAGATTAATTGGTAAATACAACTACAAATTCTTTAGAGACTGATGATGCCATTTAAGCGAAATATATATATCTTATAATTGTGGGCTTGGAGGTATATACTTGATTTTTGTCTGTTATGTTTTCGTAGCACCAGATTTTTACTGTATTTTAATACACAAGAATTTTTCAACTATATGAGCACCAGATCAGGTTCAGATTCGCGGAATTTATTATACATAACTATACACATTCATGGTGCTTTATGATATATGTTTAAAGAAGTGATTATTATACCACCAGCTTTCAAAGACTATTTAACAATTTCTTTATAGCCGTACGATATATATATATTATTTACGTGCTTGACGCAAACCACCGATCCAGTATCCCCAACTCCAAACCTCGGCCCACCAATTTGGAAGGAATTGTTGCAAGTAAGGAGTAATGATATCCTGCAAAGCTCTATTTCTTATAATAACCAAGTCGCCAAATATATCACGGCACGCAAGCCGGGCTTCATGGTATGATTTCCGCGTATGGAAGATCAGAATCTCGCTTCCATTGTAAACTGCTCTGTTCACTGAAATATAGTAAGGTGGGGTAAGATGGGACACACTTTTATTCTCTTTCCGCGTCCAATTTGGCCATTTGGTATAATAAACGAAAAATTATTGCAGAAATAAATAACTGTAGTCTGCGGCTCTAAAAGAGCTCTGTTAATTGCTCAAAACACAAGAAGTATGGGATATTATGTGCTAACGGTATCCTATCTTATCCCACATTATTATAGATGTAGTATGGTGGGGGAAGATGGGACACCATTTCATTCTATTTTCTCCTCCCTTTTGTAACCGTTTCCTTACGACTTTCATAGACCGTTGTTAATTGTTTAAAACACGACCAGGACATTCGGATATTATGTGTTAACGGTATCCTATCTTACCCCACATTACTATACATACCTTGACCATCAGTAGTCGGTGCCAGGCTAAAATAGAAAACAAAAACGCAACAAAACGCACCTAATCCGAGCTTTCTCATTTTCTGCTGTTAAATTCAAATAAATCGCAACGTGGCAGGAGCAGTTTAAATCCGAACCCGGAACTTTCTTGTACGACCCTCACGCGTGACCTGACAAGGTTTACATTTACATGCAATTTGCTAAGAACCAAATGTTCGGTTTTACTTCCGTATTTGAGAAAACAACTTTCCTACAACCCATCGTAGGCAGGCAAATCTTATACGTCATGACTGTCACTTGTTACTTGCAAAATTTGTATAATATTCGCATATTTTTTGATGGCGCAGGTGAAATATAAGAATACGTGGAACACCCACTTTGTGCCCGACAAGTGTTCGACTAAAAAGAACCTACAAGACCACTTGTGTTTGCAAAATATGGCGCTCGTACGAAAGTTGTATGATATTTGCACATTTTTCGATGTCGTCGGAGAAATACGCGAATACCTAAAACATCATATTTAGTGCCTACAAGTGTTCGGCCAAACCAAATCTACAAGACCACTTGCGTTTCTAAAATATACCGTTCGTGCGCTAGGAGCATGAAAGAGAAGGCTAGAAGAGAAACGCTGCACTGACTTGTACTTTCCCCAAAGCACACTATAGCAAAACTGCGAGATTTTTCAACAGCACCATCATGGCAACTAAAGAAGCTGCAATTAATGTTTGGAAAAATGCGGACGCAGTTTGTTTTGATGTGGATAGTACAGTATGTTGCGACGAAGGATTAGACGAACTTGCTAAATATTGTGGAGTAGCTGATAAAGTAAAAGAATGGTAAGAGTGACTAATGTATTTCGTTGAGCAGTTGTTCCTGCTTTAAAATAATGACATTGCTTTATATTTTTATACATTTGCTTATAAAAATATTGTTGCTAAATTTTAAACAAAACTAGTTATTAAAAAACGTGTGTTATAAATAAAGGCACTAGTGATTTCCTTCTTACCATAAATTCTTTCTGTTTTGTTACTCTCATCATAAAAATATGGTATTTTGACGCCAGTTCCACCCTACCAAAGTTATTTTAACAGGACCAACAAAGCTATGGGAGGTTCTGTTTCGTTCAGAGAATCATTCAGATCACGCTTGGAAATAGTAAAGCCAAGCACGCAAACTATGAAAAGTTTTGTTGAAAGTCATCCAGTACAACTTTCACCTAGTGTTAAGTAAGTCTGTGTTATGTTTGTTTGACCATGATGCTTATGGTAAAAACAAGTTGTTTTTTTTTAATTTTTTTACTACATATATTTATATATATATATATTATATAGCCTATGTTTTTATTATAAAATGAACACTTTTTTCAAATTACCCACCTCACTGAGAGTTTATTGTATTGTATGTTGGTTAGTAACACTTTTATCCGACACTTTTCCACGAGTAGATTTTCACCCGTTGCCATAGCGTGTTTACTTTTTACTCATTTTTGTACTGGACCCGCAATTAAGTCCAACTCTGGCACAAATCTTAGGTCTCATGGCGTTTGACGCTGTAGGACCCCACCCATAAGGATTAGAAATAAAATGCTTTTTGTTTGTAGGGATCTGATAAACAAACTACATGAAAGTGGTTGTAACGTTTACCTTGTATCTGGCGGAATGGTGGAAATAATTGAACCTGTTGCCAAGTTGTTAAACGTTCCGTTATCAAACGTCTTCGCAAATCGATTAAAATATTATTTTAATGGTAAGAATTTATATATATCAATCGCATGAATTGCATCATAATATTTTTTTTATATATATATATATATATATATATATATATAGTGAAAGGTAAAATTTTAAAAACTATCAAATTTTGAAACAACTTGTATTTTTAAAACTGTCACACTAACATAAGTTAGTTAATCCTAAAATCCTTATTTTTTTTTCACAAATTCTTGGTTTTAAAGCTTGTGTGTTTTTACTACCATTGTGAGTGTATGTGTCCTTAGGGAAAGACACTTAACGGCAATTTTTTTTAAATGAGTAATTGTTTATGAGTTTTCTAAACTGTTAGCCATACACTGAAAAACATAAAAGGTATTCACCCACAAAGTTACATATATGGTAGCTTGTAGGTGGCACAGGTTGTATGAAACAAAACTTTCGTGTTATATTGACTGTTATTTCCCTGCCATTTAAGTATTGCCCAGTTACATTCCTTTCTTTTATCCCACCAGGTCAATATGCTGGGTTTGACGAAGATTGTCCAACTTCTGAGTCTGGTGGTAAACCACGTGTCATAAAGGAGTTAAAACAAAAGTTCGGCTACAAAAAGTAAGATTTATTATCTTCTATTCTATGTGGGTGAGGTCCCGTAGCGTAGCACGCCACGGGTCCTAGGATTTATGCCAGGGTTATAAATATAATCACACAAAAAAGGCATAAATTTGTAATTAAATAAATGTTTTTACAGAGTTGTTATGATTGGCGATGGTGTAACAGACATGGAAGCCTCACCACCCGCTGTAAGTTCGTATTTATATATTTCCCTGCTCGGTGTACTGTTTTTTTGACCTTAGTTACATGCCTATAACAACTGATACACCTCTGCAAAAAAATCTTAAAAAATAGTCACCCACACAGCGTCTAACATGGGTATGCAGGTATGCATGCATGCCGTGGAACAGGTTGTGATACCCTATATAAATAATCTGGATACACATAGTAACAGGTTATTGGGTACAACACATCAATCAAAGGACATATGGCGCAAGCACTCCCCAATTTTTCAAGAAATGGGCGCCCATGCCCATACTGCTACACTGCTTTATATATAATAACTCTAAACAATCTCGAGATTCATGAAACAGAAACAGAACACCCATGTTATAGCTTCTAAAGTTGGAGGATAAATAGTTACATTCATTCAACAAATTATAAATAAAATGTTTTCACACAGGATGCCTTTGTTGGGTATGGGGGCAACGTTGTGAGGCCTAAAGTGGAAGAAAACTCAGTTTGGTTCGTAACCGACTTCAAAGAAATGATGGATGAATTATGAGGTTAGTTACAACTTCATATTCATTTGTCTGTTCACAAATGTTAATACCGTTATTTGCTATTTCACTCTATGAAATACACGACCGTGTTAAGTAATTCCTGCAGAGTTTTGAGCTACTGTGACAGAAAAATTACTGCGGTACGACTAACCGCTCGACGCATTTTTGAGTTTTTTAAGAATTGCATTTTACGCTTGGGTTTTTTTGTTATTCTGTCCTGAAAACGGACAGGCATGTGACGCTAGTTTTTAAACTTGTGAAAAAAAAAAAAACAATCACCGACAAAGTTACATATATGTTAACTTTTAAACGGGCATGAGGTTTATAAAATTGAACTCTTATATATTAACAACTGTCGTTGCCCTGTCACACGAGAATTTATATTTATAAGTTATATTCATTCATGTTAGCAAAGTTTTCTTAATTTTCTGCAGTAAAATATGCATGTTATATAAATATCCTATGCTTTAGGTGGTGCGGGGCAAGTCGTGTAAGAATCCATACGTTTTCAATGGTCTAGCAACGGTAGTTTATGATATGTGTATAGGTGCTATCACATAGGCAATTCTTTTAATAGCAAAATACAAAAGCTATGCAAATATATCTCAGTGTTTAATAAATATGATTGCGGAAGACACAGTGCTCTAGTTACAGTGATATAAAATAACGCAACGAGTTTACAAAATACGGCGCGAACGCATTCAGACGTTTCCAATCTCCTGGGTAAACATGCAAATTGACAATACCCTTTTCATTCAACCAGTAAAGGAATGAATTCAGTTTTCCTTCAGTCCAGTCGTAGTCTCGCCCGCCCACAGTAGAGTTATCATGCATTGCTCCAATGCCTATATACAATCGGTCTGGTTCTATAGACGTAGCCATTTCTTCGACGTTCGCCTCGTTTTCCTCGAGGTCTGTACCGAAATAAGTACTCGACATGGAACCGATGAAAGTGCAGTTGGAACTCGCATACACGTCATAATACTGAAATGTATGAATGACCAATAAGTTCCACAAAACACTATTTTTCTGGCAGTTTTAATACAAACATGAAAGCCCATGTTTATAGTCTGTGGGGGAAGATGGGACACTGTTAGACAATGATATCCAAATATCCAGATCGTGTTATAAACAATTAACAGCGGTCTATAGGAGTCGTGAGGATACGGTTTTGTAATTCTTTAAATATTCTTTGTGTACTACCAATCGAAACGAGAAAATAGAATGAAAAGGTGTCCCATCTTTCCCCACCCTACTATATAACAAGACACCTGTTTTATAACAACTCTTATTGCCAAACAAACACACTGTAAGTGTAAGTGTTGAAAAATACTTAACACGTACCTTAAGAATGCCCCATGATGACGTCATCATCCCTATCTTTAGGTCGTGAGGTGAAAACTTCGCTGCAAGTCGATCCAGGAATGTCCTGTCAAAATATTGAAATTTTTATCGCCGCGCCCTGGTACAGTCGTTTATTTTAGAGTTCTGCCACTTGACCAGAGAATATGGGTTTGAGGCTGCTGCTCCTAACATCGTAAACCTATTTCTATCCTTGGGCAAGACATTTAACGGACATTGCCCAATGCAGTGGCCCCTAATGGGTTTTCAAATTTGTCGTCACACAGAACAGTATCCCAAAATTTAATCACCCATAAACTTGTAAGGGGCACGAGATGTATATAAAACAAAACGACGGTCGCGTATTCCCGAAACACAAGGATAAGCTCATTACATTTCTTCATATGCTTACCTATATTTCTCTGCATGTTCTCTGTTGTAATCTTTAACCGGCTCATAGTCGACTACCATCCCGTCCACATGTGACGTCACCAATGTTTGAACCAACTCGTCGATTATTTCCTCCGTGTACGTCAGCATGGCTGCGTATGTAACGCCAACATGCGGCATTAAAGATACGCCTTTGAAAGACTCCCTGTATGCTTGAGCGAGGAAAGACATTTGGTCTTTCGTTCTGTGGTAAAGGATCAATGAGGAATTTATAAAAAGGGCCATGAGGAATTTGTAAAAAAAAAGTTCATCTATAAAATAGATCCGTTTATTGATGAAGTGTGACTTTTTATCCCAGTGTGACGGGGAAATGACAGCCGTTGTATAACACGGGCGTTCTGTTTCACACACACCTTGTGCTCGCTTACGAGTTACTATACGAATACTGTATATACCTTGATGGTTTTTTTATTTCGTTACCCGTCAGCGAGCGAAGAAATGCATGAAACCTAACACAGCACGTGGTAAAACGACTGTCTTTTACCCCAGCACCACGCGAGATAAATAAGATACATTCACCCGAGGTTAATTAAGCTACATTCTGTTTTTCTATCCTACTTACACCCTTAATGTTAGTTGTGTTTCATTCTTCTTGTTACTCGTCACGTTGATAAAGTTGCAACAAGGAAAAACTATTCGTAGTGACGTCAGCAACGATTTGTCTTCTGATTGGTCGGTTTGTATAATGTTTTTCAACGTATGAGAATCTGCCGGGTCTAGCGTCGTCCACCAGTTTACTGTCTTATTGTTTTGAACTGTGTGGTCTGCTGTGTCCTCGTATTCGGCTGCGTTTTATTAAATGAATGATTAATTAAATGCTACTTATTTATCCTTTCCCGGCCCGCAATGACGTTCGTGATAACACGGGTGTTTTTTATACTCTTTGTACCCAGTTGCGAGTTACCGTGCAATTACCTTTGTTGGTTACTATTTTAGTTTGTTGTCCAGTGGAGTTTGATATGAGAACACTGGGTTAGAGCATTTGCAGTTAAGCAAATGAACTCATTTTAGGAAAAAATTTAACCGAAAATCTCAAGCATTCGGTTTACCTTTTGGAGAACAATACACACCAGAAACGACGTCATTGGATTTCTTCAATGGTGTGTAAATCAAACCAATGATCCCACCCCCGCATGCCTGTCTAGCGCCCTCCTTTTGCATGACGTAACCAGCGTGCATGTCGCCCAACCACCCATACGTACACCTGGAAATTAAATCCAACATTGTCATTGTTATATTATCGGCGTATCCTTGGACAAGATACTCAACAGCGGTTGCTACAACCCGGTGACTTGTGGGTTGTTTAAATTGTCAGCCATACATTAACCGTATCTAACAAATAGTGACACACAAAGTTACATTTTTGTAGTAATTCGTGAGCACGCACCAGGTGTATGAAACAGAACATTCGTGTTATAAACGACTGTCGTTGTCCCGCCACACGAACACGGCGGTACAAATGCTACATTCGTTCAGTCATTCTTACTTTCGAAGGAAATTAAACAAAAAATTGTGTGTCTTTTGTGCAAATTCTAGTAAGCAAGGTTAAATCACCTCTCATAGCCCTGTTCAAAAGCATTTTCCATGTCATGCTTTAGCGCCATCCGCTGACCAATGTCTGAGCACGCTTTTTCAGCCTCGTTAAAATTAAAAGGACCCGGAACAAACAAGATGGCGTCTGCGGTAAAATTAAGTTACACGTGATAAGTTAAAGTTAGAATTAATCGTTACTATTTAGTTAAAATTAAATGGGCTCTGGCATGTCGCGACTTTTTAAATATATTATAAAAAATATACCAAATATTAAAATAGCTCCTGTAAAATTTTCACATGTTGTGTAAAAGAGTAAAATTTCCTACTGACAGGCCAAAATAATCCAACTGTGTTGTGACTGCACACATTCTAGGAATTCCTATATATTATATTAACGTTAAATAGGACTTAATCACCTCTCGGTTTCACAGTTGTTGTTGTTGTTGTTTTGCCAGTTGTCGTGGTTGATAATATAACATTATTGACAACTGTTGTAGGCCTTGCAGTACTAAGCATTGTTGAGGTGACGTCACTAGTTGTGGTCGTATTTGCTATCATGACGTCACTATTAGTCGTTTTAGTTAATGTGACGTCAGTACTCACTGCTGTTGATCTTACGTCATTAATCGTAGTTACTAATGTGACGTCACTTGCTATCGTGACTTCACTTGTAATTTTAGTTAATGTGACGTCACTGGCCACTGTTGTTGCTCTTACGTCATTAGCTGTAGTTGCTGAAGTGACGTCATTGGTTGCCGTGACGTGCCTGTCTAAATTTACTTTTGTTGCATTGGAGATATTTTCCATAGCAACTGTAGATAGCTTCGTAGTGACGTCATTGAGCGGTTTTGTGGCCACGTCATCGGATGGTGCATGTGACGTCATTACACCAGACATAGATGTCGTAACATTGACATGAGATGATATGGTGGTTATGGCTCCACCAGATTGAGACGTAGTTTCACCAGCGCCACGTGATGTTGATATCTCGTGTGGTCGAGGGGATGTGACGTGTGGTGTTGTGACGTCACTTTGCTTACTTTTGGTCGTGACGTCATCGGTTAGTGGAACAACTGTAGTGTTTTGTAGATTCGGTTTTGTTGTGACATCATAATCTGTTATTTTCGTTGTACTACTCTGTGATATTTTTGTTGTGACGTAATTTGTTGTCGGTTTAGTGATGACGTCATAGTTTGTCACTTTATTCGTGGCGTCAGGTATTTTTGGCGTCGTTACGTCATCACTCGTCGGTTTCATTGTGACGCCACTTGTTCGTATCGCCTTCTTCGTTGTTTCAACTTTAAGGGGATGTGACGTCACTTCATATATTGTCGTCCGGTCACGTGTTCCCTCTGACGTCCCCGGTGACGTAGGTTTCGGATTGGGTGGTATAATCCTCGTAGAGTATGATGTACTTGTGATATGAGGTTCCTGTGGTGGCTTGTAAGTTATTCTCGTATCTTCGTTCACTTTGTATTCGGTTGTTGGGTTTACCCGTTCATGTGTGGCGGGTGTTGAAGCTGTCAACATAATGGGGGTATACATTAAACACGGGCATGATATTCCTATATTTAAACTTCAATATAAACAAGTATATGGTAATAGTACTGTGGGGTAAGATAAGGTACCGTAAGCACCGAATCCTGTTTTTCCCAATCGTGTTTAACAATTACATCGTTTTTTAGAGTCTATGGGCCTACGGTTAAAATAGCTCTGTAAACATTCTTTGTTTAGTTCCAAATGGAGCAAGAAAAGAGAATGCAAACATGAACCATCTTACCCCAGCCGACTATGTATTAAACATAGGTAATTCATGTTAATTGTGCAAAGAATATTGAACAGGCTTTTTAACTTATTGTTTACTGTACAAATATCGTTACAACGTTTGCCGTCTTACCAAATGTGTACAGTAAGGACCAAGTTAATATACTTTACAATAGAGTTATATAGAAAACTTTCAAGTCGTAGCACGTTGTGCATTTAATTAAAAATACGCATATTAGGCTTATGAAGCCAAGAGAAAAAAAGAATTCTAAGCGTCCATTTTAAATTCTGCAACTAATTACAGTTATAAACAGGTCATGCCTCGTAACTCGTATAACAAAAAAATTCATTTTATTTCGCGAACCCGTGTGTTAAATCTATTGTTTTGAATCTCGAAGCCATACTGGCCGCCATTACCTTGTAATTAAGACGCAAACTGTTATAGGATTGGAGTTTTAACTTGCGGTTGACTTGCATTAAGTTGTATATTGCTGTTTAATTTGCATTTGGCCCTTGTTTCAACCGGTCATATTTATACAATTATCCTCGTGGGATTCATACGCAACGGGTGTAAATAACATTTAAATCCTTTAAACTTATAGTTTAAATAACAGACTGACGATGCCATTTAGGCGAAATATATATGTATATATAGTAGGGCCGAGGAAGATGAGACACCTTTTCGTTCTATTTTCTCGTCCCATTTGGTAGTAAACAAAGAACATTCAAAGAATTATAAAACCGTATCCTTACGACTCCTATATTCCGTTGGTAATTGTTTAAAACACGATCAGGATATTTGGATATTATGTGCTAAAGGTTTCTTATCTTCCCCCACAGAACTATATCTCTTATATTATATACAATTTGCTGGATTTTGTCTGTTACGCATTTCGTAGCACCAGATCCTGATTGTATTTATTTACACAAGAATAGCTCTACTTTATGAGCATTAGATCAAGGCTATATTCGCCAAATTTACAGTTTAACCGTTTAAAGTTACTGTTTTAGTGGAACGGCTTCTTGAAACGATATAAGTTTAGTGAAGTGGCGCGTCACTAAATAAACTTAAACCGGCCCATTATAGCAGCGCAGGTCTCGATACCCGTTATTCAAACAATAAGGCCGCCGGCCCAGGTAACGTGTATTGTAGGTGCTAGTTTTGGCGACCGACCCCGGATACCAAACACCGCATTACGTCTGTCTGCTCGTAAATGCTATTTACTCAATGGCTAAACCGATGTAAATGAAAAAGTGGGCCCGCTTTAAGTCACTTTACCAGGAATAAACTCGAAATGAGTGGTTTGGTGAAATAAATCGCTTCTTTGTCCGAAAAATCAATATCTAACACAAGTGGCCTTTAGCTTCGATTACAGATAACGTCATATCGCGATTTGTTCAACTAGGTTCTTTGTGTTCCAGATATTTAACAGTGTTTTGCACCGTTTACATTTTTAGCGGGTCATTTTTCAACGTAAAATTATTTTTCGTCGACCAATCTTTTATGCGCTGTCAGCTATTCAAATAATACCCAGCTTTAAAACCTCGTTGGTCACGAATTTTCAATATTTACACATCAGCCACATAAAAGTACGCCGTTATAGTAGGTAGTGTAATCAAAATCTCTTTGACTTTATTAAATCTGGTGTTTAAAGTCTGCTCGATCTAGATTGACAGACCACAAAATTCGTTCCGTTATCGGTCTCGCTGTGTAGCGTTCTCCGTACCTTATCTACACAGCGTTAACCACGCAGTACACATTTTCTCTGCATGTTCTGTTTCACACGCTGCTGGCATTGTATATTGTACAGCAGTTTCTCAATTTAAAACATTGCAAAAGAAAAAACAGGTTTTCCTGCACAATCATTTTTAAAAGGCGTCTATTCTTGGGCGTATGTTATTTAAATAAAATCATTTGGCGTAAATATAAGAAACAGTGGAATTTACTACATTTTTCTATACGTCTACCGTGCAACACCATAAGCTTACCTGTAGCTGAGAGCTCCACTGTTGTAGGAGACGCCAATAATTTGGTAGCGAAATACGCAAGCACGCATGCAAGAACTAAAATAAGAAACCCGAGCCCTCCAAAAAGTAACAATCTATTTTTCCTCTTTCTTCTTGGTTTGAAAACCACTTCATTTAACAGTTGATTCCTTGGTGTAAGTTCAATATTTTCCACATCCACTGTTTTTAACTGATGATTCTCCATTTGAGCCATTTCTGCGACTGATGTATATGCTGACCGCGGTTGCGCTTTGAAAGAATCGCCGCGCTGATAAATAATAGATGGATCGCCGCACTACGATATCAAGTTCCTATTCGCTAGTGTCTAATTGCTCGACACCGGTTTGATCATTACGGCCACACTCGGGTCAATTGTTAACGAATCCAGCGCCACTCTCATTCCTATTGTTGGTCTAGACTGGTGGGCGTTGGAGCGAAGAGAATATGTTTTATGACGAGTCCGACGCTCGCAATTATTTTCTCCATACTTAAGTTCATATAAGGACAACCTGTTACTTTTTCCAAGAACACAAGGCTCTTGAAAAGCGTGGGAGGTTCGGTTCAACATATAAACACATAAAATTACCCTTCAAAACGCGTATAAACGAAAGGGCAATTTTAAATAATGGTATTTTTTACAGTTGTTGAAATATTTGCCGTGTCCGATATTATATGCGATGCAAAATTAAACAACCCCCTTTTTTTCTAAAATATTAGCATTTTTGTTCAGGTCACTAAAACATCGTAGCAATAAAAAATCCCGAATTAATTGTGTTCGAAGGGGACATACATAGTACACTAGAGCAAAATGTGTCCCGTTAACACATACTGTCCCATATTTCCCCAATCGCTCTTCTAAGATGATACGAAATAGAAAACGATAAATGAAAATATGACATGGACCATCTTACCCTAAACATATACACACATTTAACCCAAAATAGGCATCTATCTTTGCGTTTAAAAACAATAACCTAATAATGCCCGCTTCACTGGTGTACACTTACATCACCACGTATTTCTTTTTAATTCATTTTATTAAAAAACTCTTGTCGAAAATTCAAGTCTTTCAAATGCGATGACATCATGCAGATAAATTTCGAGATGACGTAAGCAGGTATCTATTGCATTATCACTTAAACCCAGCCATAAGAGGATAACCGTTGCAATGACCATAACGCATATGTATGTTGCAGCGGTTGGATAATTGTTGCTTGTAACGTCACAGTCGGGCATTATTCGCCAAAGGTCTTCGCTAGTTAGTCTGTGCGGAAAAGATAAAATTAACCGTTGTTGTGTTAACATAGAATATCGAATGTATAGGCAGAAGGCATATTTTGTATTTGCGGTAGCGTATATATGCTATATATATGCATTGTGATTTAGGGCCAAATATATAGCCTATGGATCTTCCTCGATAAAGACCTCACTCGTATATAATATAATGTATTGTGATGTATTGTAGTTTAATAATAAACGTTGCGACGACAAGCTTGGAACGCGGAAGTCTGATAAATGATGTTTTAATAACGTGGACCAACTTTCAATAAGACGTGACATTCTGTAAATATCATAACTTACATTGTGATGACATATTTTAATATTGCTCCTGTCGAGATTTAAATATACGACGGTATTTACAACTGTTGGAAATTATATTAGAATTGTTTAATATTATGGCGTAAATATTAAGTTTGCGAAACATTTTTCCCGTGTTTTATGAAATGTATATTATACAGTAGGGTAGCTACATTGTTAAAAACCATGCGAAAACAATGATAATTTTAGTGATGCTTTTTCATAAATTATTTGGGTGTTACATTGGTAACTAATGCAATAAAACTTACATTTGTTCTGTTGGGAGTTCAGCGCTTTCTTGAAGTCGAGGTGATTCGGTCTGAAAAATGGACAGTATTTACAAATGTATGAAAATATGTTCATATTTTATTTAATTTACTTGTTGCATGGTGCTGTTGTGGCAATATGGCGCAAACGTGAATATCGGTTCTTTGGCCTCTTCCTTGTGCTGCACAACGTCAAAATGCCAATCGTGCTCGTATAAATCGCGCTGAATAATTTTGTTTATTTCCCTTCGCAACATTCGGTCGATCATTTCGGAAATTTGGGAGTGTACACCTTTTACCTCGTCTATAATTTTCGGTGGCGATTCAAAACGGCTGACAAGCCTCCGCACGTAAGGAGAAGTTCGTTTAATTGTTCGTGGATAGCTGTAGGGTGTGTCATGTACAATGTCATCTGTCGTCTTCGGAAGATTTTCCGTACTTTGCTTAATTTCATCGAAACTATCTTGTTCTTTCTCGCAAATTGTATCTTGTAATGATGCACTGCTGTGTACCCTATTATGCTCCACAGGAATTTTAGAAACATCTGGTGTTGGGCGCACGTTCTCATTCATGTTTCGTACACTTGTGTCAAGTGAAACTGCCGGCATATCAGTTTCTTCTATCAGTTTTACCATATCCCTAATCGATTCGGTTTCTTTAGAATGTGTGCTGCCATCTTCCTGACTTGCTAGTTCTGTATTCCCAGAGTCCCTTGCTTTTTCATCTTCCTTGACTTGTACGTTTCCCACTGAAGTACTCACAGTTAAGATATTTTCAATAACTCTTGGTGTTTCTTCATTGTTCATTGCCGCAATTGGTTGTTCTATTACTTTTAAATGAGATTCTGTTGGTTTAACGGAACTTTTTTGACTTGGCTTTGCAATATCATTAATTAATTCATTTGCCATGTTTGGAATTGTCGCAGGTTGCAATGCTTTGGTAATCTTTGTATTTTCTGTGGGAATGACATTGCTATCATTTGATATTTCTTGTGGGACTGCATGTTCTTTTTGTTCCGTTTTAATTTGGTGAAAAGATGTTTTTTGAACTGACAAGGAAATGTTCCGATCCAGATTATCAGGTTGAATGTTCTTTGGTTTCAAATCAATTTTGTCGAAAGAACAATTATTAACTTTGTGTTTTTGGTCACTTGGGGTATCTCTACTAATTTCTTTTGCAGTTTTCGTTGGTTTGTATTCTTTTTCAATTGCTCTTACGGTATTGCTGGTCAGAATAGCATCCGATAACTGATGATCAGTTACACCAATGCTTGAGTGTGGACCTTCCTTAGGCACAACTGGTCCCCCATGTTCAGTTAAAGACGTTTGTTGAGGTTTTTCCAAACTATTTTTAATCTGGGTTTTCGTTGGTTTGTTTTCTTTTACATTTGCCCTTGCGGTATTGCTAGCCAGAGTAGCATCTGTGGACTGTTCAGTTGTACTTATGCTTGTATGTGAAACTTGCTTCGCTGTAACCTGCCCGTCACATACGGTTAACGACGTTTGTTGAGGTTTTTGCAAACTATTTTTAACCTGAGTTTCATCAGTTGATGATATCGTGGCGCTTTTTGTTTCACAGCATTCGTTCGACGCTTTTGGGCAAATAGAATCAAGCGTTTTGGAAGTTGGTGGAAATTGTTCTGTACGAATCTTTTTAGTTTCTATAGAGCATTGGTTTAAATACGAGCTGGGGTTGCTGGGTGTTTCTTTGGTTTGAACTTGGGAGTTTTCAGGCCGAAATATTGGTGTTTTGGGAATAATTTTTCGTGGACTTGATTTATTTTGACTTGTAGTTTTTAAATCTTTATAGGGCAGTACGAACGGCTTGGGTATGAAATGCTTCTGAATTGAACTTTGTTGGGATTCTTTTACGCTAGGTTTCCATTGACTGACACTTTTCACTCTCGGTTTAGGTAACCGACTTTTTCCGTGGTGTGTTTTAACTGGCATACCAACGCTAGGTGCATGGATAGAAGACTTTATTTTACCGCCTCCCCTAATGACGGGTGACGCAATTTTGGAGTTAGAAAAACCGTAGCTATGGAAACTTGAAGACTCAGTTGGTTCAGAAAGTTTTTCGTGTTTTTCAATCGCATGGGATTTGGTTTCGCGTGGACTTAGCGCAGTTACGCCATCTGGCGACCGCCGTACCTCTAGAAATCGGTTTCGCATTCTGTGTATATGTCCATGGCTCACCTTGGACGGGGAAGTACCTAATAGAAGACAACAAAATGTAAATTAATAACTTTTAAAAAAACAAAACACATTTAAACCGGTATGTACCTACTGGCAAAAAAATTGTTTACCGAAATTAATATACATACTGGTTCGCAACTTTTTATATTTATATTACCTATATATCCAATTTCTCAGTTATGCTCTGATTAGGGGTTGTGAATATGGTTATACCATGAAAACGCAACGAAGCGATTAGACAAGAGGATAGCTGCGTTTGTATTTTCGGAGAACCGCCACGGCATAAAGGCTATACTAGAGACACTTCTAACGCGAAATACGCTCACCGTGATCGTATTCTGGAGCGGAATTTACTTCAATAATGTTAAAATCACGCTGTGTCGGCGGGGCAGACTTTCTGCGGGGCCGCGCTACGGGTTTAACCGCACGAGGGCGCTCATCATCGGTAACAGCAAGTGAAATTGACGAACTGTTGAATGTTGACGCATGGGTTGGTTTTGTCTCAAGTTGCAAACTTGATTGTGCCGTACTACCCTCGCCTCCGCCTTTTACGTCCCCGGTATACCCGATCGTAGAATCCCTAAACAAGTATAGGGTAATATACAACATATAGTAGGTTGGGGTAAGATGGGACATGTTTGGTTCTACTTTATCGTCACATTTGGCAGTAAACAAGGAACGATTAAGGTGATTTTTTAACCACATAGCTCTACGCCTCTCAATTTTTTCCTTGCACAAAAAAAAAACACAGTTTAAAACAGCTTAACAATATTTAAAAAAATAGTTTTAATATTAAAACGTTTTAATTTCACACCTACTTCTTTAAATTTCTTTTTTTTAAATTTAATTTTCGGAGCTCCTTTCAATGTTATTTTCTAAAGTCCGAGTACGCGTTGCTTTTTGTAATATATTTTAAGCTTTAAACCTTTGATTTGTAGAAAGTGTGGATTCAGTTTTGCTTCGATGATGTATCTCACTCGATTTTTTCATTCGTTGTTTTAACGTAGAAATATCAGCGCCCACCCGGTCGAGTATGTTGTGCACTTTCTGCGTGTTAAAAAAGGCAAAAAATGTTATTACTCAGTCATATATAAACAAATGTGTACGTATTTTTACCAAGACAGATGTTTAAACATTTTCCGGGTTTTTTATTTAACAAATTTTTTTAAATTTTTTACGCCTAATTTTTATTAATTTTTTTATACGTATTTTTAAAGTAAACAGCAAATTTCCTTACTTTTATGTTCAAAACGACGTCTCCAAACTTTTTTTTACCTGGCTCTTCCATATTTCTTATTTACCGTTTTATCAAAACAAGAAAATGTTCAAGAAAAATCTGATTTATTTTTATTAAGTTACCCATAACAACGGGGTATGACGTAACAAAGGAATTGAAAAATTACCATTGAAACGTCACTGAGGACAAAAGTCAATACTCATTTAAATACAACCGAATTTTTTGTTCATTATTTTCCACTGAAGTTTTGGAAGCATCGCATGAACGCCTTTTCTTTCTAGTTTTTACTGGAAAGAAAATGTAGTGATCGTTTTTAGCCCATTTGCAGTTTCTGGAGAAGAGCCCTGTCGTAGATCGACAGCGTGACGAAATACGCCCGTTTTATCGGTTAGAAAATCAAGTTGGTGCAAAATGTCTCAGTTTTCTACGGTTTCAAGCGTCCTTGGACTGACTACTAGTAACCTAACCTATACAACCGAGGAGGATCATTCTGAAGCTGTTGAGCAACAAGAGCATAATCATCCATATCATATTTTGTTTATATTTGGAAGTTGCGGGTTCGGAGGTAAAATTGTGTTCAAAATGTCAAAATATAAGCCAACACGTTTATTTAAATGTTGTATGTTTCTAATGTGTATACCGTCAGAAGATTTCTTTTCGAAATTAAAAAAAATCAAATGTATACCTTAAAATATGTCTAAAATATTAAAATACTTTAATTTTTAACCGGTTTTATTTAGCCGTTCTTCGAATATTATTACGAAAATGGGCAACTTTTGTTGG
This sequence comes from Ciona robusta, assembly GCF_009617815.1. Taxonomy (NCBI): domain Eukaryota; kingdom Metazoa; phylum Chordata; class Ascidiacea; order Phlebobranchia; family Cionidae; genus Ciona; species Ciona robusta. Next base: position 6,961,132 of record NC_143244.1, on the reverse strand, counting down.
CGATTGGAAATGGGGAAGTCTGATGAAGTTGCCGTACACTGTGTTCTTGCTTATTATAGGAATGGTGGTCGCAGCTATTGGCGTGCAATACCCTGAGGTAATGGATTAAACATAGTAACTGGAACGTAAAACATAAACACCCACAAAGTTACATACTTGGTAATTCGTAAGCGACCACGAGGTGTATGAAACAAAACACCCGCGTTTTAACAAATTTCGAGGATTAGTAAGTTACGATCTTTCAATACTACAGTGGTCTAGCCGTTATTACACAAAATTGCACGCAGCGTACCTTTTCCCCTTTCCGACATTTTTACTTTTTCAGCAAACAAAGACATTGACGATATTATTCGTTGCAGGAAATTCAACCATACCTTATAAGGGAAATGGATCCAGAGTTGTTCCTTCACGTATTTTTACCAGTCGTCATTTTCGAATCTGCCTACGTCATAGACCATCACGTTTTCTGGAGGTCTGTTTTGTGTTAAATAAGCGATAAAATTGAAAAGCTGATTTTTAGTTGTGTAGTAAATGCACGGTGGTTGGGTATGATGGCCACTATTGTGTCATTCGGTAAGACGCTAAACGGCAATTGATCCTACCCAGTGGTCACAAATGGGTTGTCCAAATTATCAGCCATACACAAAACAGAAAAAACATCACATTAAAACCTTTCTCAAAATATGCATCTACAAAGTTACATACATCGTAACGCAGGCACGAGGTGTATGAAACAGAACACCCGTGCTATAACGAGCATCGTTGCCCCGCTACGCCAGAATAAATAAATAAGTCTCATTCATTCACCTAGGTCGATCGGCCACGTAAGCTTACTCTCCGTCCCCGGGTTGCTAATGGCAACCGTGTTGACCGCCTTTCTCTCGCTGTGTATTCCTGAGGTCGCAAACATCGGCAACTTCGAAGTGAAGGTTTACGTTGCCCTTATATTCGGTTCTATCATCAGTGCTACAGACCCCGTGGCAGTGGTAGCTTTGTTAAAGGACTTAGGTAAATAATAGCGACTTGGGAATTAAATGTGTATAATGGGTTCATCAAATTCATTTTATTTAAGGGGATTTATATAGTGTGGGCCAGTTGGTCAATTTATCGGAAGAAATGTATTTTATTTTTGGAAAATAAATTGTATAGGTAAAAGGTATCATCGTGTCAATAATATTTAGAATTCTGTTTCGAGAGTAAAGAGTTACTACAAATAAGTTACGGTAAAGAGTCTTAAACAAACCATTATTTTTAAGGTGGTCAGAAATACCTTGGAACCATTATTGAAGGAGAAGCTTTACTGAACGACGGTGCAGCCATCGTCGTGTTTAAAATATTCCTTGAGCTGCTAAAGTCGATGACTCCCTACTTCGATAGTTTGACGAGTATGTATTCGGTCTAAATTTAATCTTATATTAGGGTGGGGAAAATGGGACACCGTTTCATTCTATTTTCTCGTTCCATTCGGTAGTAAACAAATAACAATCAAAGAATTATAAAACCGCATCGTTATGACTTCTATAGACCGTTGTTAATTATTTAAATCGCGATCAGGATATTATGTGGTAAAGGTGTCGCATCTTATCCAAAAGTACTATACGTAAAAAGGCCCATTTCCGTACAAATACGATCCCGAATCACCATTTCATATTAACCTTAGCTTGGTCAACCATTCTACTGGTCGTCCAGCAGTCTTTACTTGGACCATTGATCGGTTGGTTGGTGGCTCGCACTGGTAGCTTCATCTTGCAGAAGATTTACAATGATGCTTTAGCTGAGATCACCGTCACCCTCAGTCTTACCTACATTACGTTTTACGTGGGCGAAGTGGTGAGCGCTAGGTCTATTTTTATCGTTTATAGCGTAAATATTTCGTTGAAGTTTGCTGGAAATTTGTATTTTGTGAGAACTTGTGGATTTTGTTCGTTTAGGGAAATTACCGATTATAAATTCCCCTAGTGTTGTATCCGCTGTGCGGAATTACATGTTTCACATTGGATCAGAATACTTTTACAAGGTTACTTCTTAACTTAATTTGAATGTTATCAAGTTTCAAGACGTTTATCTAATTTTGAATTACAGTGCAAGACCTCGGGTGTGTTGGCAGTCGTCACACTTGGTTTAGCATTAGACAGAGCTTCAATTACTCCACAAGTCGACCACTTTTTGCACAGGTTAAAATATTAATATTAAAAATAAAGCATAATATCTTAGTAGTACAGTTTACAAATACTTAAACATTAAACTACTGGCAAATATAAATCAGGATATCTTTTAACAAATACAAGAATGACATATATTAACGAATGAAAAAATCATTTTACCAAAAAATTTTATATTTAATACTGCTTGTTAGAGCATCTAGCGCAGTTAGGTCGCTTGCATTGTAGCAATTGGATACCAATTTTAATGCTTAATTTAGGAACATGTGCATCTTCGAGATAATTAACAGTCATTGCCCCAACAACGGTCGTTAATACTTTGTCTAAGTCGTCTGCCACACAGGAAAAAAATTTGACAAATTTGCATGCGTGGTAACTCAAAAGTGGGCAGGGGGTTTATTTGGCATTTTTTTCCCTAGTAGGTTTTTGCCATCAGCCAGTTTTCTATTGTTTTGTTTTTATTTTATAACTGTTATCCTATTTGAAAAACAGTTCTGTTGTGTCAATACCTGCCAATGTTCGCCTTTCTTGTTTATGTAGATTCTGGGAGATGCTCGCTTACTTGGCGAACACCCTTATCTTCGTCATTGTTGGGATTATCATTATTAACCATATGGAAGAAATAACTTTTCTGGATGTTGGCCATCTTCTCATCTTATATATAGGGACCACCATTATTAGGTAAGATGGGAGTTTTTATGAAAAAATTTGTTTAGATAACTTTTTCGACACTTTTTTAAGCAAAATTTTTTGTTAAAAGGCTATATATGGTAACTCATAAGCGGACACAAGGTGTATGAAACGAAACACCTGTATTAAAGCGACGGTCATTACATTCATTTACTTTTTATTTATTCCTAATCTTTTAATTACATTTATTCGTTTATTCATTTACTCTCAATTATTTATTTAAACTTCGTCAATTCATTTAATATCATTCATTTTTTTTCATTTTTTTGTTGTAAGTACCACATGGATTATTCACCTCAACTTTTCTCCACAGAGCTGTCAGCATCTTCTGCTTCTTCCCAGCCATGCAGAGGTTAGGAATTGATCTGAATTGGCGTCATGTCCTGGTTATGACATGGGGTGGTCTGCGTGGCGCTGTCGGGCTCACATTGGCCATCTACCTCAACAGCTACATTGGGTGAGTGTTTAAAATGGATTGGTTTATTAAAATTTTGTCCAGTTTTGTTGCATTAATTACTTAGGACCAGAGGCAGCGAGCCTGGTCGCTGATATGTTTGTGGGTGTCTATGTCCTTCGGCAAAACACTTAACAAAATTTGATACAATTCAGTGGTTTTTATGGGTTGTCTAAAGTATTTAAGTGTCAGACATAAATATATCCTACCTTAAAAATGTTCCCATCAAGTTAAACAGAACAGCCTTGTTATATTGATTGTATGGATTGTCGAGATATATATTTCACCTAAATGACATCTTCAGTCTCTTTTTCAAATAGAATTAATTCTAGTTTTATTATATTTACCACAGAGCCCTCCAACCATACGGAACAAGTTTTGGATCGGTGAACCACGTACATCATAAACGTTCACTTGATGACGGTCATGACGACGGTCATGACGACGGTCATGATGATCTAGACGATCTAGACCCTACAAAAGGTATTTTTATTTATTTATTTATTTAAGTCGGAATTCTTAAATTGACGTATTCATTTGAAATACATACGGTTTGTAAGTATGCAAATCTTTTGGAAATACCTGTTTATCAATTTTTACCACAAATTTATTTTCAGATGTGGAATTTGACAAGATTTTTCAAAAGGTAAATACACACAATTGATCTTGGTAAACGTACAATTTAATTAATAAGTTTTCTGCTTATTTAATTCGCACTTCTTTTACGATAAACTAATAATATTTTGATCAGCAAACACTGCATAGAATAATATGCAATAGCACTTTTTGTCAATAAAATGTACATATAATATATTTTTGACAAATATATAGTCTATAAAATGTACATATAATATATTTTTGACAAATATATAGTCTATAAAAGTACTTGTATTTTATGTCTCTTAAGCAACCACTGTTATCTGCCTATAAGCCAATCAGTTTTTGAATATTTTTTCCTTATATTTAGCTGTATTCATCTTTTATTTTCTTAATTCTTAAATACCTAACTTAATTACATAGATACTGATGCACACTGGTGGGATTGTGTTTCTGACTCTTTTCATTAATGCAAGTACCATTGAAGCAGTGCTCAAGAAATTAGGTTTGTTCGCACTTGATACGCTACATGACACTTTTGATTTTTTGTTCCGACCTAGTGGCCACTAATAAGTTAAATTCACGAATGAAGTAACTTATAGAAAATAATAACTGTTGTTTCTTATCAGTATCAAAGATTCTGCTCCATCTTGGTATAAATATGTTATATTTATCCATTCATTTATCTTATATATTTACCCTTCTTCCAACTCTGAATACTATGCTGTTACTTTTGCCACCAGGCATAATGTAAACAAATTTTTAACGGCTCATCTGATATGACAAAAAAAGTGTATTTCCGACAAAACAGATGACCCGTTGAAAAATTATTTAATACAATGTTTGCTTAACCATATCCATATGAAGATAAATATGTGTCATTCATTCTTCATCATAACTTTACCACTTTCCAGCTCTAATGATTTTAATATGTTTCTTGTCCAACTATAGGAATGCTTGATATCACGAATGCTCAACAAGTAAGCATGCTGAACGCAGTGAATCGAATCCAAAACGACCTTAAACGCTCGGTTGGCGTGCTTAAGTATGATCGCTTCCTTGCTGATGCTAAATGGAGCATGGTAGAAGAAATGACAATGGTCGAATATCCGTACAAGGATTTACCTACGGTAACATAACATTATTTTTATTTTCATTTGAGCGTGTGTGTCCATGCTAAAGTCCCCTTTTGCAAAAAAATCCCTTAACAGTAAGAGCATTTTTATATATCAGGTTTGAGGTTGGACACTACTACCATTGTGGGGTTTATGTCTTTTGGAAAGACGCCTAATGGCTATTACTTCAACCCGGTGGACACTAATAGGTTGTCCACATTCAAAATGGGTGTAATGTTTCATACCACTTAAGAATTACCATGAATGATACTTTGTAGGTAGTTTTTTAGTTTATTTTTAAAACAACAATGCCAAATCTGACGCTTTAAAATAACTTTGAAATTAAATAACAGGCGGGGGCTGTAGCTGCTGGAGGTTCAGTGTCTCTTAAAGATGATGGAACGGAAGAGAAGCAGTTGCAGGTTTGTTGTTTCTTTGTAGTAAACTAATGTATTGCATATTGTAATAAAGATTGAATGGCAATTTATTTTGGTATCAAGGGTTTT